>NC_080678.1:23561424-23864454 GCF_030445035.2 Dasypus novemcinctus
CTTTGCCTGCCCTTTAATGACCCCTGCTTCTGCGAGTCTCTCTTTAAACCGTAGTTGCCTTGTTGTAGAAACCACCAGAAATAACACTCCAGCTTTGCAAGCCAGTGTGGCCTACAGCGTTGAATTTAAGGACAAAGCCAAATCAAATCTCACAAGGCCATAGTTAGATTGTGGTTTGGCATCTCCCAACAGTAGTTTCAAAGTCATTTTTATAAATACAGCTGTCGTAGGTTAATACAAGCCAGGACTTTATTAACAAACGAGAGTATGTGTCAATTGCACAAAGCCCTGTGAACTAGAAAGGCTGCACAGAGGTTCTCTAAGGAAGCAGTAACTGCAAAGAATTTCTGAAACATTTAGATTCAGCTTTGAAACTCTCTCAACAATCTGTATTGATGTGAAGATTACCCTATTGCCTCCAGATCTTTTTTATAAAGGATCTGTGATTTTTGTAAACTAAGCCTAGGGGATGGGGGAGTGCGTAAAGGGAATTATTAGTGGTGCAAATGAATTACTGAGAAATACCTAAGTCTGGAAGAGTGACTGAGTCACAGAACTGCTGGTGTCACTGAGGAGTGAAATCAGCGGGATCTGCCAAGTTTGAGACAGGCTCCAATGCAAAAATTGTGTTTCCCTGAATTATCTTCAATCCCATGGTTGGAGGGTTCTGAAGAAACATTTTTAAAAAGTAATGATGAGGACTCTTACCTGTAGTCTTATGGGAAAATAGGACGTATACATAGAAACAGACTGTGTTGATTGCTACTGAAGGAGTCTGCAGTCAGTGAGGCTAGTCCATATTTGAGTTCCTTAGGCCCCCAGGAGATGTTTGGCAAAAAGGAAGCAGGTGTGAGAACAGTGGGGCCAGAAGGAGGCACTGGCAGGTTAGAGGAGGCAGCAGGTGGTAAACGAGCTCTTTTCCAGGTAATGTGATCAGTGTAGTATTTATAGGGTGGTCATTTTCAGGCTCGATGGACTCAAGCCATAATCTTGGGTTACTTATTGTTGTTTGCAAAGAAGGAGGTCATAGCTATGGTTTGTTGCTCTAAAGAGAGACTGATGAATCCACAGAGGAAATCCTGTTTGTCGTTTCTATGTCACCTTGAACATCTTTAATCACTTGAAATTAGTAAAGCCTAGTAACTGAGGGTGAGGGAGTCAGGTCTTTCTATGCTCAGCACTAATTCATCGAGACGCATTAATAGATGGGAGTTAATCAGCAGACCCCTGGAAATGTTCTGGAAGGTCCTTAGGAAAGTAATTTAGGGATTGAACTCACCTCCTCCCCAACCCCGCTGAGTCCTTATTCCAGTTACTTGCAGGAATGATCAAGAGGAATTCTGGATTCTCAGGACCTTAATGTTAATAGAAATCACCCAATACTTAGGAATAGAGAGGCTATGGTTTGGGATTTCCAGCTTTGGCCATAGCTTCGCATCACTTAGGATCAGAAAATCTTTACTTTCAGGTAATGATTTAGGCTTTTTGGACAAGTTATTGTGACCTGCTCTGGTCTTGTCTGAACATATGGACCAGACCCAACTCCTGGCGTTCCAGGGCCTCCTTAATCTGTACCATCCCTGGAATCCACAGCTGCACAGCTTTGAATGAGACGCCCAAACCCAGATACAACAAAGCATCCTCTTTTGTATGTACTGAGGTTGTGACCCATCTCCTTTTCTCTCCTCTTTTGCCTATTTTTATGTGTCACTACAATATATAAATAATTGGCTTGTCGTATTTGCTGCACAAAGAGAAACATCTGAATCGTTCATAGCATAGCGATGGGAAAATATTTCCAGAGTGTGAAAAAATGGAAACTGGACATTTCAGCTACTGCTTTTGGGAGAGTAGGAATTTATTACTCATCTCAGTAACAGTCTTTGCCAAAACCAAGCAATTGTTTGGGCAGGCAGTGGGCACCTTTCCTAAATAGCACTGCCAAGGACACCTTTGTTCATATTTGCAACAGTCTTCACCAGGGGTATCTTTCCATCAAAGACTATTAGATCACCTCTGAATCTTAGACATACCACAGAAGCATTTGAGACCTAGCCAATGCATTTTACTTGTATGAGATATTGCATTGCTCCCAAAGGGAGAGGAAAGAAAGGGGAGGGAGGCAAGAAAGAAATCAGAGCCCAACAATAAATAGCTCTTTGTACCAGTCCCCTCCCCCTCGCCCCAAACCATTGAGATCATAGAGCAAGCAACCAGCATTCAGTCGAAGGCAACTGCTGCCCGGGGTCTTGGCAGATGGTGACATATGGGTTGCTGGTGAGTTTCCTTGATCCAGATGTGAACTTGTCTTTCTACAGTGTGTGGCTGTGACCTGGCACAAGGGGGTTTCTTCATAAAGAACGGGGAGTACCTCTGCACCCTGGACTACCAGCGGATGTATGGGACACGCTGCCATGGCTGTGGGGAGTTCGTGGAAGGAGAGGTGGTGACGGCTCTGGGCAAGACCTACCATCCCAACTGCTTTGCTTGTACCATCTGCAAGTAAGTTATGATTTTTCTAAAGCCAACTGCTTCCCCAACAGAGAAATACCAGGTTTTGCCGACAAAACTTGGGATACAACATCTTTAAGCCTGAGTAATGTTTAAATCTTAAAACATTTTTTTTCTGATGTGTCATTAGGTTTCTGCCTGCTGTATTATCAGTCTTGGGCGAAAGTAATTTAGTTGAGAAACTGTATACATGATGTTCACTAGGGAGCAACATGACTGTTTTTAAGTGGCTTGAAACCAAGTCTGAAAGCAGCTGAACCTCAAAACATTGTGAGCAATGACAACATTGGGGCACGTGGTGGCATAAGTATTTAGAAAGAGAAAGCTTATTTGGAAGTATAAATTCTTTGTGTGTGTATGTATGTGTATGTGTTTTTAAAAAGTCTCATTTACTCTGTAACAGGGTTGGCAAACCATGGCCCATGGGCCAAATCTGGCCCAACGCCTGTTTCCTTGGAACCCAGCCACACCCATTTATTTATGTACTGTCTGTCTATGGCTGCTTTTGAACTACAACAGCAGAGTTGAGTAGTTGTGACAGAGACCATATGGCCCTCAAAACCTAAAAAAAATATTTACAATCTAGCCTTTTATGGAAAAAGTTTGCCCACCTCTGCTCTGTAAGCATCAATCATCTATAAGGTTAAATCTAACCTGAAAAACCAGCTTAATTAAAATAACCAAAGAGAAAAAGGAAATTGTGAAGAGTGAGTAGGAAGACATGGTCATTTCATTGTTGATGTTGTGTTTTGAGAACTATATACTGTGGAATTTAAGGTGGATTTGATTCCTATACTACTACTGGAAGATTCACCAACAAGGGTCAGCTACTTTATTAATTGATTCTAATCCAGCAATCCCCATGCATTTTGTAGGGGTGTTGATTGTTGTCTGTTTCGCTTTTTTATATCTTTCTAAAAAGTATGGTACGGAAGAGAGATTTTACTTTGTTTTTCAGAGTTTTGTGTTTCTAAGCCAAAGAGAGATAAACCCCAGAAGGATAGATTTAACTGTATATAATTAATTAACAAGATAATATTGATGGATAAATCATAATTAAATTTAGATGAAATATTCATAATAATTATTTTAATAACTTTTTATAGCTTTTAGCGCATTTCTCTATTCTGGCTTAATGGACAGAAAAGTTTCCATATTTAGTCAAAAGCAAAGTTTCACCCTAACTTCTCCTTACAGGTTGTAGCACACAGAGTTCTAATCCTGTCTACATGAATTAACTTTTCCAAGGCAATTCCCTCATCTGTACAATGAGAGGCTGTGGACTAGAGAAGAGTGGCTTCCCAAACCTGGCTGATCATTGGAATCCTTTAGGGGGCTCTCTTAAAATCCCCTTTTCTAGCTTCTTCCTCCTCCCAAACCCTCATGCTGATTTGGTAGTTGGTGGAGGATTCCCAAGTATGGTGTTACTTGCCAGGTCCAGAAGCCCTGCTCCAGATGAACCCTCAGAGCCCGTTATGGTCCTGAGGGGTCATCTTTTAAAAGTTGGTGACAACGGACAAAATTTTTTAACTACAGCCCTGTCCCTGGACCTCTGGGCTGGCAGAGGTGCTCACTCTCGCTGCCGCAGTGCTGCTGCTGAGTGATGACAGTTCCACCTGAGTCAGAAGCCTATACTACAGTTTACAAATTGCGCTCCTACAGAATTTCATTTAACCTTCTCAACAAATCTGTGAATTCAGCATTAATAGGAATATCCCTATTTATGAGTGCCTCTGAGTCTCAGAATGTAAGGGATTCTACCAGGTTAACTTTGTAAGGCTAAAATTTCCACTCACATCTCTAATCTCAATCCAATTCTTTACCACAGACATACATGCCAATAGCATAAGGAAGTGAATCCCCATGGGAGGGGACATAGGGAAGGGAGAAAGGATGGAAAAGGTTCAATTATAAAATTACAAAGCTCAAAGTTCAAAAGATCCAGCTGCATACTGCGAACTGGACTCCAGCTTGTCCCATAAAGGATCTGTGTGGGATTCAAGGATAAAAAAACAGCAATAATGAGCTTAGCTCAGAGGCAGGGCCAGGACTAGGATGCCCTCCCTCTCGGTCATGCACACGCAGGCTCAGCCCCTGAGAGCGAGGCCTGTGCGAATTTTGCACCTCGCTTGCCTCACCCAGGTCAGCCCTGATCAGAGGTAAAAGATCCTGTGCTTGCTCTAGTTATGTACCTTCACCTCTCTGATACATTACTTCAGAGCAAATCTGAGACTCATTCAGGTTTAATTTATGAGTGTGAAACAGCAGGCTCACTGAGGTTCACCTGAGTGTGACTCTGATTACTAAGGAGGGAGCAAGTTCTGAGTCAGGGGATGCCACGGCAGCTGCCTGCGGACTGGCCGCCTGAGCCAGTCAGTCAAGGCAAGTCACAACTTCTCTGCTTCTCTGGGCTTCTTCTGTATAATCTGAAAAGTGACACTACTAGAAGAGGAGGGAAGACTGCCCTGCCTCACAACTTTGAAAATTTGTGGGTGCAAGACTTCAGAGTTCTCCTTTATGGCTGGTACCAAGCACATTTGTGGAGTTAAGTCCAAGTTTACATGTGTGTGTGTTGTTAGTTACTATTAGGCAACAGAGGGGTAATGTAAAGGAGAGTGAGCAGCTGTGAAGATAAATACTGATGTCAAGAAGCTTAAATGTGTTCTTAAGTAATTGCTTCTGATGGTGAGATTTGTGGAATGTTTGGCTTATGAGTTTTCATTTCCTAATTGAACAATATCACACGCTTGAAAACTCATGATGAAGATTATTGGCAAATTGGACAATTGCAGATAAGCAGCCATGGACACCGTTGGTTGTATGTCTATTAATTAATGACTACTTGAAAAAAAAAAACCGTCTGCCTACTAAACTGGAAAGAGAAGAAACTTAGAACGACATGCAGACAGCAATATTTTTGCAAAACATTATGATATTTGTTGTATGTCTATTGTGAAAGAAAATTGTCTTTCTGAAAAGAAGCTAATACTAATTCTAAGCAGATATTTCTTATCTACAGCATGTCATATTTCCTCCTGCCTCTAAGAGACTGAGTCTTAGGCACCATGAAACCTTCACTTCACCCATTCAAATGTCCAGGGCGAAGTCTAATTCAGTGTAATTGTCATGTAGGTCTAGGCACAGTCCCAGGGACTGAAAGAGTTAATGCTTGGCCTGTAACCAGTTCTCCTAGGGAGTGGCCTTACGCTTGAGTCGGAATTTGTGGCATTTAAAATGTTTCTTCATGAAGTATTTTCCATTTGGAAATTTACTCTTCCGTGTGCCTTGGTGGGTGACTTGTTCGGCCATCCTTCCACTCATTAGTGGTAAATCACACCATTTCACTCCCTGGTTGCCCATAGAACCAGTGCACTCCAGCAGGCCGGTTTAGTTCAGCCTGCAGTTTAGACATTTTGGCTGGTGCTCCTCCAGGAATGATTTTGCAATGGAGAGACGTACATAGAATGAATAAGGAAAAGGAATGACATTGCTGGAATAACCTTGAGAGTGCTGTCTTTCTGTCTCCAGGCGCCCATTTCCACCCGGAGACCGAGTCACATTCAATGGGAGGGACTGCCTTTGTCAGCTCTGTGCACAGCCGATGTCATCCAGCCCTAAAGAAGCCTCCTGCCCCAGCAGTAAGTGCCCCAGCAATCTTTTGACGTGAATTCCTTGGCAGCTCGCAGATAACTCAGGCAGTAATTGTAACTGCTTTCCTTTTTAGAAACCTTGTTAGCTGGAACCAAGAGTTAGTTCTATCTGAGGCATTTTCAACTGTAAAATGTGATATGTGGTGAAGCCCTTCACTAAAACTCATTCAGTGAAAAGCATTCCCCTTATTAAAAAAAAGAACAAAAAACCGACAAAAAAATCCCCATATACAGTTAGACATCATCCTGTTCATTTTGACAATAAATGAAGGAAAAAGAATTCTAAAACTGTATTATTAAGTTTACGTCTCTAGTTATGGAGGTTGAGATGGGAGAACATTTGGTACTAATGTGAGTGATTGTTCTTACTGTTAAAAAAGCTATCTGTTGCACCTAAAGTGTAAATGTGGTGATTTATATTTACCCCTAAATAATTCTTTATTCATTGAAGGCTTCCCTGTCATTTATTCATTTAACAGATAACTTTGCTGAGCACTTATAATATATATTGTTCTACATACTAGTTATGGACAAAACAAACTCTGTATCTTCAGGAGGCTTACCTCCTTGTAGAAGCAGAGAGATGACAAATACATACACAAAAATATCTGAACTATCAAGTGGTAATTAAATACCAGGAAGAAAAATATATCAAGGTAAAGGAGCTGCATATGTATGGGGCAAAGACAACTTCTTTTCAAAGGTGACACCTAAGGACAGACCTGAAGAAAGTATGGAACAAGACATTGGGGGATTTGTAACTCTTTATAAAAAATTCTCATCTTACCTGTGGGAATCTAAATAGAACCAGTCTTTCCCCCCCCCCCCCCCCCCCGCCCAGTACAATTTGGCATTTCTATTTCTTCTAGTAAATAACTATGGGATAGGTCAGTTAGCATCTTTTCAACAAGACATATTCTGAAGTACAGCACCAAAGATGCACTCTATCTCACTTCTACCTTTTCCTGGGGAAGTAGGAAGTGGAATAGGGGTTTATCTAAATCTCCATATATTTACCAATCCTTGGGAGACCTGGAACAAATCCCTCTAAGCCTTGTGAGTCTCAGTATTTAAGTATAAGGTAAGCTGCTTCTGTTCCAGAGGAATTTTGTGTCATATGTAACAGTGTTTCCAAATCTTCCTCCTAAGGCAGAAAAATCCTTACACTTGTTAAAAATAAGAATGTTTCCTACCAAAGCATTTGCATAGAAATTGGATTTTTGACCATTGGGAGGAAAGGTATTAATGCACCATATTCAATGTACATGACTGAATCCTTAGCACGTGAGTTTAGATGACCTACTGATAAATAATAGTGGCCTGGATAGGATAACAATTACAAAGCAAGGGAAAATCCTAGACCTCTAGTAGGGTTTCAAGTCTAAACAGTTACTGTTTTTACCTACCCTGCCCCCAACACCAAGAGATAAAATTTGCCCCTTGTCATTGGGATGGTGCCCTGGGCTGGAAACAGTCACCCCATCATTTGAGACAACTTGCCTTGAAAGTACATTACCAAAAACCATTGGATTCTCCAGTCTGTGATGAAAAAGGAGACTTTATGAGTCCCAGTATATGATGTCAACTGTAACAGAGGATTGTGTCCATGCAACTATGACAGGAATGGCTGCTTTCTCAAATTTTGTGAAGTCCTTTAGTTCGAACATTTATTTTGATAGGTGGGGAAACTAAGGCCCACAAACTGAATCAAGGTCTGACATGGTAGGATTAGATGCACGTCTTTTAACTCCTGGATTTTCATTCTCTTTTTGCTTCATTGAATGCTCCTCATTGTCTGGTTTAAGAAACAGAAGTGGGATAATTTTTAAAGTTTCCAAGCACGCTAGGAATATGTTTCCCAGGAAAAACTCTACAAAATGGTTATGCTAATTTTTATTAAATCTTTTCTTTCCTTTTTTTATATGGCATACATGCTGCACACATAAAAAAAGGGAAATAATATAAAATTTTAAGTGTAAAAATATAATCCCACTGAAATTCATTGCATTTTTAATATTAGATTTAAGAAGTATTGGTTGTGTGCAAGTTGTTGGGCTAAAATATATGGTTTTCTTTTGCTCTGGATGCACAAAATCCCAGTTCTACACAAATGCTTTGTGCAAATATTTTTTTATTTTTAACAAGTACTTGTCTATTTAGATAAGCACTCCAATGGCATTTATGGAGTGTGTGGGTGTGGATGTCTTTGAAAAAGAATGCTCTTACATATGGACACACAGATGCAAAATACCCAGACTAGGCAGGAACACAAATACTAGAGCAATGGGAATTTTCAGTAAGCGTCTGAAATTTGTCAGAGCACAATTAGAAAACATACGCTTAGTTATTTTGTAAGTATTTTAGAAATGTCCTATACTTTAAAACTGTCCTTGTGTGACTTTAATTCCTTTTTTTTTTTTTAATTAAGCTTAGCAAAGCTTCCTAAATAAAAGCAGAAAGTGAGCGTTTTTAAGGGTGAAACATTAAAGTTCTCCCTTGATAATATTTGCAGAGTCAATGAAATGTACCAGACAGTAAGGTCCTCTTTTTCTTTGAAATGTCCTGTTTGAAAACAAGTTTGCTCTTCTGAACCACAGTTTTATTTCACATTCTGTGGCTGGTTTCCCATAATCAGTGTATAGGACCTAGGTAAAAAGTGAGGGTGGCAAGTAGAAGCTAAGTTGATAGTGCAGTGGGGATTTCTAAAAAATAATCTGTTTGAGCATTTCTATTTCAGCTGCTCAGGGCAGCAATGTCCGTGTGACTCTGATTAGGGAGGATTCCTATTGGAGCACCTGCTATGTCATGGCCACTCAGCTCAGAGATTTCTTGCACATGGGGATAATTCCTCCAACCTCTATATCTATGTTCTTTTCTTTATCAAACTCTTACGTAGGACCTACTGTGTAATGGGTACTGTGTAACTGTTTTACAAGTAGTAACTCATGTAATCCTAACAACCCTACAGGTACATACTATTAGTGCCAGGAGTCCCCAAGCCCACCCGCTGGTCACTGATTCACTAGAAGGACTTAAACAACTCATGAAATACTCATGGTTACAGTTTTTCACAGCAAAAGGATACAGATTAAAATCAGTAAAGGCAAAAGGCTCCTAGGACAGACTCCAGGAGGGACTAAGCACAAGCTCTCAGTTGTCCTCTCCCAATAGACTTTTTTGGACAACCTTAATTCTCCCAGCAATAATGTGTGATAACCTGTAGAGTACTGTCAACCAGGGAAGCTCGCCTGAGCTTTGGTGTCCAGGGTTTTTGTTGGGGGTCAGTCATGTAGGCGTGGAGTGCCCCTGTAACTGACCTCTGCTACTCAGACTCCAGCCCCTCCGGAGGTCAAACAGAAGCAGCAGAACCAAGGCTCCCACCCTAAATCATACTGTCAGCATAGGGTATGACCCAAAGCCCCAGATGAACAAAGACTCTCTTATGAGACAGGATATTCCAAGGGCTTAAAAGATATCTCCCAGAAACTGGTCATGGGCCAGGTCTTCCTTTGGAATGTGCAAGGTATGAGCACCCCAGACCTACGGAGCCAACTCTTCCCTGCACACTATTATCCCCTTTAGAAAGATGAAGAAACAAAGGCCTGTAGAGGTTAAGGAATTTGCCCAAGGTCACACAGAGAGCTGGGTATTCACACCCAGGCTGTCTGACTCCAGAGTCAATGCTACCACCCCTAATATTGATTTTGCAATGTACCTGTCATTCTCCAATTTTTAAAAATGAAATTTCTGATCCTTGGAGAGGTGACCCGCTTATGTGTGAATTTATCTGAGTGTCCTGACTCCAAGGGCAGTGATCTTTCTGTATAACACAGTGGCCTCTCTCTTGTATCAAAGTTTGGCGATTGGAAAATATCGGGAAGTTAATAGTGCTTTAACTATTGATAAAAACTAATTGCCTCTGTCTACCTGATCCATAATTTTTAACAATTACCTATGTCCAGGAGACATTATGCTTTACCCGAAGGGTAAGCACTCTCCCTGAAATCTTAATTTCACTCCATTCTTCATGTGTTTGCTGGCAGTTTGAGGCACTGAATCTCCATGGGCTAAGGAGAGGTGTGAGGGTGAAGTCCATGTGTAGATAAATAGAGGTTTGCATTGTTTCCTCCAAGGCTTCCATCTATTTCAGGCACCTGAGCAGGAATCGGCCACAGTCTACAATGACCCTTTCCATTTCCAAGGGCGTCTGACTATTGTCTGACTGTGTGTGGGTTTGGCTGATTGGTGCAATGAACACCCAAACACAAATACACAAAACCCCTCTTCCTCTACGATTATCCCTCTTTGTATACTTTCGTCATTATTCCATCTGTAATTGGAACTCCTAGCGATATCAGGGCAAACGCTTTACTTGGACCAACTTTAAATCATTTCAGATAAAGAGTCACATTATTTTAAAGGGGAGAAAGAATATTTGTTATTTTACTTTCCTATTTGACGCAATTGCTTTGAATAGCTGCAGGATAATTTTCATTTGCTTTGATGTTCTCTCTCAAAGAATCCTTAACAGTTTGGGTGGGAGTTGTCTCCTGAGGCCTACAGCAGTAGATGGAGTGGTAGAGAGCTGATGCTGGCTTCTGACAGCCTGGGGCAGTCCCTTTACTTCTCTGACTTCCATTAACACACCTACAAAATGGGATGGTAATGGGTGCCTACCTTATAGGGTTAAATAAGTAACTACATTGATGCTCTGTATATTTACAAAACAATAACTTACCATTCAGGCATTGGCTTCTGAATTTTTATGTAGACAGTCCCCCTTTTTTGTGGCTTTGCTTTTTTCACTCTGCTGTTCATGCAAAGATGTCCTCATCTGCTCATTTGGTATCTTCAAATATAAGAACTAGTAAAGGCAGAAACACATTCACATGTGTAGCCTATGGATTGCTAGAGTTTTTTTCATGGTGATGTGTTAGGTTTTTGTTTTTAATTTTGTTATAGTAAAAAATAGAAATATAATGGAAAATTTTGCATGTTAACTATTTTTAAGTGTACAACTCAGGTGGCATTAATTACATTCACAATATTGTACACCCATCACCATCATCTATTTCCAAAACTTTTTCATCACTGCAAACAGAAATTCCACATCCAGTAGGCAGTAACTGCCCATTCCACTTTCTCCCAGCCCCTGGTAACCTCTAAGCTACTTCCTATCTCCATGAATTTGCTTATTGTAGATGTAAGTGGAATCATACAATCTTTGTCCTTTTGGGACTGCTTTATTTCACTTAGATTAATGTTTTCAAGGTTCCTCCATGTTGTAGCATGTATCAGAACTCTTCCTTTTTATAGATGAATAATATTCCATAATTGGTGTATAGCACATTTTGTTTATGCACTCATCTGGCAATGGATTCTTGGGTTGTTTCCACCTTTTGGCTATTTTAAATAATGCTGCTATGACCATTGATATACAAGTATCTGTTTGAGACTCTCCATTCAGTTCTTGTGGGTATATACCTAGGAGTATAATTGTCAGGTCATATGGTAATTCTATGTTTAACTTTTTGAGGAACCACCGAACCATGGTGATAGGTTTTAAGACAGAGTCTTCAAAAACAGATATGGGGAAGCGGACTTGGCCCAATGGATAGGGCGTCCACCTACCACATGGGAGGTCCGCGGTTCAAACCCTGGGCCTCCTTGACCCGTGTGCAACTGGCCCATGTACAGTGCTGATGCGTGCAAGGAGTGCCAAGCCACGCAGGGGTGTCCCCCGCATTGGGGAGCCCCATGCACAAGGAGTGCACCCCGTAAGGAGAGCTGCCCAGCGAAAAAGAAAGTGCAGCCTGCCCAAGAATGGCACTGCACACACGGAGAGCTGACACAGCAAGATGACGCAGCAAAAAGAAACACAGATTCCCAATGCTGCTGATAAGGACAGAAGCGGTCACAGAAGAACACACAGTGAATGGACACAGAGAGCAGACAGCTGGGGGGAGGGGGGAGAGAAACAAATAAAATAAATAAATCTTTTTAAAAAAAAACAGATATGGCCCTTCTTCCTTAGACAAGTTCTTCCCTGAGCATAGAATGGTAGAGGAAGGCTTTGCAGGGTTGTGGTAAAGAGTGCAGACTCTGGACAAGTTCTTGGTTAGGTCTAATCCCATTTCTACCATTTAACAGGCTGTGAGGCCTTGAGAATGCCACCTCTTTATACCTCTGTTTCTTTGTAAAATGGGAATAATAATAGTTCCTTCCTCGTTGAGTTGTGAGAATTAATGTAAGTAAATTGCTTAAATGATTCATGACACATAATAAGCACCATAGATATGTTAGCCATTATTCTTTACGGAAGCTGTGAGACTTGAACTGGACCCTAAAGATATTCAGCATCAGATAGGAACGAAAGGAGAGTATATAGCATAATGGTTAACAATGTGGGTTCTAGAGTTCAGAATGCCTGAGTTTGAACGCTTCCTCCTACCTCTTCCTAGCCATGTAAACATAACCAAATTTTTTGATGTCTCAGAACTTCTGTACCCTCATCTGTAAATTGGAGAATTCAAAAGAATTGTTATGTGAATGAAGTGAAATACTGCACAGGAAGACAGTGTAAATGCAGAGAAGGTACTTGTAAGAGTAGGGCAGGTAGAAACCCAACCAGAAGAAAGACTCTGGTGTTCAGTGTCCTGAGAAGCAAAACCTGAGAGGTAGAGCAGTGGGGCCAGATCTAGGCAGGCCTTGAGGAATTTGGCAGTGTGGAGCTTCTGAAGGTTTTTAACCTGTAGGACGACCAGCTGAAAACAGTGTTCTAGAAAGATTAAGAGGGTGATGGGGGTGGTGGTGGTGATTGCAAAGTCAATGATTTTGAGTCACTGATTAGGGTTGGGGAGACCATTGATTGTGGGTACAGGTCATGACTGTAAGAAAAGATGAGGAAAGTAAATTAAAGAATTGTGTTAAAGGAAGATATAGATATCATGCATTCATTCAGCAAACATTCATTGAGAGCTTAATACGTTCCAAGCTCTGTTCTAGGGACTGAGGAACAAAACAGACCAAAATCTCTGCCTCCACACAGCCTACATTCCACTAACTGCTAACATTTACTGAGTTTCCCATGTTCCAAGCACTGTGGTAAGCACTTTATTTGGATTATTTCATATAATCTTCCTAAATGGCTGGTGAGGCCATACTATTCTTATCTCTACTTTACAAATGAGGAAACTCAGGCACAGAAAAGTTAGATAATTTGCACAAGGTCACACAGCCAATAAGTGGAAGAGCTTGGATTTAAGCCCAGGCAGTCTGGTTCTAGAACCTCTGATCTAATCCCACATACTTGGAATTTAATTATAGATGGATTTACACAATAAAGGATGGTGAGGAGGTGATGCTGACCCTGTTTGATTCTAAATTAGGAAGTCCACGTGTAAATAAGGGGACAAAATTTTCTCCCTTGAAAACTCATAGAGAAATGTGAATTCCCAAGGCCTGCTTTCTTTCTGGTATTTTATATTATTTTAAGGTGAAGTCTTCAGAAGATCTACATTGTTTTGTCCTACCTAACAATGGACAGATCCAACTGTCTGGGCCCAAGTATAAGTCTGATTTTGAAAACGGTTTTTTTTCACATATTGCCATTGTTTAACATTCAGGAAAATTATGGCATTCTTCATTTTCTGAGCTTCTCAGAGAAAGAGAGGATGCCCCATGGTGTTTGGTACAGGAGAGATGAATAAACCCATAATCCTTTGCATTTTATTTAATTGCATTTAAATTAATTAATGTTCCTATTTATTATATTGAAGTTAATCCGTAAACAATTGAGTTCTTTTATTCAACAAATATTTATCGGGTGCATATTACATGCCAGACCCTGTGCTTCTTTGGGTGTATACACACATATGTGGTTACGCAAAGAAGGATTAAGGCAAAACCTGAAAGTGGGCACCAAAAGTCATACAGCAGCAAGAGCAAAACCATTAGGATATTTCAAGGTTAAATTTTCCTTTACTTTGGTATCTTAAAAGAGGTGTTAAGATCATCTTTTCTGAATGTTCGGCAAACTGGAATGTGATTTTACGTAAATCCTGTCATTGGATACGAGTATTTGTTGAGGACTTTCTAAGTGGCGGGCCCCATGCCAGGCTCTGCCATATCAGAACGTCAGCTCGTGTGCCCTGTGATGCCATCCACTTAAACTAACTGCCTCTGCGTGTTTGAGGAATTCCCAGCCTAAAATCGTGGTGAGGTCACGTCATCTCCCAGCACCCCCCGGGCCTGCCCCCGCTCTTGTCCCTGTGCAGCTCTAATTTTCTTCCCCTCCCTGCCATCTCTGTAACGACACCCTCGTCATACCCAACCCACCTTTAAATTTTGGAGGTGAGCAGTATAGAGTTCCAGGGACTGTACGGAAGTGGGTGAGAAAAGGATGAGATCGTCCCCATCGTAATCTTCATAATCAACAACATTTTTGGACTATCTGTTGTTTGAGGTGCATTCCAGAGTGGGAAGACTTTTATAGAGCATAGGAAAAAATCATGGAAGCAAAACTGATAAAATCTACTCGAATCTCTATAATTTCCTTTGCTTTCAATCTCTGTGTTTCTCCTCAGTCTCTGGTGCTCCAGGTTGTTTGTTTTTGCTCTTTGGTCAGGAAACATTGGTTTATAATCTCAACCCCTGAGAACAGCTACTGACCATATCCTGGCCTTATCATCGGGCATATTTGAGCCAGCACAATGCCTGGCACAGTGCCTTGGTAGGAATTAGAAAGGATGCCCCTTCTGAGCAGAATATAAAAAGCCTTCTCCTCCCCTGCTCCATGCAGCTGTGCCTTCATCAGAGCCAGGGACGGATCTCAGCCCCCACTACCCACAGCCAGAGCAGCCCTGAATCTGCTCCCAGTTTTTATTTAGGAGGTCTATACACCAAAATTTCTCGTAGGCTACCCATCCTCAATAAAATGTAAGGATTGGGTGATATGTTCTCTGAGGGATGTAACTATTAGAAATTCCTTGAGCTCTTGTTCTCTGAGCTTCTGGGAAACTGCAAACTATGTAGATATTAGCACATAAAGCCCCAAATAAACACTGGGAACATGAATTAAAGCTTTTGCTACCGCTGAACAGGACTAATTATACTAAAAAACCCACTCATTCTTGTGTAATGATGAGTGCTCACTGTTAAACAATACAAGTATTCAAGGGAAGCACAAAGAAGGAGATAAAAATCACCTGAAATTGCATCACCAAGAGATCAGTTACTCCTATGGACACTCTGGTGAACATTCTGGATATTGCTGAGTGCTAGAAACATGGACCGTTTTAGAGAAATTCGTCCTATAATATTTTATCACATCTTCTTCTCAAAAAGCACGTATTCTTATGCGTGTCACACAAAAGGTCAGGAGCTTGGAATTTGCTTGGGCCCCTCCGCAGCAAGCCAGCTCCCCTGTGCCCTGGCCAAAGCTGAGCTTTGCCTTTCCATTATGACAGTGATTACCATGAGTTTTGTATGTTCAGTGATTACCATGGAGCTTTGTATGTTTGTCTCTCTGACCAGACTATGAACTGCTCAACGTCAGGGACTCTGTTCCTAGAGATAGCGCTGTGCACATAGTAAGTGCACGAATTTGTTTCGTGAAATGACAGCATCTCAGGAGCGTGCTTGGAGGGAGTGAATCTCAGCAGTTCTGGCTGCTCCTGGAAGAGGCCTTCTCTGGCTTTGTAAAGTTACGTAGGTGCAACTGAGGTGTATGGGAGGCCAGGTATATCGGCATGCTTAATCTCACTTTTATTTTCTCATCTCATTTACCTGCTTTTCCCCCAGGTCCTTTAGATATCTAACCAGACTGCTTATTCATTGTTGCAGATAAATTTGGTAATGACAGAATCATGAGTTTTGAAGAAAAGGTAGGTGTGGGGGAACGCTATGTCCCCACTTTGAGTGGGACATTGGAAAGCAGCCACTCCTCTCTGTGTTTCCAGCAGCAGCCCCTGGCCTGGAGCGACAGAGGTCTAACCTTGTGTGGCTGCAAGAATGTTCTCCTTAATGGGGGTCAGGGTGTTGAGAGAGCTTGGAATTCCCATAGGAAGCAAAGGTTCATTGCAATTAGACAAGTTATGTCGCAAAGAAGAATATTAACATCCAGATTCTTCAGACTGAAACTGTAACAATAGTGTCAGACATAAAGATCCCAAAGAGACACACCTTTTCATTTCAACTGAACCTCCCTAATCTCAGTTGCAAAAAAGGAAGACAAATGTCTGCTTTATAAGGGAGTGGGTACAACTAAGGGACTAGCTAGAAAGTATTTTCAGTGGGTAGAAAACTCAATGATATTTTGTTATTTGCTGTTTTAGTTTCAATTATTAGAAGGTAAGTTATTACTTTCTGATAACTTACTGGTAAACTAGAATTTTAATGATTGAACAGCAGTCATTTCTCAGTTTAATTTTAATTTTTAGTAGCAGTAAAAATATAGCCATCAAAGGATGGCTATGTTGTCTACCTTTAGCTGTATATTCATATAGATCCTTCTCTGGAAGGAAATCTGAGAGATTGCTGTTAGGAGTTAACTCCAGAGGAGGGAACTGGGTAGCTGGCAGGCAGGGAAGAAATGACAATTACTTTTTATTGTACAAAAAAAAATTTTTCGCCATTTCTTTACATTACCAATTCAAACCCAAAGTTAAACATTAAAAGTTTAATATTGTTTATTTTCTAAAAATTAAAGGCCCATTCCAGAATGTACCATTACTGCCCTTGCTATGACGTTTAGCCATGTGTGTAATAAGCAACTAGTCACGTGCTGGAAGTACTGAAACTGACATTCTACCCCATCTTTTCTTTTTTCTGCCTTTGAAATAAAGTAAACGAACCGAAATTGGCTAATGAGTATTGAATTTGAGAAGCTGACGCAGAATTCCAATGTGATTTCCTCTTTGACAAGGGACAGTGTATGCTGAGTGGCCATAGCCAGTTAAAGATTTATTATAAAACCCTTCACCAGGTTAAAGTTTACAATTAAACTAGGGAAATCAGCTCAAGGTCCTAGAGCAAACCTTCCTGGTACAATTTTTTTTATTATTATTAAATACAGGATTCCTATATACCACCCTATTATTAACATGTTGTTGGTACAATTTTAAGAGAAAGTTTGCTAAGGACTCTCCCAAATCTTAAAATCAGTGGCTGCCAATTTTCTGAACCTCCCCTAAAACTGTTGGTCTGCTGGCCATAAGTGTTCACAGGGTAGGCAGAATGTGGCATGGGCACCCCTGAACGGTCCCGGGAAGTACAGGTAGCAGCGCTCGGCCTGGGATTCCCTATTTCTTCCTCTCTTGTTTGCTCCCTCTCCCACTCTTTAGTCCTTCTTTTCCTATCCTGTTTCTTCCTTCATTGCCATGACCTAAGCAGAGGAATTCTGGCCATTGTGCAGCCTGCTGGTGGAAGTTTGACCCCCAATTTTTCCCTATCTGAAAATAATATCAACAGTGCTGAGACCACAGGCTTTGAGCTTCAGACCCATGAGCTCAATCACTGTCATCCTGCAGAAAGATATAGAATAGCTCTTCTGAGGGTGACGCAGGGATCAAATAGTGTTGGCAAGGAATGTCTGGGTTATATACTGTAAGCAGAAAGCAGGGCTGCCCCAGCACCCACAGAGAAGTACTGGTAGAGCCATGTGCCAGGTGAGTAATCACTTGCCCTGCCCTGTGGGATGGCCACAGGGTGAGGACGCCTGACTACTGAAACTGCGGCCTGAACTTTTCACCCATGCAGGTTGGAAGTCAGCATCTTTTAGGCTGCCACATGATCATAGCCATTTCTGAGAGCATCCCCTGTTTGGGTAGTGCTTGGCTTTGTTTTCATAGTGGCTCATCTTCCTCTTGCTTTAGTGGAAAATTTTTAGTCAAAAGAGAACCCCCCTTTTGATCTCAGATCAATCCCTGCGATGTTGCCATCATCAGAGATGATGCCAGGCAGCCAGCTGAGACAAACAGAGGCTGACCATCAGGGGAATGGCCAGAAAGCAACAATCCTCTGGCCTGCCCTCAACCAGCGGGGCTTGTGAATTTTTTCCTGGGAATTTTGAAGCTGTGAGGGTACTTTTTAGAATGATGGTTTGTTCCATGCAAGTCATCCTTCCTTTTGGTTTTAGTTCTGAAAAAAAGAGTTCTCTTTGATGGGACCTTAACCTGAAAATTGGAGCAGCTAACAAAATAGTATTAATGTTTCATGCTAATAATTTGCATTTCCCATCAAGACTGAATCTCCATTACATTCTCAGGGAATATAAGCATGTTATTTTCATTTGTTTTCCAGGGAAATGGAAGAGTAGAAGAGAGGTCATTCAAGAGATTCTTATGCAAGGCAGTGGATACTGTCTTTAAGCAGAGACTAAAGCTCTTAGTCCCTACAGATTTCAAAACATCTTTTCCAAAATACACATTCTGCTCCATAAATTTATCCTCCCAAGTATCTGGCATACTTAGTGTAAGTGCCCAAATCATTCACCCACTTCCACACAGACCACAAGAAACTTAGCCTTCATAGGCTTGCGTCTCCAGACCCATCAGAATCAGTTTTTTTTTTTTTTAAAGATTTAAAGTCTATGACAGACTACCTTCTAAATAGATGCTCACACCATGCCCAACAGTGTTATCAGTAGGATCCCTGTTTAATAAATTCTTAATCATTTGGGAGGAAAGACACAGATCTTACCTCCTGTTGGTTTCCTGTTCAGAGCCTGGTCATGATCGTGGAACAAAAACACACTAGTACTAGTTAAAGGAGAAAGCTTATCATCCTTGATGATCCATAATATTCCTAACAGAAATCTGTAGGAATTGGTTTATGGATTAGAACTGGAATGTTGAAATTTGCAAATGACCTATATATTTATGAAAACTATGCCAATGTAACTAAAACTATAAGTGCACACAATACATATTTAAAAGGGGGAAAGAATTTATTGCCAAATATTAGATTGTAGAGGACTTAGAAAACAACTGCTACCAGCCTGGCTTCAAATTTCCAGGTGAAGGCTGATTATCTGTTGTTGTGATGGCCCATGAAAACTTGTTTGTTGTGCAGTATTGTTTTCCAAAAACAACAAGAACATTGGCTCAGAATAGCACATCAGAGGCTGCTCTGGCTTGCAATGTTTTTATCATGGCCATCAGCACAGCAAAGCGAGCAACTGACCTCAGCGAGGACATAGTGATTATGGAAAGTCTTGTTCAAGGTCACATTCAGGCAACACTTCAACCTACCTTTCCAAACTTTTCCTGGTTCATTGTTAATGAAACCAAGCTATAAATTACATATAACATTGAGACCTCTTTTGTCATAGAGTGAGAATACATTTCACCTACATGAATGTTCTGACTCCCCCCATCCAGTATTTGTTTTGTGACCTTATGGTGCCTTTCTGGCTAATGGCCGTACAAGACTTCAGAAGTTCAGAGAGCAGGGGTAACTCAGTGGTTGAGTGTCTGTTTCCCATTTACAGGGTCCCGGGTTCAAATCCCAGTACCTCCTGGAAAAAAAAAAAAAACTTCAGGAGTTTTTTAAGTATTCAGAAGTATTTTTAAAATGAGTTCTTGAAATGTGCTTAGCCTAACAGATATTCAGTTTCACATTCTGTTTTGCCTTGTTTCTACTCCTTCTCACGTTGACTCTGTACTCATGCTATTTACCATGACAAGCTAAAAAAAGAAACTTGTGGATTCATTTCAATGACTCAGTTTAAATAAATTAAAAAAACACAGAAACCATGGACTGTGCCCAGTCAATATTTGTCAACTCACGGATATCTAGTTTAGGACCTGGCAACACTGAGAAGCCAGATGAAGGAGAAGGTCAACATTCAAGAATATCCACTTGCTCAATTGATAGTCTTGTCATTACCAAATGATGAGGTCTTTTTTTGGTCAAGGAAAGGTTTTCAAATACCCAGATCCTTTATACCTTAAAGATCTTAAAACTATAGGCCCACTGTTAGCAAAAATAATGTAGGGAAAGCCTGGATTTTTCTTTTTTATCCATTGGTTGCAACTCTAGGGGGCAGCCTCCAGAGGCCAGGCTGGTAACACTGTTGCAAGCAGTCAGTCCAAGAGTGGTGACAGGTGGCAGCTGACGCTGAGACCCCCGGGAGGGGAGGGAAACTGGAGACTACTGGGCAGCCATGATGTGCCTCCAGACAGCTACTCCCATGTGGGAAGCCGCTTGTCAGAGGCTGACCTGACTAGTGGAAGCCTCATTTGAGGGAAGCTGGTTGATGGCCCAATGGAATCTGACCCACGTTGGTTGAGGTCACTCTTGCCCTATGTCACTTCTTTCTCTCTATTTGAATAGAGCAGCTATTCCTAGCAATCTGCCTTCACCATTTTATCACACGAGATAATGGGAAGTCCATGTCCTGCAGGGACAACTGAATGACAAGATAAGGTATTATTAAATTCAGGACCTCAAAGTAACCAACCTGGGAACTTAAATTTGTTTTTTCCCCTCAAAGGTCCTTAGATTGAGTCCTGGTCAGGAACAAAGTGACTCTAGTTAACGTTCTATTAAAAGGACACCACTTGAATATTTTATAGGTTCTCCAAAGTCTGATTCCATTTTCTATTAATAACAACCTAAATCTGAAAAGCTTTACTGTTTCTATTTATCATCCACGTGGATAGCCCTGCTAATCTTTGCTTATGATAGGCACTCTTTCTTTTTATTATTATCATTTTTTAAAAAAAGGTTCCAGGGAAGCTTGCATTTTTTGGAAGTTACTTGGAAAACAGTTTTTTATTCTTAATTTTTAAAAATTTACAGTAAAGGAAAGAATGCTGTGAACTGCCTCTAAATTCCTGGGGCTGTTTTATAACTTCTCGGTACCTCAGTAAGCATCCATTAGATGATTAAAGTTTCTCCCTGGCCTTCTTTAAAATGTATCATCTTTTTGCAATAATTCTCCACTTCAACAGTCTTTACCTTCAAGCTCCCATTCCTTCATGGCAGCTTTTCCCCATTTACAGCAGAGGAGGCAATAACCAGGGAAAGAAACCCTCAAATGGGATTTTAAAACCCAGAGAAGCTCTGCAGGCATGAAAGGCCCAGAATCCTGTGCATCTGAGGAGAGAAGGCTGGCGCCCCGCAGTTAACTGGGCACTTTGAGCTGTGCGGCCTCCGACAAGGCCCAGGCCCACTCTGGACCTTAGTTTCCTCGTGTGTAAAAGGAAGCAATTGCTTCAAGTTGTCTTTAAGGTCCCTCTGGCTCCAATATGTTCTGGGCTCTGTCTGATGCAGTGATCGCTGTCCTCCCAGTCTAACAGGGAGACTTAAGGGTGGGATGAGATAATAGAGGGACAGAACCTTTCAGAAGTTAACATGATGATAATGATGATGATGATGATGATACCAGAGAAACCTAAACCACCTTCCCCAGATGCTGACAGTGGGCCTTTTTTTTTTTTAATTTAAGGGAAAGTACAAAATATAGGTCCTATTAGATTGTTGCAGGTTGTGAAAACAGAGAACCTGAGCATTTACCAGGCATCCAACTCTGCTCGGTGAATGTGCATCTCCTTCCTCACCCTCCAACAGCCCCAGAAGGCAGGTATTGCTAACCAACCCATTTTACAGATGAAGAAACTGAAGCCCAGCAGTTAGGTAGTCCCTCAGTTCAGGCTCAGAGCTGGAATTTACTCCAGGTCTCTTTAACTTTGGTTAGTTGCCCACTTGGTTTACTGAATGGGCCAAAAACACATAGAGGTAAAAAACAATCAAAAGTCTTATTTTTCCCTATTGCTACTTTTATTATCCTCTGTCCTCTCTCCCACCCCTTAAGAATATCCGAGGTACATCCCATAGGCTTCTGGTCACTTTCAGCTTTTTAAAAGTATAGTCCAGTTTAAAAGTACATCCTCATCCATTTCAGAGCCATACTCTTCCTCAGCTCAGGTCCGACCCAAATTTGAGACCTGTGTCAAGGAGGGGAGGCCCAGCCCTTTCTTTTATGTCTTCCTTAACTCCTTATGTCCCACATGTGATTTCTTGGGAGTCTGGGCAGTGGGGAGGGGATTAGAGGCAGGAGGAGCAAGGTGTTAAAATTCTGGCAGTTGTACTTCTATTCTGGCTAACACCCACTGGAGACCTTTGTGTGGGGCACATTTTGACAAAGGCATGCAATTTCCAACCCCTGTTACCCATCCCTCTCACTTCCCCAAACTCAGCTTCTGCCCCCACTGGACTCCTCATAGCCCCTTACTAATGGGGTTCCCCTCCCTGGGCAGGCAGCTTTCTCAGGTAGGTCCAATCAAGGTGAGACCCTCCTGCATCGCCGTGAACCAAGTGGTGAACACGCTCAGCACACCTACTTTTTCCCTCTCTCCTTAACCTGCCTTCCAACATGGCTCCACCTATTTCCTCCTGCCTTCCGATTTTGATAGGCTCCAGGCTTTTTATTTGGGAATGCTTCCAAGCTCCAGAGGACCCACAAATCACTTTGTCCCAAGAATTCTTCCATTGGGAAGCAGACTTGGCCCAGTGGTTAGGGCATCCGTCTACCACATGGGAGGTCCGCAGTTCAAACCCCGGGCCTCCTTGACTGGTGTGGAGCTGGCCCATGCGCAGTGTTGATGTGCGCAAGGAGTGCCCTGCCACGCAGGGGTGTCCCCCGCGTAGGGGAGCCCCACGCGCAAGGAGTGCGCCCCGTAAGGAGAGCTGCCCAGCGCGACAGAAAGTGCAGCCTGCCCAGGAATGACACTGCACACACGGAGAGCTGACACAACAAGATGACGCAACAAAAAGAAACACAGATTCCCGTGCCGCTGATAACAACAGAAGCGGACAAAGAAGACACAGCAAATAGACACAGAGAACAGAGAACCAGGGTGGGGGGGAAGGGGAGAGAAATAAATAAATAAATCTTTAAAAAAAAAAAGAATTCTTCCATTGAGCTTCTCTTGGCAACACTAGGACCTGGGCTTCTCCCCTCAATTAGCTTTCAGGTAGGGAGCAGAAGGTCCATCTCCTCTTCTCGCAGCGAAGGGAAGCACCCCCCCACCCTCCGCTGTGTGGACAGCTCCTTGCCGACTCTCTTCTATCCCTTTTTCAAATTTCGAATTTTCTATTCTGTATTGGGAGTTAGGTAGGAAATAGTTCATTGTTATCAGGAAGTTCTGTCTTTTAATAATTCTTGTGTGGATATTTCTATAATAGCAAACTTTAGCAATTCCTTTTTGAATATTTCTAGCATCCTTATTAGGATATTTATTACCATTGTTCTCAGCTCTGAGGCAGGCCTTGGTCAAAAAGTCTGAGCCACCAGGAAAAGTCCCATTCATATTCTGGAAGCTTTGATCCTACAAGAATAGTTGCTCTGAAGAGTGGTTACTGCCTTCCTTAATGATTCTGGGCATCTGGAACATGCAGGCCTGGAAGGTTGGGCTAAATGGGAATTCAGTTACTTGATTCAGAAAGCCTTTCCTTTTCTGTAACTCAATGCCCTCAGCCTTCTTTTGCAGACAGGAATCTTCACAGAGTAAGACATCTCCATGGCTCTTCCTCTTCCCAAATGGGAAATCATTTTCAGGGAAAACCTAGGTAGCGGGCTGACAGGACTTTAAGTCTTTCCAAGTGATGACATCTAGCTTGACTTGAGAACACATTTCCTTCCCAAGAGCCATATGTCTCCTTTTTTAGCATAAAGATTTTGGAAGCCCAAGTGTCCACAGTCCCATGTTCCCCCAAATTAGACTTATTAAAGGAGACAAGATCCCTATTCTCAAGGGTATCTATTACCTTTGAACAAAATGATATAAATATAGAACCAGGTGTGTATTTGGATGTTAGTTTAAATTGGCTGCAAATAGCCAAATCCCTAATTTTCTGTTGGCTCTTGATGCTAAGAATAAAGGGCTTGAGGCAAAGTGTATAAGGGTTTTTTATTTTGGTTTTGTTTGTTTTTCACATTTAGTCATTATTTTTCCTTGGTAGGATATTGGCAAGTTGCTAGTGGGTTTTATTTCCTCAATGCTTCTCTGTATTCACCTATTTCTGATGTTGGCAATGATTCCAGTGCCAATCACCAGCTTTCTATATTTATCAGCAGCTGCTTCACTGATGTGGAAACAATGTTCTCAACAGCTGAAAAACGTGAAGATAGTGAGTAGGACATTTTGTTCTTTATAAAAGAGCTTGGTTGGAGTGAGCATGGGAAAAAGAGAATAATAACCCAGCATGAATTTTTTTCTCTTTCCAATTTTTCCATTTTCCCCAGCATGATGAAAGACTTGGGTGAAGAATATGGTTTTGTCCAGAGATGGATGGATAGCCTTCATGGAATACACCAGAATATTCTGGGTCAGCAAATATGGTCTGGTATTCCATTTTCTAGAAGGCAGTCTTTGTTAATCTGCTTGATTTATGCCTTAAGGTTTGGGGTTAGGCATTCATCATTCAGTGACTTGCTTTCCTTCTCTGTAAAACATGATCACAATCAGTTATGAAGCATCTCCCCTCTGTGGGACACTGTCCAGGGCACTGAGGATCCGAGAGGTATAGGACATCACCCATGATGTCAGAGGGCTTCTAGACTGAAGGGCATTTTGACTAGGATGATTGTGAAGACCAAAGGGTATACCCCATGTATATAAAGTCCTTACCTGGTGCCTGGTTCTCAGAAAACCCTCAGTGCATAATGATCAGAGCAGCCATTATTGTTCTGAAACTATGTCTAAGCTGCTTATATAGCTTTGGGATGTCTGGGCACAAAGGTGCTTATAAAGAGAGCAACAGTTAGAGTGCTAGCTCTACCCCAGCCAAGGAAAGGGGCAACCATGTAGAATGCCTAGCATGCCTAGCCTTCCAGATACTAGGCAATGCACTTTACAGTGCAGGCTGGCATTTCATTTTCACAGCAGCCTGGAAAGTTGGTATTGTTCTCAGCATTCTGCAGATGAAGAAATAGAATTTAGAGCGTAACTTGCCCAAATCTTCCTCTCTCCAAAACCCTTCTCCCCAGGCCTCACTACCCTTACAGAAGGGAGGCTGTGAACAACTCTGCCACCTCCATGAGCCCAGCAGTCTTCAGTTGTAGAACTGAAAAGCCATCTCGAAGGTTACTTTCTGCTTAAAAAATTCTGTCACCCAGTACACCAGGGCTATCCTCAGTAGCCTAAAGGTGGATTCAGCTCGAGTGTCCCATTAGCAGATGAATGGATAAACAAAATGTGGTGTGCACATACAATGGAGTATTAGCCAGAAAAAGAAATGAAGTTCCAATACATGCCACAACGTGTACCCTTGAAAACATTATGCTGAGTGAAATAAGCCAGATACGAATCAAATATTGTATGATTTCACTTACACAAAATATCTAGAATAAGCAAATTCATAAATACAGAAAGTAGATTGGAAGTTATCAGTGGCAAAAGAGAGGGGTAGTGGGGAGTTATTGCTTAAGGGGTACAGAGTTTCTGTTTGGAGTGATAAAAAAAAGTTTTGGAAATAGATAGTGGTGATGGTTGCACAACATTGTAAAAGTAATCAATGCCATTGAATTGCACATTTAAAAATGGTCAAGGTGGCAAGTTTTCATGTCATATATATGTTAGCACAATAATAATAAATTAAAAATTTTTATTATTCCTACCACCCAGCATCTTTCTTATGTTTTAACTCTTTACTGCCATCTAGTGGGAATTATCTCATCCAAAAAATGAAGGAAATTTTCAATTTAACTTGGATTAAAAACCATCAATTCATCTTAGTCCATACTATGTACCTAACCTTTAAATATTTTACTTCTAAACAAGGATCATGGCTTTCCATTTTTATCTTTATAGTAACCTACCATGTGTGAGGTAACTTTAATAAAAATTTTGGTGAGATGTTAGGATACATACAGACCCCAGGTTTTAAAAAGTGTTTAATTTTTTGTGACCATATAATGTAGTTTATAATGGGTTATACTACAAAGAAATTCTAATTGGCCATATTCAGAATGTATATAGAAGATTACTTTTTTAACTTTAAATACTTTTTTATTTACTCAATTTTTATATATCCTCATAGCAAAAAAAGAAGAGAAAAGAAATGTCAACAGAACAAAGGATATAAAATAAAAAGTGAAGTCTTTCTCCACAGAGGGAAACACTGCTGGACTTTCTTAGGTTTCTTTTCCAGACATGTTCTATCCATGTACAAGCAGATGTGCACATACACATCTTTACTTTTTCCCTATGAATGGGCTTATGCTATGTGTACTGTCCTATAGCTTTTTGTCTTAATCTGTTTGGGACATCTTTCCATACCAGTACACACGTCGACCTCATTCTCTCTAGCAGCACATATTGTTCATTATTGTCTGTGCTACTTGATTTAACGAGTCCCTCATTAATGACCCTTTAGGCTCTTTTCTGTATTTGTTGTTCTAAAATGCTGCAGGGAAAATACTTATGTCTGAGTCGTGGACCCGAAGGGTATCGGGAATGAAAGACAAAGAGAGATTGGGATCAGGGGATCTGAGAGCATTGAAGCCTCAAGCTCATCAGACAAATTTATTAATATCAGGGGCTTCTTTATATACCCCAGGCAATCATGAGAACCAGCAACTATCCTAGCTAACTATTCCCATAACTTCATTAATGAAAACACAGTGCGCAGTGGATAAGATAGTAACTAAAGCCCAAGATGTTCTATTATGTTATTGAAACAAATATACTCATAAATCTTGTTGCCCAGGTTACTTGAGATATCAAGTCTGGGTTCTGCTGGAATGTTATGTTTCCCAGAGAGATTAGACACCTGCACATATATCTCTAAGGACAGCATGACCCAGTGGTCAGAAAGTAACTTGCTACCATGGAAACAGCATGCCTTTGTTTCCCACATTTCCCCCTTTTTGTTTTAGTCAGGGTGGCTGTGCCTGTCTTAGGTTGCCCTCCTCTGAGAGTCTTACCCGTCATTGGCTACCAGCCAAGCACTCTAACCATGGGGAATTATATCAGGGTTTTAGCAAGTACCAAATTATTAGCTTGTCCCATCATGTCAACATGGTGCAGTCTTCGACAGACTTCTCATCCCAGGCAAGCAACAACAATGAGCAACAAGATTAATACACAAAATCCTATTCCTAATGCTGATAAAAAATGTTGAAACTTCCACCAATTTACTGGATTAAATTTATTAAAATGAGAAATTAAATCATTAAAGATATCTTCATCATCAGCTATATCAATTTGATTATGAGACATTTCTAATATTCTTTTTTGTAATTCTTCTATTTCTAATGACATATTACCTTTATGACCTATCAAATTATTTTTAATCTTTTCCCAATTAAACATAGAATTATTATAAGCAAGTGGAGTAATGCAAAAGTTACTTTCATTCCAATCACATTTCAATCCCCTAAGTAAGTTTAAGTTATATACTTGATCTCCAAGATGTAAAACCGCTGATTATAAATCATTAACTCTACTGTTTAATTCTCCATCAATATGTTCTTGACTATGCCATAAGTTACTAGCATTCTTATGCCATTCATACATGTATTGTTGAGTCTGCACCGTCTCATGCAAGGCCATGGTAGCTGTAGTGGCAGCTGCAATGATGCCAATCAATCCTAATATGGCAGCTATTAGCAGTCCCACAAATCGCTTCGAGTGCTTCAGGATTTCTCGAGCCATATGGAACAGCAGTTGACTCTCAGGTGATGATTGCCGAATTCCATTCAGTCGCACTGAAATCCACACTCCCCGCCGCCTTCAAGCCATTGTAATGAAATCTCCATTCTGTAAAATGTTCTCAGACAAACAGGTATGCAAAGCCCCACTTTTATAAAATAGAGCATTCTCGGTTATAGTTAATTTTCCAACCACAAACACATAGGATCTCTTACACACGCCTGAAGATGATGAATTTGATTTAAATGCAGATATTGACCCTTCTTACTATTATTCCCAGTCCATTCTATAGTAGGAGCTATTCCTAGAAAAACTTTCCACAGATTCTTCTGCTTGTTTATAGATGTAATATTATACCATGGAGAAGGGATCCATTTCCCTTTCTGTTTCCAAACACTATTTTTTTTAGTAAAAATTATTTTCTGTTGTCCTTTACTATTTAAACCATGCCAAATAAATCTGTCATTATATTCAATGGGACTCCCCATAGGGGCACTTTCCCACACTATTCCATAGGAATCATTAAAAACGACAGATCCTCTTCCTATATGGCACTCTTGCCATTCTTCTTTATCTCTATTGTCTTTTTGGGGACAATCATAAGTAGGATTTTTGGTCATGATTAAATTGTAAGAGGGAAATAAAATCACAATAAACTGAGTATTATTATTTTTGAAGATAATTATGGCCCAATTTTTAACATAGATACAGGAAGGATGGTTACCAATGCATAAGGGTCGATAATCAAATGGTGGTAATATGAAATTATAGATTCTTTGTCCTTCCTCATAGGGTTTAATTGGCAATCAATCATCAGTTGGTCCAGGGAATATATGGGTCTTATTCAGATATATATGAAAGAATGGATCTTTCCAGGTTAACACTCTAAGTAATGGGGGGTTAGGTATATAGGCCCAATAAGTGTAATTACCGGCAGCTTCCTCATTACTTACGATCACCATCATCAGAAGTTGCAGGAGATCCCATCTCTTCATTCTGGGGTTTAATCCTCTTCACAGGTAACCAAATTTGTTCTCCATTTTCTGAAATGACAAGAACATAGCCTCGCCCCCATACTTTAATCCTGCCTTTTTTCCATTCATTGCTTAAAATATCTTTCCAGAATATTGGTTGATCTTCATTTACTGTGTCCACTGTAGATGTTTGACATTTTCCAAAGTGTCATTCCACAGCTGTCAATGAATTATAAACATTAAGAAAATTTAAAGTAAATAAAGCTTTTGCCAATTGATCTTTTGGTGTTATAATACCATCATCTCCCCCTTTTTGTTTTAAAAGCATAGTTTTTAGGGTATAATGGCTGCATTCAACTATGGCTTGACCTGTAGGATTGTAAGGAATGCTCGTAACATGCACACTAGCATACTTAGAACAAAAGGAAGTAAAAGACTTACTAGTATAAGAAGGGCCATTATCAGTTTTAATTTTCAAGGGGCATCCCATCACGGCAAAAGTAGACCATAAATGGGAGCGAACATGATGAAAACATTCACCACTTTGTGCAGTAGCCCACAAAAAATGAGAGTAAGTATCAATGCAAACATGGACATATCGTAATTTACCAAATGATGGTATGTAAGTAACATCCATCTGCCACAGTTGATTAGGAGCCAGGCCTCTGGGATTAGTCCCAGCCTGAAAAGGCACTGTAGTTAAGGGTCCACAGGTGGGACAGGTATGAATAATTTCTTGAGCTTGATGTTTTGTTAATTGAGAAAATTTATGTCTAAGTCCCTTAGTATTAATATGAGTTAATGCATGATATTTATTGGCATCCTGCAAACATCCTACTAATAAATCAGCTCTTGCATGTTGGGTAGCTAGAGGACCAGGAAGGGAAAAATGAGACCAGACATGAGTAATATATATGGGCTGACTTCTTTGCCGAATGAGGGCTTGAAGGTCAGCAAAAAGTTGAGACAATTCATCAGTAATAAAAATATGAGCTGTTTCAATATGGCTTACAGTTAAACAAACATATTCGAAGTCAGAGACAATATTCAAGGGCTCTTGAAACGTTTGTAAAACCTTAAAGATGGCTGAAAGCTCTGTGCGTTGAGCAGACGAATAAGGAGTCTGCCAAACTTTTTCTTTTTGAGAGGTAATGTATGCTACTTTCCCATTACTACTACCATCAGTAAATACTGTACATGCATTTTCAATAGGAACAGTTTTCACAATTTTTGGTAAAATCCAAGTGGTTCTTTTTAAGAATGTTAACAGTTTGGAAGTAGGATGATGATTATCAATAATGCCTTGAAAATCACTGATAGCAATTTGCCATTGAGGATTAGTTATATATAAATGTTGAATTTCTTCATGAGAAAGATTACAGATAATTCTATCTGGATCAGACCCCTTTAATTGTAGCAACCTCACACAGCCTTTTGCTAGTATGGAAATAATTTTTTGAAGATAGGTTTGCAATCTCTTTTGTTTATTATTAGGTAAAAAAACCCATTCCAATATACCTTCTTGCCAAAATAAAGCCATAGGAGATTGAGGGGTTGAAAAAATAATTAAATCAACAGTTTTATCAGGGTCTATTTGTGTTAATTGCCCTTGAGAGATTTGATCCTCTATCAGTGCCAATTCTTTTTCAGCCTCTTTAGACAAGATTCTAGGGCTAAATAGATCAGAATCTCCTGTTAATGTTTGAAACAAATGAGTTAACATATAATTAGGGATTCCTAATGTTGGTCAAGTCCAATTAATATCTCCTAGCAATTTTTGAAAATCATTTAAGGTGTTTAACTTGTCTCGGTGTATTTGCACCTTTTGTGGTGTAATACGTCCATTAGCCAATTTCATACCTAAATAACAATATGGAACATTCCTTTGAATTTTTTCAGGGGCAATTAGCAAGCCATACTCAGGAAGAATTTGTTCAGCATACTGAAATAACTGTTGCAGTTTGTCATTTGAAGCATGAGCAAACAATATATCATCCATATAATGAATAATCATTGCTTTTGGAAATTTTGCTCTTAATATTCCTAAAGGTTGATGCACAAACAATTGACACATGGTAGAACTATTCATCATTCCTTGTGGTAATACACACCATTGATATCTTTGCATAGGTACCTGATTATTAAGAGCAGGTACTGAAAAAGCAAATTTTTCTTTGTCAGCAGGATGCAAAGGAATCGTGAAAAAAGCATCTTTTAAATCAATAATAATTAGTGCCAATCTTTTGGAATCATGGATGGTTGTGGAACCCCAGGTTGCAAAGGTCCCATAGGGCTCATGACCTTATAAAAGCTCTTAAATCAGTTAACAGTCTCCGATTTCCTGATTTTTTCTTAATAACAAACACAGGAGAATTCCATGAACTATTAGAAGGCTCAATATGTTTTTGAATTAACTGTTCTGTTACAAGAATATGAAGGGCATTAAGTTTTTCAACTGTGAGGGGCCATTGATCAACCCATACAGGTGTGTCTCTTAGCCAATTTATAGGCATTGGGCCGTCCTTTTGTTCAGTGGCCCTTATGGTAAATATTCCTGCCCAGAATCCTGTTGACCTGAATGATATCCAAGTCCTCTGTAATCTTTTCTTCTAGTATTATATAGCATATCCATATATAAAGACTTTGCTTGTTCTGACAAAGTAGGAATGTGAATAAAAGCTCCCCATTGACCAAGCAAATCACGTCCCCACAAGTTGATACCCACATCTGCTACATAAGGTTGTAAAGTAGATTTTGTCCATCTGGACCTAAAACATCAAATATAGTAGTACTCTGATATACATCATTCATCGTACCTATGCCAGTAAACACAGTGTGTACTTTCTGCAGTGTCCAAGATTGAGGCCAGTGTTGCTTAGCAATAGTAGATACATCAGCACCAGTATCTACTAGTCCAAAAAATACCTTCCCATTGATGGTAATTGTTGTCTCTGGCCTGTCATCACCTACAAAAATCTGCCAACAAATTCTTTATCCTGTAGAACCAAATCCACCTTTTCTATTAAAGGGGAGGGTACTTGGTTTATGATAAGGAAGCAATAATAATTGAGCAATCCTTTGTCCGACATTAATTTGAACTTGACTCACTGCTTGTACCATTACTTTTATGTCTTCTTTAAAGTCACTATCAGTAATACCAGTTAGAACCAATAATCCCTTCATAGTCAGACTACTTCTTCCTGTTATCAAACCAACAGTATCAGAGGGCAACGGTCCTTTTACTCCAGTAGATATAGTTTGCCTACCCATTGCCGGTGTTATAAGCTTAGTTTCAGTAGATGGGAGATCTACTGCAGCACTGCATCTCGTGGCAGCTCTTAATTCTGAAACTGGGATGCATGTAGCTGGCCGTTGCTGACTGGATATTGTTTGGCCAGGCTCAAATTGTTTGTCTGAGGGCCCTGAGCCAGGCCCGCAAAGCGGTTTCCCGACCCAATTGGAGCTCCATCTTTCTGAAATTTAGATCTGCACTCATTGGCCCAATGATATCCTTTCCTACATACTGGACGTATCTTGGATGGAGATGGCTTACTTCTATTCTGAGCAGGATGAGCTGGATAAGATCGACATTCTTTCCAATAATGGCCAAGTTTTCCACATTTAAAACAATTTTTGTTTTTCTCCTTTTTACTACCTTTAAAAGCTGCGGCCAAGACTGCCATCTGGTGGGTGGTAGAGCCAGTATCCTGACAAGCTTTAATATAATCCTGAACTGAGCCTCCTGCTGCTTTTAAGGGTCGAATTGCCTTTTTACATTCACTATTAGCCTGATCAAATGTGAATGTTAACAAAATTAACTCTCTTGCTTCTGGTATCTTGATTGTTTTCATCAGAATGTCAGTTAATCGGGCTACAAATTCTACATAAGGTTCATTAACTCCCTGTATTATTTTAGCAAAAGACTGCATTAGCTTTCCAGGAGCACAAATCCGTTTCCAAGCAGCCAAACATGAATTGCGCACCTGGTTTATGGCCTGGTCATCATAATGAAGTTGCCGTTGAATGCCAGACCATTCACCAGTACCTAACAACTGTTCAGCAGAAATAAGAACAGGAGGATTTTGCACGGCATTACGGCACGCAATCATATTGACTTCATCCACCCACCAGGTTTTAAATTGTAAGAATTCAGCTGGACTTAAAACTGTTGTAGTGAACATTTCCCAGTCCCATGGAATAAGGCGATCAGTTTGAGCCAACCCTTGTACCAAACCAAAAGTATAAGGGCTATTAGTTCCAAATTGTGCACATGCTTGTTTAAGTTCTTTCAAAATTTTAAATGGCAATGGTTCATGATGAGCATATATTCCTCCTCGGAGGTTATTGGCATCAGAGGGAATTTGTTGAATATTTACTGGGAAAGCCAACAATAATTGCATTGCCTCAGTATCCCCTTGTCGGGATCCTTGTAATAAGCAATGCATCATTGGCGTTGTAGGAGCCAGATTAGGTATATATTTTAATATATGGTTGGATGTCAATGGGGTCAGTAAATATCCCCGGGGCTACAGGCATAGTAATTGATGGAGCTGTAGGGGCAGTATTGCATAAATTAGGATAAATGTTAGTTTTAGAAATATTCAATTTAGCCATCTGTTTATGCAGAAAAGGGTTAGTTTCTTTTTCATTAGAAGGCTCATCCTCCTCCTTGTCCTCCATTTCCTCCCTGTCCTCACTCTGATGACCTGTGTCATGGGGCTCCTTGGAAAAGACGGTCATTTCTTCCTCCTCTTCAGACTGCAGCAGATCTAAAGCTGCTGCAATCTGTTGCCCCAGTGGCCATACTGATAACGGTATGGTTTCTCCTTTTTGATATGCTCTACATAGCACCCTCATTACCTGTTTCCACTGTTTAAGATTTAAAAGATTTTTCCCTTGTGGCTGAAACCAATAACAGTGTTTTTGTACTAGAGCAAAAAGTTCAAGTAAATCAGCAGTTTTTACTGAGACTCCAACAGTATTTAAGAGAGTTTTTAGTACCTGTGAATATTCTTCCAGCCATCCTGGTTGATTACCCATACCCTGATGCTAGCGGAAAACAGGATTAATTAAAATTCTTACCACTGTGTGGTCAGACTCGAGTCACCCTTTGATGGACGCCTCAACCTTTCAGGAAGGTTTTCAGTTCCACGTTCCCGATACTGTCGTGGAAGAATCTCTGCTGCAGTCACTACTTCGGGCCCCATGTTGGGCACCAGATGTCAGAGTCATGGACCCGAAGGGTATTGGGAATGAAAGACAGAGATTGGAATCAGGGGATCTGAGAGCACTGAAGCCTCAAGCTCATCAGACAAATTTATTAATATCAGGGGCTTCTTTATATACCCCAAGCAATCGTGAGAACCAGCAACTATCCTAGCTAACTAGTCCCATAACTTCATTAATGAAAACACAGTGCGCAGTGGATAAGATAGTAACTAAAGCCCAAGATGTTCTATTATGTTATTGAAACAAATATACTCATAAATCTTGTTGCCCAGGTTACTTGAGATATCAAGTCTGGGTTCTGCTGGAATGTTATGTTTCCCAGAGAGATTAGCCACCTGCACGTATATCTCTAGGGACAACATGACCCAGTGGTCAGAAAGTAACTTGCTACCATGGAAACAGCATGCCTTTGTTTCCCACATACTTACATGTATATCTGGCCATTCTTTTGCAAATTAATTTGTAGAACAAAATCTTAGACATGAAACTGCAGAGTCTAAATGTACGTTAGTGTCCACTGGCCAAAGACCCCCACAAACCTGCCGAGTTAAAACAAAAGTCAGGCTCTTAGCTAGCTGCAGCCTGGAGCACACACCCTGCAGAGGAATTGTGCCCGGCGGAGGGGAGGGGGGGGTTGGAGTTTCTGGAGGGGTTGGGCTTGCGTTGGGTAATTTTAGGGAGGCTGCAAGGGAGCAGGAGCAGTTTTGGGTTGGGATTGTCAAGAGGAGCAGGTTGGTGTTCAGGTTGGTGACTGGATGGCTCAGCTTTTCTGGGAGAAGAAAGAACAAGTCTGGCCGGAATAGTCTTTATTGAAGAAGCAGCAATCACGGCTATGGTCAGAAGAGGGGGGTGTTGGGTCACTTTTGTGTGCCACGTGGCCTGGTCCTTGCTTTATCACCAGCAGAAGTTGGTGCTTTTATAATCAGTTGAGAGCATCGTGTACTGTCTTTCACTTTATCAAGTACATTGATTTTAAATGTTTGGAGACTTTAAATTGCTTTCCAAAAAGATCACACCAGTTTACATTTGTGTGGTTTCCTTTAAATACACCACTTCCCTAACGTGATAAAGTATTCAATAATCAGAAAACTTATAATCATGCAATATAATAACAGTGAATGTTTAAAGAGCACTTCCTATGTGCCAACTACAGTGCTAAATCCATTATTTCACTGGCTCCTCCTCAGGATGATGGAGACAGGCGCTAATGACACCCCCATTTCCCTTAGAGGAAACCAAAGCTTGGAAGAGGAGGTAACTTGCCAGGGTCAATGTGGCTAATCATCAAGGAGGTGGGCTGGGGTTCAGGGCCTGGAAGTTGAATTCCAGAGCCCACACACTCTACCATTAAGTAATATGTTTAACTGCTATCAAGAGACTGCTTGAGTTGAATTTAAGGCTATAGCAATAGGAGTCATATAGTTGATCACAAATCTTCAAAAGGGTGCTGTAGGTTGACATGGAAGTAGAGTCCCATTTACAAAAATGAGATTTATGGGCAGTGTTTCAGGAATCATCTATATAGTGCTAAGCAAGACATCCAACACGAGGAGCTTAGCTAGTCACATGCAGTCATTGAATAAAGGTCTATAAGAGCTTTCTTAAAATCACAGCCAAGGTACAATAATTAAATATTCCCTAGACCAGCTGGAACTCATAGGGTATTTAACCCCCAAGGAAATAAATGGGTGAAGGACATCCATCCTCTTGGGCCCCAGGAGAGCTAAGAAGCTTCCCTGCCGCGTGCAGATGGGGCCTATGAAGTTTTGCTGGGAAAGATTCTGTGCAGGGAGGGAAATGGGAAGGAAATGGTACTTAAGTAAATATTTATTGAGTGTGTAATGGGTGCACACTGAGGTTCAGAGTTGGTCTTCATGCTAATCGGAGTTAGCAAAGCAAATGTGTAGTAACTGCAGGCTGCTCTTTTCCAGATTGTGCTGGCTGCGGAAGAGATATCAAGAATGGGCAGGCGCTGCTGGCACTGGATAAGCAGTGGCACTTGGGGTGCTTTAAATGCAAGTCCTGCGGGAAGGTCCTCACCGGGGAGTACATCAGCAAGTAAGACGCCGCAGCCTTGGGCACACCCCATGCTGAATGGGACTGTCGGAGGCCCTGCTCTCAGGGGCCCCACCCCATGCTATCACACATGCTGAGACACACTCACATTCCACAGGATGAACGTGTCGCTGTAAAACTTGGGAAAAAGAATTTTTTTCCGTTTTTTAAATAATTTGGCTACTATAAATTTAATGAACTGTTAATGAGGCCAGATTTAACAATCCACAAAGTTGACATAGTGTTATGATATATTTTGCAGCCAATTAAGCAGTTAAGTCATTTCAGTTTTTCTATATTTTTTTCTTATTTTGAAACTGGCCAGCCTTTTTCCTCCTCCCAGGTTTCCAGCATATTTGTAAACCCACACACACTCATGCTGAGTCTAGACCCTGTCCCCGTTACAGCCAGTGGAGACGGCCTGCCAAGGAATGGGGTCACGTTCAAGTCAGATATCTTTGTGGAGAATAGCTAGAATAGAATGGTGTAGCCTCAAGAGCCAGGTATAGTGGTTGTCTTTTGGGTAAAGGAGGAGAGAATGAGCAAGGGGTATCAGGTGGGAGGGAGAATTATCTACTGTATACCTTTTTAATACTTGAAAAAAATTTTCCCAACCAGGTGAATTTATCACCTATTCAAAAAATTAAATGAATTTAATTAAAAAATATAGTGAAACAAAAAAGTAGCTTTAGTCATTCTCTTAGGAAGTCTAATTCTACAGGTCCACCGTGAAGCTGAAACACCTGTGTTAGAAAGAAAGAAAATCTTTCTAACAAGGGATTCTGATGCACAGCCAAAGTGAGCAGAGAGAAATGCTGGCTTTTAAACCAGTAGCAGGTAGCTCAGCCGTCTAGAGGGGTGCTTTCTAACTGTTCCATGCAAACACAGACACAGAAAGTGATATTTTCACTTGACTCTGAGGTATGTGGAAGAGTTTGCCGGAGGCAGGAGGAGAAGGCTGTGGGCCCTTGGGCCTCCTGAGTGCTGAGGAGATGGGTGTCCCAAGCCGCTGGGACGCTCTGGTCTGGGGTGTGAGCTCCAGCAGATGACCTGGGAGGAGCAGGTGTTGTCCTCAGAGGCAGAGGAACACCGAGGCCCGATCTGTAACTGGCTTTCTCCTTGTTGGATCAAATCAGCAGTGAGAACCATAAAGCAGCTCAGCTGTTATTCCTGTATGGCCCAGGGAACCACAGCGTTCTCGTTGGAAACTTCCATCTTTTGGGTTTCTATCTCTGACCACGTCATGAGGCAAGTTACTGCTGGGCTGGAGGGAGATACGTTCTACTTCTGTTGGATCAGGACTCACGGAAATGTGGTTTCTGTGTCTTCCCAGCCTCCTCCTTTCAGGAGATGAAGGTACTTTTTTTTATCTCGCAGGGATGGCGCTCCATATTGTGAAAAGGATTACCAGGGGCTCTTCGGGGTGAAATGTGAAGTGTGTCACCAGTTTATCACAGGGAAGGTCCTGGAGGTAAGTAGCAGATGGCTCTCCTCAAAGCCACCATCATTTTCCACAGAGGTCCTCAGAAACACACGAGAGCCGCTTTTCCATCTTTTTCAACTTTTATTTTCGCCTATGGAGGAAAGAAAGTGGTTGCAGATGACTAACGTTTGGAGAATGCATGTGTTGTACTGTCTTCACAGGCAGTTTCTACCACATGCTCATGTGAAGAAAATAAAAAGTGAAAGGGCACGTTGGGGATTATGTCGAAAGAAAGGTTCTATTAGACCATTTTTATTTTCAGCAGTTAGAGGACTTGAAAAGGGGGTGGTCGAGCCATGTGTGTGCCTGTGGGTGTGTGAGTGTGTACTGACAAGTGCACGTTCAGGCTCAGGGAGCAGAGGCCCGGAACTGAAGCTAAGGAAAGAAAACGAGTCAGAAGGTGAAGGTGCTGACCCCCTACCCATAAAAAACCACATCCTGTGGGACCCAGAACACCCTGCGACTCGGGCTAAGCTGCAGCCTGTTGAGCTCAGGTGTCACTGATGGCTTTCTTCCTGTTTTCTCAGCAGTAGCCCTGCAAAAATGAGTACCCTGAGTTTACAAGAGAGTCTGCCTCTGGGCTGAGCAGCTCCTCTGGAGCTGGAAGGCCCCTCACATGGAATTACGGGGCCAGAGTTCAGCGGGAATCACTGTCCAGCTTCTCACAGGCCTGAGGGGGTGTTAACCAATTCCAACTCAAAAGTCAAGATTGGCACAACCAGGTCCCACATTTCAGGGTGGGGGACAGGTGCTAGCAGAGGTGGGCTGGGAAACCAGCAGCCGGGACCACAGCTCACTGGCCATGCAACTAGTCACATCACTTTGTCAGACACCAGGGCGCTGAGTCCTTGGAACTATGTACAAACATTCCAGCAGGACCTGTTTCAGAGACACGGGACATAAATCCTAGAGGTCCAACAAGATGTTTCTGGACAGCTTTCTCTTCCATGGAATTTCACAGCAAAGGTCCAGCTTAGACTTACTGATCCCACAGCAAGCTCTGCAATGCCTCTCTTTCCATGAAATGCAGAGGACCTGGCGATTTTGGCTCTGTATCAGGAAAATTCAGCAAATTGCCATTAGGGGAAGCAGATTTGGCCCAGCAGATAGGGCGTCCGCCTATCACATGGGAGGCCCAAGGTTCAAACCCAGGGCCTTCTGACCCATGTGATGAGCTGGCCCAGGTGCAGTGCTGATGCACACAAGGAGTGCCGTGCGATGCAGGGGTGTCCCCCGCATAGAGGAGCCCAACGCACAAGGAGTGTGCCTTGTAAGGAGAGCTGCCCAGTGCAAAACAAGTGCAGCCTGCCTAGGGTGGCACCACATACACGGAGAGCTGACACAGCAAGATGACGCAACAAAAAACAAAATAAAACAAGACACAGATTTCAGGTGCTGCTAACACAAGCAGACACAGAAGAACACACAGTGAATGGACATAGAGAGCAGACAAATGGGAGGGGGGACAGGGAAGGGGAGAGAAATGAATAAAAAATAAATTTAAATTAAAAAATAAAATAAAAAATTGCAATTGGAAGGTACCGGAAGTTGTCAAATGTCCATTGTGTTTCAGTCAGGGAAAGAGTATGCTACAAAGAGGTGAAGACCACAGCACGTGCAAGAAACGAAAGAAAATGCCAGGCAGGCCAAGAATGGGGTGTGAGAGACTATAGTGGATGAGGGAAGTGGGAATGAGGACCTCAGAAGTCAGTCAGGGGCTTTGGGCTTTATCTGAAGACCAGTGGGAAGCCATTTAAGTGATTGCAGCTGGAGTGAAGTGCCATGTGACTGGATCCCATTGCTGTGTGGGGAATGAAGAGGAAGGAGGTGAGAGTGGAGACAGGGAGACCCGTGGGAGACAATTGCAGAATTCTGGGCCTGAAACAGTGGTGGATGGCTGGAGTCAAACCTGAGAAGAAGACCCCCAAGCCCTTCACACACACTTTAGGGTAGGAGCAGAAGTTTTCATGACTTTTCTAAGAAAACTCTGCCTATCAGCCCAAGTCTACTTCGAGGCTAGGATTTTGGTCCAAGGAGAAGCACAACCTCGGGAAAACTGTTGGAGAAGGTGGGTGTGATCCATCCAAAGGGCAGCCCAAGTCTGAGTGGTCATATCACAACAGGCAAAGTGCAGTTGGCCATTACTCTCCCTGGAATGTGTCCACCCTTCTCCGCATATCTCACAGGCTCCTCTCCTGAGGAACCCTGAAGGCGGCTCCAGCAGCTTTCCCTTGGGATTCCCAGAATTCATTCTGCTGGGCAGGACTGAAATAAACCTGTTGAGTAAGGAGCAGTTGGGAAATTCCACTGAAGACAACATTAAAAACACCAGAATCCTTTCACTGTGTCTAGCTCTAGGAAGGGAGGGGAGGTGAGTCTCTTGATCTGAAACTGCCACATTTGCAGAAGGTACACACTGACACTGACATAGCTGTCTTCTCTGTCTGTGTAAGGCCCATTCCCCAAAAAGAGCTGGGGCAGCAAAAGGACTGGGGGGAGTATGCGTTTTGAATACTTTCAGATTTAGTTCACCAGCTGTAGGAAGGAATCTCAAAAATAAAACTAGATCCAAGAACACGCCTGTTTGAAGAAGCATCTGCCCGCTCTGTGTTTTTCCCTTGAGGCCCAAGGATGTCAGTGTCCACTGAGGTTGCAGAGGCCTCCTACCAAATTAGCTTCAGGCTTCAGAGAAGGCAGTTTGTAAGGTTCAAGGCTTGGGGGCTTTCCATATAATGGTTTCAGAGTTGGGCTGTTCTGGGAGTAGTTCCTACCCCGCTCAATCTTATTTGCAGTATCCACCCAGTGGGTGTGTTGTCCTTCCCAGATGGGTGTGTGAGCTAGAAAAATGTGTCCTGCCTGGTTGTCATGCTGACATATGACAGTTTGTGTTGGTTTGGCCTGGTTACCAATGTAAACCAGGACTGGCCTGCCCACACGCCGTCCTTCTCCCTTTGCCTTGCATGCTCTGACCCCATTGTCGGAGAAACTTATGAGGGAGGGTTGGTTATAAAAGTTGGGATCCTTGTTTTGGTTGTTTCCCCAACCTTTGTCCATAGTAGTTACTACAAAGCTGCCCTTTCAGTAATTCAGTAGGGAACAGTACCACCTCCAAAATGAAGGTGAGGAGAACTTGTAAACCTAGGCAAATTGCACTAGTGTCTTCCCAGTCCAGGTGAGGGTGGGAGCTCCGGCCTGATGTTTATGTAATGCTCAGTATGGTTTAAAGAGTGTGGCTCCCCCTGAGATGCCACGGGACACCTGAGGGAGCTTTGAGGGGGAGAAAGGCCACTGGGCAGTGATGGAGAAGTGCCTCGCTCAGCTGACACAGATCCCTGGGTAATTTGGGGCAGGCCATGCAGGCTCTTCGGGATTGTTTTCATATCACAGGTAAAGGGACTGGGCCATGACCTCTGAAGTGCCATCTTGCTCTAAAAATCTCTCAGTTACTCCTTGATAGTCCTCCACATCTGCTTGAATGGGGCAAGGGAAGGTCTGAGAACCATGTGGTTTAATTAAAGGTGCTCTAGGTCATAGGGAATCGGGGATCTACTCTCGGCTTTGGAATTCACCAGCTGTGTGAACTTGGGCAAGTCTCTCAACTTCTTTGAGCCTCAGTTTTGTTTTTTTTCTTTAAGTATTAACATATATGCCAAGTGCTGGACTGCTTGACCCTTAGTCTCATGATTCTGAGGATCTGAGTTCTGTGACTCTCGTGTCATAGATTTAAGTGCCAGAGCCAGCTGTTCTTCCTCGGAGCTACTTTTCTGGAAGCTGACTTGGAGCACTCAGCATATAAGATACATGCTAACTATAGCTTTATTTCTCATTACTTGCTTTCATTTTGTTTTCTAAAGCAAGATTTTCTTTTTTCTTAGGGACATCTTGCCATTTTTAGGGCACATCTTTTAAAACTTATGCTAATTAACCTATAAGTTCAGGAGAGTTCTGAAGATGTTTGCAACATGCTTCCAAATTAAAGGAGTCCAGAAGCAAACTAGTGGGAGACCCTTGAGTTTTGGGGGAGCCTCCGATCTCCAGCCCATCTCTAAACTCCCATCTGAGACAGCCTTTCCCAAGCCTGCACTTTAGCGGCTGAACAAAACAGGCAGCTGGAAGGGGTGGCAGGCTTCAGTCGCAGGTGTCAGTGGACGTGGAGGGCTGCCCTTTGGTATGATTTTCCTTCCATCTTTGGTGGACGGCCCTAGGAGGCTCCTTACACCTGCAAACTTCTTTCCTGGTACAGGTTGTTACTTGTCAGCTTCATGAAAAAAAACAGAAAGCAAGAGTCTGTTTTCCGTGGCAGTGAAATAGTTCCCAGATGAAGGCAAAACACAGAAGAAGAAAAAAAATCAAATGTCACATTGAAAAGGGAAGCCTGGAGGGTTAAAGGAAAAGGGGTGTCCTGCATCCTTCCCCCAGTCTTCACTATACTGAGCCGACTAAGGCTGGGCGGCACTCTGTCTTCTGCATTCTCTCGCACAATGCCCTTGCCCCAGGGGCTCTCTGTGTTTACCCAGAGCTCCACTGACTCAGTCAAGACAAATGCTCCAATGCCACTGCCCCGTGGGGAGCTCTACTCTGCCCTGAGTAGGCACCTGCCTGACTGCCTGGTGGAGCATTCCTCCTCTGTGCTCTTCTCTCAAGGACAAAGGGAGGTTTGCCTTGTCTGCATATTGTCACCGAGAAGGAGGGCAGGACTCTGCTTTTTCTTTTTCTATCTCATAGGCTTTCCCTTGTACCCAGAAAACCAATCCTCCTGTGTGCCATATTTCCACAAGTCTGGTGCTGCGTGTCTTTATGCAGCATGGCATTTACTTGCCATTTTGCTCCTGGAGAACGTGTGACGGTGCCTGTAACAGTCTACATATCATATGATATAAGGAGACCCTGGCGAATGAAGCCCCAGTCAAGGCTCCCCATCGCCTTTAATGCCTTTTCAATTCATAGGCACAGGCGACCCTGCCTTGTCTTCATCTGTTAACTTGAACTCATGACCCAAAGGACAGGATTTAGATTTGCTTTAGACGCCGCGGGCTAAATTCCCAGAGCGTAGGAGATGGAATCACAATGGGATTCTACCAAATCCTTTTCCTTAATTCTCAAAGGGATTAAAAACTGGTGGCTTCGTTTTTGCTTTGCTTTTTGACTGATTTTTTTTTTTTTAATGCCTTTCCACAAAACCCAGAGACCAATGTGATATTTAGGACAAACCCTGTGAACCTGATCCACTTTATACACTGGATACCCTTGTACCCTGACTTTTGGTGTAGATATTTGAAGCATGTTATATTTTAATAGTTGTAAGCAGTGCGTAAGTCTTTTTCTGGGCTAATCTATTATGTAGTAAGAGAAAACATAGGCTATCTCATGGCACATGCATGACTTATAATCTTTTTGTCACCATTGAAGTTGTAATTTGTAAAGGACAAGATGAAATGTCAACTCCCTCTTTGTGTATGTCGTACGCACACAAAGAATAATAACCCATATTTATACAGAAAACTAATTGCATTCTTTTCATTCTCACTGTGCTCGAAGGAATTTATGCTTTCTTCCACTTAATTGTGCCTCCAAATATTTTTGAGGATCAAGAGCTCAGTAGTATTTCTTGAGATCTTCTATGTCCCAATGCTCAGTTAGCCACCATGATATCCTGCCTTTGTATATTTTGACTATTTGCAAGTGATCTCTCAAATATTCAGTTCTCACAGTAGACCTCCAAAGTGGTCAAAGCAGTTACTACTGGCCTCAGTTTACAGTGCTTCTGAGCTCCTGAGACTGTGGTGTTACCAAATTTAGGTTCTTGGCTGTATTGTAGAAATGAATTTCAAGAGCACACTAAGTGAGTTAGGCCAGTCATTTATTCATATAGGGAGGGATGAGAAATGGGAGAAAATAACAGATTGGGGTCCCAGGTAGAGAGGAAGGGGTTGAAAAGTAATAAAGAGGGCTAATTTACAGACTACAATTTCCCATTATAGGTTATAAATCCCCAGGTTTTACTTGCACATCCACATGACAGAGGAAAAATGGTGAGAGCCATGCGCAGAGGGCAGGATGGGTCCAGATGCAGAGAGCGGAGCCCGAGCCCGAGAGCACTTAGGCTCTGTGCTGACCTTTTAAAATTGTTAATTATTATACCCCTTTGCTAATGGCAGGGGAGGGGTTCCAGCTGTTTGCTGTTTTGGTTGATTACCCCAGCCATTAATTCCCATGAGGGCTCAATGATAAAGTCCTTGGGGGATATCCAGGGCTTCTTCTGGCTTCCAGAAGAAGTCTTTGTTCTGAATATCAGAATTTTGGGGGTGGGGGTCTTCCAGCAGTCATCTTGAGGGTTATTGATGTTCACGTGGACTTTCTGCCAGGTTCTAGATCCATCTAACTGATTTCCTATCTTAAATAGCCTGCATCAGTGGGGCTAATTATAAAGGAACCAAGATTAGAGCTGAGGTTTCTTGATTTCCAGAAGCCGAGGACAGACAGATAGGCAAACACACACAGATTCGTAATCTGCCTGAGGATAATCATTGCAGAAAGCAGGCAAGTAATTGGCCTCCCAAAATAACTTGCTAAAGGATCAAAATTCACATTTCTGGTGGATTGGAGAAGGTCTATCTCATTAGTGGCCCCATTATACCTATTTTCAGGACATAAACACTTGCCACTTAGTTGGTTTCCTTTTTACCAGTGACTCTCCTGGTAATCTGTCATATTTTCATAGAGTCATACCTCATAGCGTTTTATCTTCTTTATCAGCTGTAGGCTCCATAAGTGCATCTGGCATGGCCCTGGGAGAAGATTATGGATGGGTGATACTGTCTCAGGTTAGCAAGAACCTTTTCAGCACAGAGCTCTGGTCTTCGACTCTTCATAGCTCAATGGATAGTCAGGAAGGTCCTATAAAATAGGACCAACATAGAGACACTGCTCACCTTTCCTAATTTCAAACTATCACTTGACAGTCAACTGTAGAAAGAGCTACATTTTAAAATCTAAGTTAAATAAATGTGGTATATCCATGTAATGGAATATTATTCAGCCATGTAAAGGAATGAAGTGCTGATACATGCTACAAAATGGATGAACCTTGAAAACATGCTTAGTGAAAGAGATCAGTTACAAAAGACCACATATTATATACTTCTATTTATATGAAATGTCGAGAATAGGTAAGTCTATTGAGACCAAAAGTAGATTAATGGACAGTGACTATTAATGGTACTGGAGTTTCTTTTGGGGGTGATGAAAATATTCTAGAATTAGATAGCAGTGATAGTTGCACAACTTTGTGAATATACTAACTACTACTGAAGTATACGCTTTAAAAAGTGATTTTTATGAATTCAGATTTAAATGAATTAAGATGTATGTGTGCTTTCAAATCTGTACAAGATGATATAGAGTTGGGGAAATCTGGGTTTGAATCCCATACTGTGACTTTACCAGCTTCATGACTCTGAGCAAGTGAATTAACCTGTTATTCTGTTTCCTCACCTGTAAAATGAGAATTTTAATCACTACTTCATTAGGTTGCAGGAATTTAAAAAAACCAAAAACCCATGCCAATCCCCTGCATGATTAGATGCTAGATTCTTTCCCTCTCCTCTATCTGCTTCTCTATTCCAGTCTTTGTTAGTTTAACTTATTATCTTTGAGAACAATGGGTAAAGAACAAGCATGGGGATTCAAATCAATAAATGTCTTAGGCAAGATCCTATGCTAGATTCTTTCCCTTTGTGGATTTAAACTTTGTTCCCTTGCCTGGCCAACTGCTGCAGTCACACAGAATCGTAGCCCTGATGAATGTATAATCTTCCTATTGCTGGAAAACAAACTCAGGTTTAAATTCAGGATATGGGTTATGATGTGTTGGTTGTGACATCTTATTTGTGAAGAATAACTTGATGGAGGGAAGAAAAGAACACCATCATAACAGATTGGGAATTGGCCCAGTAGGGCATAAGCACAGTGACACAATCAGTACTTTGAGGAAAATCTATCTGCTTCACCCAAGTTATCTTCTTTCTTCTACATTAATGACAAGAGAAAATATGTTGCCTGGGCAACAAGACTGTATTCAGCAGTCAAGATTCAGTACTTATAGAAAAATCACCCGTTTCCTGTCAGCACAAATGAAAGGGCTTCCTTATCCGAAAATGACAGTTTGAAAAGACTTTGTATTTATCTTGAGTTAAAAAGATGTTTTGGATTTTTTTGGTGTTATCTAACTTCAAAGAGTTTAGCTTATTGTTGGTCAAGTGATATCTTTGGAGAGATCAATGAGTATGGTGGAGCACGTGCTGGCAACCTGTTTTCATTTCCTGGCTGCTAAATCAAACACTCTACAATGGGTTGACTTAGAAAGGAATACAGAGGTGAGAAGGCTACCTCCCAGAGTTGGTATCTTCTGGCCAGCAATCTTTGGGGCTCCTGGCTTTTCTGTCACCTAGCAGCCCCTACCCCTTTCTCATCTGGGTTCCATTGACTTCCAGTTTCTGGCTGCACCCCAAGGGTTCTTTTTCCATGTCCAATTTCCTTTCTTATAAGGATGTCAGCCATTTTTGTTTAAGCCTCACCCTCATTTAATTTGGGCCCATCTTAACTAATATCATCTTTCAAATGGAGCCACACCCACAAGACCAGGGATTGGAATCTGATCAGGGCTTTTTGGGGGGGCAGGTGACTCAAGATTCAATCTCCAACATGACCCAACGTTTAGAGACTACTAAAGAAAATCAAAGACTTAAGACTGGTTTTTAAAGAGATGAGATGTATTTACCAAAGTGATAGTGTGTTCAAGTCTAAAGGTTCACTCCTGTGGGGTGTCCACAGGCTCGTGAGTACCCGGGGCTCCTTCAGCATCCTTAGAGTCATCATCCTCAGATGCCCAGTGCTGGTACTGAGCCATGGAAATGGTAGGGATCCCACAGCGGAGCCAGTCTGCCCAGGCTTGTTCTCCACCCAGCATCACGAAGGCAGGGACTCCTGGTCTGGCCACTGTTGTGTGCACACAAGGGGTGGTGCCTAAAGTTGTTCTTTCTCCTCTCCAGGACCCAACACATCCTGGGCCTCAGGAGGGCTCGTAGATCTGCTTCCTTGTGAACCCAGAGCACCTCCCCTTTCACTTCCTGCTGTCCTCCACCCCCACCCACACCCTCCCCAGCTCTGTTAACTTCTTTTTACCACCATAAACATAAAAGAGATGATTCTGCTCCTTCTTCTCAGTGATTGATTCCAAGATGCCCCACCAGCTTAATGATTCCAAGGTAATTTTCATGTCCTTCTGTTTGTGGCACAGGAAAAGAATTTAATCTTCGGCAGCGTAACTCAGTATACAGAGATAATTCAGGAAGCCCAGCTGTGTGGGGGCCACGTAAGAGGCACACACAAGAAAATGCTCTGAGTTTAAAAGAGATTCTTGTCTATTATCAGAAAAAGTAGTCAACTTTGGGTCTTGAGGGATGAGTAGGAACAGGTAGGTGAAATTGAGCGATTTAGATCCATTTGCTGCTGTTACTGGAGTCTCAGGTCACTTTTCCTACCTTATTTGTTTGATTTTAAACATGTTTGATTTTTACTGTTTGCTTATAATAGTATGTAATTTTTCAGTTCAAATCCTTTTTGTCAGGTTGTAATTTTTTAAAGAATCCATTTCAGGCACATATTATTTTAGTTTATTTATAAGGGAAACTGGCTTTTGTGGGCCCTGGACCCATTGTCCTTAGAAAATGTTACCATCCATTTGGATCTGCCCAACGGGCTGATGATGGATAGAGAGACAGGTAAGCAGCTCCCTGTACTCAGAACCAACCTTTCTCCTGGAATCTGGGCTGTGCCTCTAGTATGTATCATAACTAGCCTCTGGACCTCAACAATCTTCTCTAGCTTCTGGGTTCATGACAACTCAGGCAAAGCTGCCTCAGCTCGATTTCATCCTTGTGCTTTGGTCCACTTGGCCTCTTTCAGTGAGCATTTAACTTAGGGAAGTGCGTTGAAAAAAGGCACATTCCAAAGGTCTCTTTCACCATGACCGCTTCTGTTACCGGCACAGCTTTCTCAAGGTACAGACAAGAATTTTGCCACAAGGTCCAAGAGGCAGTGGAGATGTAGTGCATCTGGTCCCTGGGGGTGCAGTGATGCTGCACTGCCACCTGCTGCTCTAGGGACAGGCTTCCTCCTCCTCAGGTGTTTTACACCTGAATAGGCTTGTTTCCTGGCCTCACAGCTTCCCACCTTGAGGGGGATGCTGTGCCAATTCTAGCAGATGGACCTGCTTCTAGTTTGCCAGCTAGCCTGGAGGAGTGAGGGTAGGGGCTGGTGCTCATCCAGCCCCGTGGAAATGAATGGATGCAGTGATTCCTCCCCAAAATGAAAACTTTTGGACTGGACTTGCAAATGAAAGCTGTCTGTAAACTATGTTAATGGCTCTGTAGCAAAACTGTAAGCTTCAGACATCTTGGGAACATAACTAAAATCTGGAATTTTGGAACTAGATGTGGCCTTAATGAGAAAGGTAAAAGGAGTGGAAGAGTGTTGATTTAGTTTGCCAAAGTTTGCCAATGCCATGAACCAGAAATGAGTTGGCATTTATAATGGGATTTATTAGATTAAAAGCTTACAGTTCTAAAGCTGAGAAAAAATGTCCAAATCAAGGGGTCATCAGAGGTGCTCTCTCACCAAGCTGTAGCTGTGGGTGATCAGGCACATGGCAGGGCATAATGGTGGTGGTGGCTCCTCGGGCCTCATTGCTAGTTCTGCTTCGGGCTGCTCTGTCTGTGGCTTTTCTCTCTCCTAGATTCATTGATTTCAACCTCTGGAGGCCTCTCTCTGTCACTGTGCTTTTTTCTGTGTCTGCAGCTTTTTATTCTTCTGTTTATAAAGGATTCCAGTAAGAGGATTAAGACCCACCCTGTCTCATACCCTACTGTAGTGATCTAATCAAAAGGAAGATCCTTGAACTGAATCTAATCAAAAGGTCTCATCTACAGTAGGTGTACACACAGGAACGGATTAGGACTTTAAGAACTGGATTTTCTGGGATCCATCCAGCTTCAAACTGTCACAGGTGATTATTAGAAAGAACTGATACAGCCAGGCACACCAGGATTTAATTCCACTGGCCACAAGTTGCCTAGACACTGAGCTTTAGCATTGTCAGTTGTAAAATGTGGATAATATTTAACTTAATGTGATTAGGCTTAAATCAGACAAGTTGTCTGGGACAGTGCCTGACATATGAGCCCCTATTAGTCAGCTAAAGGAGTGCTGATGCAAAGTACCAGAAATCTGTTGGTATTTATAAAGGGTATTTATTTGGGGTAAAAGTCACCGGGCCCTAAGGAATCCATCTCAAGGTACCATAAGAGTTACTTTGTCACCCAAAGTCATTGGCCATGTGTTGAAACAAGATGGTGGGCAATGTCTTTGAGGGTTCAGCCGTCCTTCTTCCTCTTAAGGCTCTGTGGTCCCAGCGTCTTCCTATCTCAGCTGTAGCCTGGCATAAGCTCATCTCTCAAGGCTTCTCAGAGACTCTGTTCTCTTTAGCTGCAAACTCTCAGGCTCATCTTTCTTCCTAGGGCCTCTTCCATGGCTGTGGAGCTCTCTCTCTTTCTCCGTGTTCTTCTCTGTGTATCTTCTTCCATGTTATTGATTGAGCATCTGTTTATATAGCTCACCAAAGGGGCGGGGACTCAATCCTGCATACCCTAATGATGTGATCAAATCAAAGCCCTAATCTTGATTTAATAAAGTAAAAGTAAAATCTCTGTGCCCAGAGGAACAGAGCAGTTTACAAATGTAATCAACATCTTTTTTGGAACTCACAAATAATATCAAACTGCCACAGCCCCCAAGAAATTTTGTTTCCTTTCCTCAATTTATAAATGAAGAAACAGATTTTGTAAAAACCCAATATACTGGATGACTTCACAACTTCCAGTCTGAACAAGGGGATCATTCTCACCCCTTTCTTGTTACTCTCTGATGTAAACGTATGTGATTATTTTAGATGTATAAGTTAAAGTCATGTTGTGATTTTGGTTTGGCATTTCCTTAAACACTTAGCTTTACATGACCACATAAATTTATGCCATGAATTCAATATCCCATTGTTTCATCTGTATTTTCCATACTTTTTACTAGGTATGTTAAAAACTGCTAAATAAAGATGTATCGATAGATGATTATTTTTCCCATTTTGACTTTTTGCCATGGTGTTTAACCAGATACATTAAAGAGTTCACATACTCTTTGGGCATAAATCCTTCACCACCCTACTAAATACCTGTGCCTTTTGCTCACATGTGAAATAAATACCCATGTGCAATTTTCCCTATCTGTTAATGTGCCTCTTTTCACATCCACCTGAGGATAATCTCTTTAAATCTAAACTCCTGGAGTACTGGTGCCACTCGTTTAATTGTTCTTTATAAGGCCAGTGTATTTGCCTAGATGGGACCATCATCTGTGTTTGAATGAGATAAAGATGTCTCAGTGTCGATGGATTGTAAAAGAGGGGTTACTTATCAGCTCCTTGAATCAGTTGCCTTAGATCTGAGTGCCTTCAAGAACAGATTTTAACCAACTATCCTCTTTGATTTTTTTAAACAGCTTTATTGAGGTATAATTGACATACCATAAAACTCACCCACTTTAATTATACGAGTCAATAATCTTTAGTAAATTTACAGAGTTGTGCTACTATCTCCACAATCCAATTTTAGAACATTTCCATCACCCCACACAGATCCCTTTTTCCTTTGTATGGAGGGATTTCTTCACTCCTCTGATAAATTTTTGAATGTCTCCTAATATCCAGGCATCCTGTTAGGTGCTGGGATTACAGAAATACAAGGTACAGTCCCTGACCCCCAAACTCCTACAAGCCAACGCTGGGGTTCTAAAACCACCACGCATCAGCTCCTCGGGGTTTCTTGTAGTACAGATTACCAGGCCTCACCCCAGAGGTTCTGCTTCGGGGGGTCCAGGCCAGGGCACCTGCGAGTTAGCCTGCTGCCCTGCTCCGGGTCGTTCTGGCACAGGAGGTTGCGGATCTTACATGAAGTACTTACCAAATCCAATGGATGTGTCATGATGATGGGAGGGAGTGTTGCTGGGGGGGGGGGGGGGGAGAGGTGGGGTGGGGGGTTGGGGTTGAATGGGACCTCACATATATATTTTTAATGTAATATTATTACAAAGTCAATAAAATAAAATAAAAAAAGAAACCTCCCCCTACGAGGTGTGGCTGAGGTACATTCATGGAGACTCTGGACTTCTCAGAAGAAAATTTCGTTAACCCTTCTCATTATTATCCAGTGCCCTCCTAGTCACTTCCTCTTCATTTTAGAAACACCTTATATTTCTTCAACAGTATTTGAGATTATTTCCAAACCGGCTTAAATAGAGTCCACAATAAGGATCTTTTTCTTAGCCAATCCTTAATGCGCAAATTCTCTTCCTTAAAGATTTCCCTAAATAGTTTTAGTCTTGTTAAAAATGACGGGATTTTACAGAATCTTGCCAGAGTCCTAAGAAAGGGGGTGCATGAGAAGTGCTGTGTTATCACAGAAGCCTCCTGGAGCCTTGTCTGTGTTCACGCACCCTTAACGCCTGTGACCATGTTAAGACATTGCTTCATCCGGGATTTCTGCAGGCATGGTTTAGTTGGAAATGACGTCATGTGTGTAAAGGGTCTGGAACATAGTAAGAATTCAGTAATCTTTTGCTGCAGTTAAAGAGCAGGACTACAAAGTGCATGCTTATCAAGGAAACTCCATAAGCAAAAGTCTTTTTTTTTTTTAACCATATTACTCTCAAAAAATACCACAGAATAAATAAAAATAACTCAGTTTAGTTAAACTTTTACATAAGGGATTCCATAATATGCACTTCAAAATCAGTGGCTCAGGAGAGAACACTGCCAGCTGTTTGAGAGCTTTGTTCAGTTGTACACCTTTACCATCATCTCAAATCCAAGAAAGAACCTTAAAAGCATGAGAATGGTTTCAACACAGACCTCTGCCTTAGGGACAGTTGCTGTGAGATTTATTATGCAGGCAGTTAAAAGTGAATGTGAAAAATGGTACTTTCCTCACCTGTGTTAAAAACAAAAACAAAAAACTACCCCCTCCTGATTGGGAAACATGGACTGGCCCGTAGTGGTTGACGGTGTGTTTAACTAGTAAGCCGTGAGAGGGAGAGGGCGGCGGGAGAGCGCCTGCCCCACTGCTCTTTTTCATTTCCAGCGTGTGTCTGAAGATGCACGTTTCCTTAGCCTAGCTTCAGAAAGAAGCCGGGTTGTGTAACCGAGGCCGGGAGGGGCCTCGTCCGCTGGGTTGAGGTCTGGCACATTAGAAAGCCTCTTCACCGTGTCGGTGTCTGAGTTTGAAGCCAGAAGAGTGCTCTGCTCAGCACGGCCGAGGACTAGAATTCCAGGAGCCTGGAGAAAGGTAAAGCGGGCATTGCACAGGGGGCCCTTTGCTTGGCGAGGCTGGTGTGAAATTCCCGGCTTTCTTGGCAACGTCCGAGACCTCGCAGATCCTCCAGATGTGGCTGGCTGGGGGCAGAGGCCACTCGCATTGTGCTGAAATTCCTTTTTGCTTTTCTTAGGGTTCAAAATGAATTACAGAGCTCTTTTCATTGATAAGGTAATCAGAGGAAAGAGAAGGAAAGGCAGGTCATTTTATTGAAAGTTATAGTATATTGAGCTTTTAAACAGTTGTGTTTTTTCAGGCTAATACCCCAAGATTAAAAATAGTATGATTACCAGATTTTTAAAATTTTGTTTTGTTTTGCCTGTGGTTTGTAGAGCTTTGTGGAATTTCCATTTGTGATAAAAAGAACTTTTAGAGTCGTGTTTGGGGGATTTGGTGGTGGAAGTGGCAAGGGAAATTGAGTAGATTTGTTACTATAAATGTGGGTTGCTTTTCTTTCTTTCTTTCTTTGAGACGTTCCCTCTCAGAGAAAATGAGGAAGTAAAATGTTTGAATGTTATTGATATTTTGTTGCAGCTACAGGTTGAAAGAGCTTGATTGTTGCCTATCACCACCTTGGGGCATGAAATGAAAGCAGTATTATAAAAGAAATAGATTTATGTGTTTTGTTTTGTTTTCTGGGGGTGGAGTGGGGTGGGAAAGAGGAGCGAGCTTGGCCAAAACCCAGCGGGAGTGTGGTCACTCCAGCAGCTTTAGCCATCACTTAATTGGAATTCAAGACTCAAAAAAAAAAATCGAGCCTTTTTTCTCTGAGACAGTCTCTTGAGGAATGTTAAGAGGTTGTGAAGTTATTTAGATTATCCAAACAGGTTTCGACAAGTAAGAGAAAAATAACTAATTAAAATATCATTGTTGCCGTTCTATCCCAGATCAAAAGAGGTGTTGAGTCAAGAAGTGCTTACTGAATTGGTGAACAGAATAGGGGAATTTGCCACGGTTCGTTCGTATAAAATGACTTTTGGGAAGGTTTTTTAGCATGAAGTGTGAGGCCCCAAGGAGCCTGTCATTAGAGCACTTGTGTCTGGACCAAATAGGTTCAAGGGAGTTGCTTAGGCATTCTCAGGTGTCAATGAGTTTAACCCTTGCCATTTTTAATGGCTTATCTGAAGTAAGCAAGGCAGGTTTTCCCCTTCATCTGAATAGTTGCTAATTTAGAAGGACAAAAAGCCGGAACACTGGAGTCCTTGGTCCCTGACTCCGTAGAGGTGGTGATCAGGATTGTGTGGCTCTTAGACCAGCCTTGCTCAGCCTCAAAACTACCGGCGGTCGGTGCCAGGTAATTCTTGTTGTGGGGCCTGGCCTGTAGGAGGCTTAGCAGCATTCCTGGCCTCTGCCCTCTGATGCCAGCAGCATCCCCTTCCCCAGTCTTCAGACATTGCCAAATGTCCCCTGGGGGACAAAATTGACCTCCGCTGAGAATTGCTGTAGAGAAACCTCTGGGGCACACCAGCACATTTTGACCTGGCCATTTTGGTGGATTTATTGATTATGGATTTATTTTTGTTGTCGGATACCACATCCTGGGGGTCAGGGGAGGGAGCTGAAGGAACCCCAGCCAGATTCAAGGGCTGTTCTGGATATATACATTTTGCACCTGCCTTTCCCCTCGTTGCCCCTGATGGACTTTATTTTATACAGTACTAATATTGTGTAAAAATTAAACTTCTCAAAATTGAATCCTATCTTAATGCATCCGGAAATGTACTATTTTTTTTAAAAGTCATGTAAGAACCCATCTTAGAAAGCAAATAATTACCCATAACTTACCAGTTCTGCAAATATAGATATTTTTAATATGTGGGCTTTGCATAAATCTGAGCCTACCTACCTCTTTTTTCCTTATGAACATGCAAAGTGCTTTCATTTTTTTTCCCCCTACCTCTGTATCAGTGGGTCTCATGCCATTCTGGTTTTCTAGGAATAGGGTTTCTGTGCTTTGCCAATGAAAAAGAGCAACTACAGCCTTTTGTTTGTTTTCCAATTTACAGATAACAAAGTTAATGGCTGGAATTTTTTAAAGTTTTTCTTACACCTTTGGCAAATTCTGCTTGTTTGCTCTCATATTTACAAACTATGAAATGGATGAACTTTTAACAAACGCTAGTGCAAAAATCAGAAACAGCCAGTCTTGCTTAGTTCTACTCTCCTTTTTTTTTTTTATGGACCCCCTGTTCCATCTATGGTTTTAAAAGCTAAAAGTATCCATTCATATCCCCCTAAAATAATCTCTTATAAACAAGTTAAATACATCCATCATTCTTGTTGTTGCCAAGTGTTCTGACTTCTAGGAGCTTTGCCATCCAAACCAGCTTAAGACAGGTCTTTCTAGAGGGACACCCACAGGGCAGGCTAAACATATTGGAAGACACCTTTGTCTGTTCTTTTTTTTTTTTTTTTTTTAAAGATTTATTTTTATTTATTTAATTCCCCTCCCCTCCCCCGGTTGTCTGTCTTCTGTGTCTTTTTGCTGCGTCTTGTTTCTTTGTCCGCTTCTGTAGTCGTCAGCGGCCGGGGAAGTGTGGGCGGCGCCATGGGAAGTATGGGCGGCGCCATTCCTCGGCAGGCTGCTCCCTCCTTCGCACTGGGCGGCTCTACTTATGGGTGCACTCCTTGCGCGTGGGGCTCCCTTACGCGGGGGACACCCCTGTGTGGCACGGCACTCCTTGCGCGCATCAGCACTGCGCATGGGCCAGCTCCACACGGGTCAAGGAGGCCCGGGGCTTGAACCGCTGACCTCCCATGTGGTAGACGGATGCCCTAACCACTGGGCTAAAGTCCGTTTCCCCTTTGTCTGTTCTTAAGATAAGGTTGAACTGGCCTATGGTGTTACCAACAAGTTGTGGTTTCTCCTTTTGATTGAGAAGCAAATCTCCATTTACCTGAAGGTACCAATCCATCATACACCATGAGAAAACATCTCCTTGCTGTTAACACTCACCCCCTCATTCACCAGGCTTAAGAACATGAGGGCAGAGAAAACGAGTATTTTTGCTCACCATTTTCTCTCCAGAATGTAGCACAGTGGCTATGCATCTTAGCTGCTCAATAGTGGAAGGCAGGCTCGCCTGCGTGCTGCAGAGCACTGCTGGGCCCACAAGCGCCACGGAGAGCCAACTCAGCAAGGTGACATGACAGGAAAAAAAAAAAAAAGGGAGACAAGCAAAAACACAGAAGAGTGCACAGCAAATGGACACAGAGCAGATGGCAAGCAAGCTGCAAGGCGTGAGGGGAAATAAATACAGACACACAAGTACACACAGTGAATGGACACAGAGAGCAGATACATACAAAAAGCCACAAGGGGGGGGGAATAAAAAAAAAAAGTTAAAGAGCAGGTCCACCAGAGTATCTGACCCAAAGATAAGGCTTTCCGACCTCTTTGTTTTTAAGAAAATAATCCAATCAAAAGAAAGATTTTGTAGATCACAAAGGAGAAACTTGCCCTGCTTACTCGTGTATGTCCTAGCATGAAGTCTCTGAGGATTAGGAGTGGCTGTACTCAGAAATCAGAATGGTGCTCATCTAAGAATCCACGTTTTCTGAACTAGGTCTAGGACATGGGCAGTAGACAGATGCCAGACACGTGGAAATAGGAACTTTCCTGGACTATGCAGGATATAAAGATGCCTTAGTGAGAGAGAACGAATCAGGAGATAGCCTTAATCTCCTAATTTTGTTGATAAACTGAGCCCACCTCTATTTTCTAAGCAGAGCCCCTGGTAACAAGCAAGTATGAGTTTAACCTGTGCTTTTAGACTGCCGAGGCTTGTGGTGTGGCCTGGTGGGGTGGGGGTGGGGGTCTCTTAAAAAAAGAGGAAACAAGTCCTGCACTTTTTATTGTGCACCAAGCCTGTAAGGTTGGGGGCAAATACGTATTTGTGTCCTCCTCAGCCGTCCAGTTCACATTGCCATCCTGTTTGCTCATAAACAGCAGAGGAAACAGAAATGCTTGCTTACACTTTAGACTGTTAAATAATAATTTTCCTGACTGTTAAATAATAATTTTGTTAGATTGCCTTGGTTCTCAGCAGCTGGCTTATTGTCGCCATGCTTATATCCGTATACTCTGTCCAAATAAACACACTTGAAAAGTTGGAGAAAATGTGTTTTGTAAAATTTAGAACACCCTCTAAGCTTTTGTTTGTTTAGGATGCAAAATGTATCTGGTTCTGGCAACAGATTAAAGGTGTTGATTCTTTTACACCAAAGTTTAAGGCTGGGGGCGGGTATTGATTTCCAGTTTTCCTTTGTGTTTTGTAAGTAGTTTTAAAGCATGAGAAAAAAAAAATGCTTGACTGGGATTTTGTTTTGCCTTTAAACCTTAGAATTGTAGTCTTGGGCAGGCTTTTTCCACCACATCCACTTCCCTTTGTACAACACACCAACCATCTATTCTATTATAGTCTCCTATTTACAGGTAAACCACCTGTCTGCTCTGTAAGCTCCTTGAAGGCAGGACTACGTAATGGTAGTTTTTTGTCCTTATCTTTATAAATATATCTCATTGAAGTCTCTATAACAACTCTATGTAGCCAATAGTGCTTTCATCTTTGTTTTGCAAATAAGGAAACTGAGGCTAAGAATAGCTTGCACAAAGGCATACAGGATTATTGGCAGGACCAATATTTGAGTCCAGCTTGTCTGGCTTCAAAGGCCATTCTGTCTCTTTTTCTCCTCCTCCTCAGTTACCCAGTGTCTGATTCGCAGATCTGCCATAGGATTTTTCCAAATGAATGAAACCTAAGTGACCTCCCTTCTTCCCTTGTCTTCCAAATCCGGGGCTTATTACCTCATCCTCCCCAGTGACCTCTCTGAGGACAACTAGCTGGTGTATCTTGAGTCATTTTTTTTTTCTAAATGGTGGGGCTTAATTAATTGTTTAAATTCTCTCCTTTTCCTTAGGTAAACAAATTTGTGAGTAAAAAGTTCAGCTGATACGGAGTCACACGTGTACACTTTAACCGAGCTTGTCCCAGCTGGCTGCCCTAGGACTAAGTTCTCCTTTCCCGACCTCCTGAAATTATACCACTTTCCTTAGCATAGAAAGCTGAGACTGAGCAAATCCTTATAGCAGCTATAGGTACACATTTCAAGTAGAAGAGAGGAGGGCAAAAGCCTGACGATTTTAAGTGGGTTGGCATTTCTTCTGTATCTTTAACATAACCAGGTGCTTCTAGTCACCTGCTTCTCGTTGACACCAGTCTGTGAGATTGGTTGGCTCCAGTCTGATCTATTGTTGGGGTCGAAGGTCAAGATCGGAAGCCCTTGCCAACACGTAAATGTAATTCTCTGAGCTGGATTGGAGCTTTGACTCCATGGAGCTTATTCTAAAATGATAAACCTGCTGCCTTTATGTAGAGTTGAGATGGAAATTGTTTACTGTGGCCACGCCCAGAGATTTCAGCAGCCAGCGGAGGTACTTCCCTTTCATTGCTGTGTAGCGTGAGTCTGCAGGCGTGGAGCTGGGCGGCCAGTGTTGGCTTGTAGGGTGTGGGTCCTCCATTGTTTTACAACTTGAATTTTCTAGTACACGATAAGTCCTGATGACAATGCTAATAGGGAAGTGTCCGCAGCCTTGTCGGGCTGGTCTGTCAAAGCTTTCCTTGGCACGTAACCAAGTTTCACCCAGGTTTGGGGCTAACCCAACTGGTTCCCTTTTTCCTGTATGGAAGGTGTAATAAGCGGGATTTGATGCCCACATGCTATTTGTGGATGTCAGACAACGCAAAAGACCCTGCAGCAGCGGGGGTGAGGTGCTGGGAAGGGCTGACTTGCCATGTGTGAGGGAATCTGTGGATGAACCCCCAATATGTTAGCCAGCATCTCCATCACAAAGAACAGGAGCCACTTATCGGCCCCTGAACCATCACTGAGCGAAGTCGAGGGACTTTCGACTTCCCAAGACAACTTCTCAAGCAGCGTAATGGCCTTGGCTGTACTCGCTGATACAGATGCCTTGTGATTCAGAGTTTAACTGATGCTGTGGTGAGAGTGTTGAAAAGGAGTTTGACAGATTAATTGTTCACACAGGGCCACTCCCAGGCCCCGAGTTGTTTGGTAACTGCAGACTTGCCTAATCTGAACTCACCAATGTGGGCCAGAAGAAGAAATGGGCTGTGCCTCAGCTGGTTTCTGACCTGGCCTCGTCACTCAGCAGCCTGTGATTTCCATCTCTCAGCGCCCTGCTTTTCTGTGTTAAAGGTAATTCCTGCTCAGGACTCCTAGAAATATCAAAGCAGGGAAATTCCATAGGTTTAATTTAGGCTAGCCCTCATGATTTGCAGGTGAGGACACTGAGACCCAAAAAGTGTACATGATTTACCTAGGCACAGTGCATTGGTGAGAGAGCCCAAAATAGACCTCAGAGCAGTTTAGTGGGCCTTCACCCCCCAGCTGCTCCCTGCAGCTACTTCTCTGCTTATTGTACAGATAAAAGCTGGCATCTCCCAAAGGCCTTTGGAATAGTCAATCCATTACGTGGAAGCAAGGCATTAGGGAATTGAGTGGATTTCTCTGCCATGCATTCGGTGGATGTTGCAGCTTTGCTCAAACCTGTAGTTCATGTTATCTTTGGGAACAACTTTTCTTTTCCAGGTCCTCAGATCCTTTCTTCTCTCATCCTAAAAACTGCCGCATCCCCACTCCTTCCAGGAGCAGTGCTGGTGATCGCCCAAAGACATTAGACATTTGGTCCAAGCAGACAATGTCTAAAAGTCTTCTTTAAAAAGTAATATGGGAAACGGACTTTGGCCCAGTGGTTAGGGCGTCCGTTACCACATGGGAGGCCCGCAGTTCAAGCCCCGGGCCTCCTTGACCCGTGTGGAGCTGGCCCATGCGCAGTGCTGATGCGCGCAAGGAGTGCCGCACCACGCAGGGTGTCCCCCGCGTAGGGGAGCCCCATGCGCAAGGAGTGCACCCATAAGGAGAGCCGCCCAGCGCGAAGGAGGGAGCAGCCTGCCCAGGAATGGCGCCGCCCACACTTCCCGTGCCGCTGCCGACAACAGAAGCGGCCAAAGAAACAAGAAACAAGACGCAGCAAAAAGACACAGAAAACAGACAACCGGGGGAGGGGAGGGGAATTAAATAAATAAATAATAATTTTTTAAAAAGTAATATATGCTCATTGTAAATAAATGAATGAGTAAACAAATAGTATACAACATAGAATCATGCCAGGCAGAGGATGGCAAACTAATAGATTTTCAGATCTGTGAACCATACAGTCTGTCTCAACTACTCAACTCGATTGTAATGCAAAAACAGCCATAAACAGGACATAAATGAATGGGTGTGGCTGTCGTCCAATAAAATTTTATTTACAAAAACAGGCAGTGGACCACGGTTTCTTAAACCTAGTTTAAGGGAAAAAATAGCCTTTGTCTCCTTCCCAGCCCCACTCCCCAGAGGTGGCTCTTGTTGCGTCTGGTCCATAGACTCCCTGGTGTGTATAGATGTGTTTACAAATATGGAATTTGATCACATAAATATTGTTGTGCAAAATATATAGTTCTATAGCTTGCTTTTCTCACATTTTCTATGCACAGATAAATGTGGGAGGTTTTATATATATGTTGTAGAGAAATCGGGTGTGTGCGGTATCGAAAGCCAGGACACGAGAGTACTGAGAAGGAAGTTGGTTTATTTCGACCGGCCGGCCGGGCTTGGTGGACTCTCGTCCTAATAAATTGTAATATGTTGTATGAGAATCTTTGGGATTAAAGTTTTGGTTACAAATTGTTAAAAAAAAAAAAAAAAACCGTCCTAATAAAAACCGAGCCCCGAATAGAATTTTGGGTTCCCTTTTATACAGAAAAGATATAAGGGTAGGGAGTTAAATGGTGCTTTTGTGAAAGAAAATGACTTTCCTTGTTAGTTAAGTGTTTGAGTACCAGATAAGTTTTGAATTATAGTACCCCCATATTTTAGGTGAGCTTGAATTAGCATATCACTCACATCTCAGGTGAGCTTGAATTAGCATATCGCCCACATCTCAGGTAAGCTTGAATTAGCATGTCGGGATGCAACCTTGAATACACATTTGTCTCACATCCTTTTTGAACATTCAGAGACTATAGGGCCTATATTACTTATTTGGCCATCTTGGGGACTAGGTACTCTTGGAAACAATTTTGAAATTATGCACAGGCTATATCATATATATATATATATATATATGTTATACAAATAGAACCGTATTGTGCATACTGTTCTACAGTTTCCTTTTTTCACCTGACAGTTATTCAACTTCAGAGCTTACAGATTTATAACATTATTTTCAAGGCCACGTAGTGTCTCATTCTTTAGTTTCCACCAAGAAATTATTCCAACGATAAAAGAATAGGTTTATGTGTAAATGACTGCTGACAGTCCAAGATGATGGGTCATTTGCCTCATATGGTTCCAGGTGTCCAGGTGGCACTTCCTATAAACCTTTCCAGGGTGCTTTTGTCTCTAAAGGGGGGGTGTTGTTTCCACTTGAAATTCCTGGCGCAGCACAACGCCACGTACAAATAGTTAATAAGTGATTTTGCATGATGATGACCGTTTTAGAGCAAATGTAGGCTTCTCGTCAAGTTTGATCGTGAAGGAGATTTCTGTGCAATTCTTGAAAATACTAAGCTTTTTTTATGGCTCCATGCACACAGCGTCCCCTCTTTAAAGTCTGTGTACTGAGCGATCCTCCCGCCTCTATATCAAAGTGCTCTTTCCCTCTCCCCTCTCAGATTGCCCTCCTGTGGAGGTTGGGGGAGAAGTCGCATTCTTGTCAAAACAGGTGGCCCTGCTCTTTGAAGCCCCTGGAATGGCATCTGCGTTAGTCATTTGCAAGTCTTAACATTGTTGCAGAAAAGCACCCTCCAGGACTGCAGGGCTTCTAGGAATTTTCAGCAAAGTAAGAGGCTAATGTGAGAAGTGTTTGCATATCTGATACTTTAATGGAAAAGGAAACAGAAGGAAAAAAACTTCCCTTTGTAATCCCAGGAGTTTCTGTTTCAGTTGTTGCCAGTTGAATGACTGCCTGTCTGTGGAATAAACGAGCAGTCATTGGCCAAAGTTTGATGGAATCCAGTTTGAGACCCGAGAACCAACACCATTTATTTGTGTAATTTCTCAGAAGAAAGCTACAGGAATGCGAAAATAAAGGATTGTAGCTGGTATGTGATTTATGTTTAATAGTTTGAGGAAAGAGCTTTTATCTGTGTTACACAAGACGCTTGGATGCAAAAGGATTTTAATTTTTCAAATTGAGAACGATGCCCGGTCACTTCACATTCGGTCCCAAGCGACAGAAACACTTCTCAGACCAGCTGAAACAGAAAGGGACTCCCCTCTCCAGCTGCTGGTGGGGACAGGGGTGACAGAAGCCTGGGCCCCTGTGCGGTTAACTCACACCCTCCCTCTGCCTGCCAGTTTATGTCCACGTGCAGATTCACGCTCACAAACTCGCTCCTTCTGTGTGAAGAGGTCTCAGCTGCGGTGCCAAGGGCTCTCTCCCCCAGCTCACATCAGGAAGTCCTGGGGATGATTCTGTCACAAGTGGCCCCTGCCCAAACCTAGACCATTCACTGTGGCTAGGGCAGGGTCATGGGAGACAGTAGAGATCCCATGGCTGCAATTGGGGGAGGTAGGGGCTCCCCCAAAAGTGTGGCTCACCTGGACAGGACCCCTGGAGGCAGTGTGAGCTTGGAGTAGCAGGTCCAATTTGTGTGACCTTCAGAACTAACACGCCTGATTTGAATGAAGCAATTCCTCATGTGTTACTTTCAAATGACCCTGGTCTTGATTCTGTTAACATGATTTTGTGAATGGACTCGTTCTTTTTCATCTCCTGCTGCGTTAGCCTGGACTAAACCATTTTCAGGGAAGATGTCCTCAGGAGGTTTAATAGATTTTTCATTTCTCAGGAAGATCCGTGTATTTGCATTAAGACAGAAAGCACAGGGTGACTGTCATTTTATCTTTCTATCTTTCATCTCTAAAGGTGCCATGGCGGGTAGACCTAAAGGGCAAGCACTTTTTTCCTCTCATTTTTGTTTCAGAGTAAGGCTTTTGAACTTCTAAACAAGATCACACAAGTGTAGAAACAGTTTTAAACTTAAATGGCCTTGTGGAAAGCCTGTTTCCTATACTTTGAATGTATTTTTGTATGTGTTTTCATGCATTCACTGTCAGAAAAAGGAATTTCAACTATAAAAATTCAGGGGGATGACTGCATAAATTATCAGAACAGCTCATAATTCAGAAATCTCAATTCACATCTAAATTATGTGTGCCTCCAGCTAACGTTGGAAAATAACACATTTTATTCTCTGAGCGTACTATGAGCAGCCTAGAGGAAGCCACCTGACATAACTCATCTGCGGATAGTCTACAAAGAGGTGCTCATGTAGCATGAAGGTTTATTCCTTGGGTATAATCAGTTGGGAAATGGCATTATTTGATAGCTCTTTCAGCTTGGAAATTTGAGACCCCACCCCAGCATGGCACATCTCCCAGGGCATTAATCCTTGCTGTCTCTCTGGTAAGGGATCTGTTTCTTGGTGGTGTTGGGTTCATCATCACTTCTGGAAAAATTAGATTGCTTATATCTACTAGCAGCAGAGTTGTCAGGAAGTGCCAAGACCCACTTAGCCATTCTTCATGCCTGTTTAATGAGGGGTATTCTTTGCAATCACTGGCCACCAGACTTTCTGAGGGACTTTGAATTCACGTTTACACTGAGCATAGCAGCGCCATGGATTGAGTTGGGCTTTTATTATAGGTCATTTACTGTAGGCTTGGAAGGGTGAACTGGAGCATGTCAACCTGACGAAATTGCCAGGATGTGGTATAAACCAGCTCCAGATAAATTGAGTGTGAAATCATTACAGGCGGATGTTGCCTGCCCGTGGGTTGGTTTTTTTTGGGGGGGTTTTTTTGTGTGTGTGTGGTAATTATTTTTGCCTGATTTAAGAGGTGGTAGAATACTGGTTGTTACTGAAATAAAGCTAATTTCTTCCTGTGCTGAGCCATTTATTGTATGTTGGAGACATTGGAAACACATTCTTCAACCAAGATAGCTGTATTTCTGCAATGAAGAAACAATATTCTTTCCTCTTTTTTTGCTAGCCCCTCTTTAATATTTTCATCTAAATTAATCACATTTATCAGTGAAATGTACAGGGGTGAGAAATGAACTTTCTGCTGATCATTGTATGTGGAAAATTACATAGAAAAAATAACTTTGAGTAAAGAAAATCTGGTAAGCCCCTGAAAGGTCTAATTTCACTCGGTTTGGCTTTGTTTGCTGGCGGAAGGGAATGTGGATAGAGTACTACATGTGGGTACAGGCATATTTCAGAGATAGTGCAGGTTTGGTGCTAGACCACTGCAATAAAGCAGGGGTCACAATGAAGCAAGTCATGAATTTTTGGTTTCCAGTGCATATGAAAGTTGTGTTTATACTGCTATAGACTATTAAGTGTGCAATTGCGTAATGTCTGACAAAACAATGTACATACTTAATTAGTAACACTTTTTGCTAAAAATGCCAACCATCAGCTGAGCCTTCAATGAGTCATAATCTTTTTGCTGTGGAGGATCTTGCCTCAATGCTGGTGACTGCTGACTGATTGGGGTGGTAGATTGCAGGAGGTTGGGATGGCTTTGGCAATTTCTTAAAATAAGACATCAATGAAATTTGCCAAGTCAATTGGCTCTTCCTTTCACAAAAGATTTCTCCATGCCATGTTGCTTGGTAACATTTTATTAGAGAAGAACTTCTTTCAAAATTGTCACTCCTCTAAATTCTGCTGCTGCTTTATCAACAAAGTTTATGTAATATTCCAATCCTCTGTTGTCATCTGAACAATGTTCATAGCATCTTCACCAGGAATAGATTCCATCTCAAGAAACCACTTTCTTTGCTCACCCATATGAAGCAACTCCTTACCCATTAAAGTTGTCTCATGAGATTGCAGCAATTCAGCCACTTCTAATTCTAGTTCTCTTGCTATTTCTACAACATCTGCAGTTACTTCCTCCACTAAAGTCTTGGCCCCCTTGAAGTCATCTGTGAAGTTTGGAATCAACTTCTGCCGAATTCCTGTTACTGCTGATATTTTGAACTCCTCCCATGAATCACAACTGTTTTAATGACATCTCTAATGGTGAATTCTTTCCAGGAGGTTTTACATTTCCTTTGCACAGATCCATCAGAGAAATCACTCTCTATGGGAGTTATAGCCTTATTAAATATATTTCTTAAATAAGACTTAAAAGGCAAAATTACTCCTTGATCCATGGGCTACGGAATGACTTTGGGATAGCAGGCCTGAAAACAACATTTACCTCATTGTGTATCTCCATCAGTGCCCTTGGGTGACCAGATGCATTGTCAATGAGCAGTAATATTTTGAAAGGAATCTTTTTTTCTAAGCAGTAGGTCTCAACAGTGGGCTTAAAATATTCCATAAACCATGTTGCAAACAGATGTGCTGTCATCTCAGTTTTGTTGTTCCATTTATAGTGCACAGGCAGAGTAGATTTAGTATAACGCTTAAGGGCCCTAGGATTTTCAGAATGGTAGATGAACATTGGCTTCAATTTAAAGTCACCAGCTCTACTAACCCCTAACAGGAAAGTCAGCCTTTGAAAGCTTCAAAGTTTCTGAAGCTTAGGCCAGGTATTGATTTCACCTATGAAAGTCCTAGATGGCATTTTTTCCTAATAGAAGGCTGTTTCATTACTTTTGAAATCAATTGTTTAGTGTAGCCACCTTCATCAATTATCTTAGATCTTCCGGATAACTTGCTGCAGCATGTACATCAGCACTTGCTGCTTTACCTTGTGCTTTTATGTTATGGAGATGGCTTCTTTCCTTCAGCGTCAAGAACCAATCTCTGCTAGCTTCAGACTTTCCTTCTGCAGCTTCCTCACCTCTCTCAGCCTTCATAGAATTGAAGAGAATTAGGGGCCTGCTCTTCATTAGATATAGGCTTAAGGGAATGTTGTGGCTAATTTGATCTTCTCTCCAGACCACTAAAACTTTCTCCATATCAGTAATAAGGCTGTTTGCTTTCTCATCATTTGTGTGTTTATAGGAGTTGCACTTCAGTTGCCTTCAGGACCTCTTCCTTTGCATTCACAACTTGGCTGACTGGCTCAAGAGGCCTAGCTCTCAGCTTTCCACACGCCTTCCTTGCTAAGCTTAATCATTTTGAACTTTTGATTTAAAGTGAGGGACTTCTAACTCTTCCTTTCACTGGAACACTTAAGAGGCCATTCTAGGGTTATTAATATCTATCAATATTGTTGTGTCTCAGGAATTAGGGAGGCCTGAGGAGCGGGAGAGAGACAGGGAATGGGCCAGTCAGTGGAGCGGTCAGAACACACAATATTTAACAGTCAAGTTCACAGTTTTCGATGGGTGTGGTTCATGACACCCCAAAACAATTATAGTAGTAACATCAAAGATCACTGTTCACAGCTCACCAAAACAGATATAATAGAATGAAAAATTTTGAAATATTGTGAGAATTCCCAAAATGTGATACAGAGACAGGAAGTTAGCACATACTGTTGGAAAAATGGCAACTATAGACATGCTTAATACGGCATTGCCTCACACCTTCAATTTGCAAAAAACCTAGTATCTGCAAAGTGCAATAAAGCAAAGCCTAATAAAACAAGCTAGGCCTGTACTGTTTTTTTTCATTCTTGATTCTAGTGTGAATGATAATAAAAAATTTCTTGAGTTGGTACATGCAGTAATAAAAGCAAGATTCTACTATCTTTCTAAACCCAACTTACAGGTTATATCTTCCGTGCGGTCTTTCTTGATCCCTTGAATCATAATTAACCACTGACTCCTCCTCGATCCATTATTCAACTAATACTTATTGAGCACTTACTGTTTTCCACATATCAGGAATGTAAAGATGAATAAGGCGAGGGCAGGCCTCTAGCTCCCAGAGGATGATGTTAGTATATACTAGGTATTCAGCAGGCATGCATTGCATGGGTTTGTGACACATTTTCTTTCCCCACATTACTAATGCTGGCCCTCTATATGCAACAGGAGAAAACAGTGTTGTGTTCTGGCTCCTGCCTTCTATAGACTCATTACTTCTGGAGAAAGTATCTTCCCCTCCTGGGAAGGTTCACCTGGGCCATCTTGTGTTCATCAGGACTGGCCTGCCCCAAGGAAGTAGCAGCTTTGCTTTCCTAACTGGACAGAGGGAAATTGACTTGTCTCGGATGGGGATTGCCTTGACCAACCCTTTGTTCCAGGGCGACGCTGAGAGAGCATCTGTCCACCTGAGATTGTTTATTCATAAGAAACTGACACTGCTGCATTCAAGTTTGAGAGAGTGGCAGAGAGAGGCTGTGGGGTCCAACAGGAAAGGGAGGCTTTTAAACTTTATCATGTCGCAAGCAGCAGGAAGGATAACTGGAGGCTATGGACAGTTGGTATTTCTGAGAGTATTCTCCACAGGTGACCCATCTGTTGCATACTGAAAAAATTAGAAGTATTCTTTACCAAGAAATGTATTGAGAGCAAAATTACAGGTTGTAGGTCTATTCTAGAAAGAGGTGAGGAGGGTGTAAATAGAAAAGAGGAAAATATGGCAATTCCAGTACAGATTCACCAATATAGCTTGCTCTCAAAAATATATATTGTCATTGTGCTGTAGCACTAGAATTTTTCTCAATAATATACTTATGTAACATACTTCTGATATACTGATTTGATAAGAAAAGATCCCTAAGGAAGGTAGCATTGGAAGCAAGATTACAGCATTGGTATTTTACTGTATAAAATAGACTATTTTTCTACCAATATGCCTAATATGTCCTCAGTACCTTATTGAACTCTGGAAATACAAAAATGAACAGAACACTACCCTTGCCCCAAGGAGTTAGTCTAGTGGGGAAAACCTGTAAATAGCCAGCATTTGTATTGTTATTTATTGTATAAATAGTGTATGCTCTGTAGAAATACATGAATGAAATGTACATTCAGGGAGGTGGAAAACGGACATTCTAATCTGGACGTTCTCAATCTGGGCTGCACCTTAGAGTCATTTGGGGAGCTTTTGTAAAATGCTGATGCCCAAGCACTTCCCAGATCTACTCCCAACTCTCCAGAAGGGGCCCAGGCCCCTATAATTTTTTTAAATTACCCTGCTGATTCCTTATGCATAGAGAGGTTTGATAGTTGCTTCTATAGGCAAATTCCAGAAGCAGAAAGGGAAGGCACAGACACATTAATATATCTGAGACAGAGGGCAGGACCTAGATGTCCAGAGCATGGGTGGTGCTGTATTGAAATGGGGTAGAAAATAAAACCAGATAGATAGGTTGAGACAAGATTGTGCACGTTGTTAAATGCCAGGGTTAGGAGGTGTATCATATTTTAGTAGGCGAGACATGAAAGACAATTTGTGAGGAGATTATCATGATCAATGTGGTATTTAATAAAAACTAACCTCTTACTCATAGATGTTCTAACAATTCCCATTTTTCTCTGTTTAGTAATAGATGTCAGTTCATCTCTCAATAAATTTCTAGTCTTTTATAAGAACATGGCATTTTAGAGCTAGGGGCTCTCTTAAAGGCCATCTGGGTCAGTCATCTCACAGTATAATAAGGAATCTGAGAGCTGGAGAGGTTAAAAACATCCAGCCTGTGTCCTCATAGTTAGGACCCAGGTTTCCTGACTCCAATCCCCAGGGGTCTTTAATCCGGAGGGCTCCTTAACCTTTGGTGCCATCTCCTAAAACAGGCTAAATTTGTGATTTGTTTGCACCCCACACACAAGTAGAAAAATTTCGAAAACATTGTGGCATCCATTGACCTATGAATGGATGAACAAAATGTGGTATATTCATACAATGGAATACTGCTTCATGGAATGAGGTTCTGATACATGCCATAACATGGAGGAACCTTGAAAACATCATGTTGAGTGAAATAAGCCAGACACAAAAGGGCAAATATCATATTCCACTTATATGCAATTATCTAGAATAAGCAAATTCTTAAGAGACAGAGCATGGATTCTAGGTTACCAGGGACTGTGGGTGTGGGGGGAATGGGGAGTTACTGATTTGGATGATGAAAAAGCTTTAGTAGTGGAAGGTGATGATGGTAGCACATTGTAAAAGTAATTATTGCCACTTAATTTGGAAGCTATAGAACTTTTTTTTTTTTTTAAGATTTATTTTTTATTTATTTCTCTCCCCTCCCCGCCCCCCCAGTTGTCTGTTCTGTGTCCATTCGCTATGTGTTCTTCTGTGTCCGCTTGTATTCTTTTCAGTGGTACCAGGAATCTGTGTCTCTTTTCGTTGTGTCATCTTGCTGTGTCAGCTCTCTGTGTGTGCGGTGCCACCCTGGGCAGGCTGCACTTTTTTCGCACTGGGTGGCTCTCCTTACGGGGCACACTCCTTGCACATGGAACTCCCCTACATGGGGGACACCCCTGTGTGGCACAGCACTCCTTGGACACATCAGCACTGTGCATGGGCCAGCTCACCACACAGGTCAGGAGGCCCTGGGTTTGAACCCTGGACCCCCCCATGTGGTAGGCAGACGCTCTATCTGTTGAACCAAATCTGCAGAGCTTTGACTGCACAAAATAAAACTCAGTGTTCACAGAATCTCTGGCTGAAGTATGTGACTCCGGCTGGGTACCAGCGTCTAGCCATGATAGGATGACTGGCTCTCCTCTGACAGGTCTTTTCTGTCACCTGACTGTGACTGGGAAGTGGTGCTGAAGGTGTGGTGGGCAGGACACCCATCTTCACAGCACACCCTGGCCCCAGCCCCCAAATCCTGATCTTCCAGTGGAATCCAGAGGACTCCCGGCAGGGCGAGGCCCACCCAGCACTCTGGAATCTGACTCCATCTGTCTGTTTCTTTGCAGGACACAGAAATCCTTTGGTTATCATCCAAAGGCCTGAACCTTTCCTTTATTTGCTCTGATTTGGGGGGCTTAGCAAAGCCCAAGGGGCCCTAAATTCTTTCATACATCCCTCTTCACCCTTAGGAATTTACTTTTCACTCTGCTTTTTCTTCCTGCTGGCAATTAGAACTGATACTCAGGGCTCACTAGAAGTACCCCTCCCCACTACTCCTGGTGAAGCCATAGAATCTGTGCTCAGTAAATTCCAGCCTGGAAGGCAGAGTTGTTTTTTTAAAGGGGATGAAGTCGAGCCACAATGGGATGGGAAATCAGACAAGGATGTTTTTAAAAGCAGGCTGTGTTTTTCTGACTGTTCCAGGATTGGTTCCCGCCCTGAAGCCTCCTCTAACCCTAGGGAAGAAAAAATATTTTTAGTCTGATAGTGTGCTGTAGACAGCCCAGACGGAACCATCTGTAAAACAGTCTTGATAATTCAGAGAAATGGTTTTAGTAGAAACAAAAACTTGTAAGGGTTCACCCAAGACTCCAAAACCGAGGTACCTATTACTACATTCAAGGCATGTGTCTTACCCAATTCCCATGGCATCTTTTAAGATTTCTTTTAGAATAGAAATACTTAGGATTGAAGAGTGGGGTGGGGTGACTGGAATATACTTTAGAGATAGCAGCTTGAAAAATGCAGTTGACAAACTGGAAATCTTAACTGAATAAGGATAACCCATTTGCTGTATGTTGTATAACAAGGTTAAATATTTTTAACTAAAAAGACTGCAATCTGCAAGTTTCTTACAAACAATTTACAGTCATTACTAAGATATTAAATAAACACACTTTATCTGGTATGGCTGTATCCTTCCCCCTCCCCCACCAAATACATTGAATTGTAGCGTTTAGCCTCTAGATGTCTATTGATAATCAGTTTGTCTTCTCTTAGAGCAGCTGGCATGAAGAGATCTTTTGGATTGCTGGTTTTGTTCATTTCTGACTCAAACGTCCTTTGTGTTGGAAAGGAGACCAGGAATGAGGTCATGAGTAATAAGAAACCTTAAGGTTTTGCCCTTGCGCAAGAGACAAAAATTATCCAATTGGGGTTAGGTTTCAAGAGTGTTGAACTTGAAGGCAAATATTTATCTTCTGGTGTTAAGAAAGGAAAGGATGTAAAATCTTTGACCTTGAATGTAAGGGTAGTGCCTGCATTGGGAAAGAAGGTTGTATTAAGCCAGAAGCATAATGGATTTCTCATTTCAGCCTTCCCTGGAATTATGCTAATATTTTTTTTTAACCACATGCAGAGTAGCCAGAGCAGACTTGATGGCCTACTCAACATTCATAGTAACGTTCCAGCAAATTCCACAGTTCTCTCCCTCTCAGGTCCAACTTCCTGAAGAGGCCCCTTTTAAAATTCCTTCCAGAATATAAGTATTTGGGGGGAAAATGGTCTAGAGTTGTATCATCTGGTATTTTGCAACCAAATTCATTTTCTCCCTGTGTCATATTACTCAGTGAATTTATAAATAATGAACGTTTTCTTTTATCTACACGGCAACCTGGCAAGCTAGGCAAAACCAGTGCTTATATACCCTTTAACATTAGAGAGCATACAGCTTTTAGTAGACTGAGGGCTTTGCAGAAAGTAATGGGATTGAGAGAAATAAACCTCTGGTGTCCAATATGTCCAGCCATTCTGAAATTCCAGTGCAGGGTTCACCATACCAGCTTTCTCAAATCTCTGCCTTTTTACCATTGCTAACACTGCACATACAAAAACTGGGGCCAACCCTTCACATGTCTAAAATGGACCAATTGACCTCCACTTCAGAAGACCCCGGGAGTTGGGATTCTTTTATAGTAAACCATTTCAAATTATCATCACTTTAGGTAAGTTGCCAGATTATAATGGATAGTCTTAAAAAGAGACTTTGGCTCTTACCTGTTTGACTAACTCCTTATACCCTCATGATAATTTATGGAAGGAGGATAATAGAACACTTATTGTGAAGCTGTCTACGCTACCAAAGTAATTTTCTATTCTTTACAAATGGCAGGTTGTGGGAGAAGAGGAGAGCAGACTTACTGATTTGAACACTAGGGTTGTAATTTTGAGGACCTTTCTTATCCCTTACATAGGCATAAAAATAGTAAGACTAAACATGAATGTACTTTCTGAACATTGAACTACTGATCAAATGCAAAGTGTATAATTAATAATAAAAATAATTTATGCTCTGTGGCAAACTAAGACAGTATGTATGTATATATGTGCATATTTCTGTATACATATGATATATGTATATATATTATCCATTTTGAGCATTCATATATTCATGTATCTATCATAAAACTGGGTCATTTTTTTCCACGTGGCCATCCAGTAGCCTCAATGCCTGTTAAGCTTTTACCCTAAATAAAATCCCCATTATAAAAATAATAAAAATAATTTGTTAGGGAAGAAATGTTTATGCTTTATCATGAGAGGAAAAACTAGATCTTTCAGTAGCCTGTCCTTCAGCCACCAAAGCCAGTTCTTTTTACTGTTTCCAGTGAGCCTTGGCCTCAACTAGAGGCAACCACTTTTGAAAGCTAAGAAATTCATCAATTGGACCAAGTTCTTGGTCCATGCAGCCATTGGCTTAATGGCAAAGAGTTTCTCAAAGTGATGCAGGTGGTGCCAGCCTTTGTCTGCTGATTCTAAGTCAATTTTTGGAATTTAATAAGGGGATTATTTGCATTCCATCAGCACCCCTTCTCCAATTCAAAGGTGATTCAACAGAAAGATGAGGACAAAAGGAGGATTGGAATTTTCCCAGTGATACTCTGGAGGTCCTGAAATAATATATACTTGATGGGATTAAATACAGAGCTTTTACTTAGAGATGATTTTATGAAAAATCATTCACTTCACAGAGGTTAGAAAAACACTCTGGGAATCCATTTGGCAAAGTGCTCTTAATTTGATTTTTTAAATTCTTTCAAATTCCTTTTGGATTAAAATTGTAATAAAAGACAAAACCCACTTTATGAAACTGCTTGGCAGTAACTACTGGAGCTGAACTAACACATACCCCATGACCTTGCTATATGCCCTCCTCTCTAAGATCCATATATGACAGGTGTGTGTACGTAATTTCACCCAAAAAACCTGGATAGGAATTTTCATACCATTCAAAACAACCTAAATTTTAAAATCACTCAAATGTCTATCAGGAATAGAATGGATAAATAAAAATGTAGTACCTTTAAACAAAGGAAGACTATGTAGTCATGAGCTTAAACCCCAGCTCCATGCAGCATCATGAATACTTTTCACAAAGTGTTGAATACAAGAAGTTGGATGTATTCACTTATATTTCTGTAAACTCCAAAGCCAGGCAAAATCATCATGGGATTAGAAGTCAGCACAATGCTACGAAGGCGCAGTGACTGGAAGAGAGGATGTGGGTGCTTCTGGGGCAGGTTGATGTTCTCATTCTTGTTTTGGGTGCTATTTGAAGGATAAAGTGAAAATTCACTGAGCTGTATGCATGACTTGTGCGTTTTCCTCGGTGTAGGTTATATTTCAGTTAAAAAGTATAACGCTTTCTTCTCTAAAAAGGAAAGTAAAAGGTGTACCTTTTTCTTCCCGTAAAGAAGGGGGGGAAATGTCTTCAAGACTTCCTAGTTGTCTTGTAAGGAAGAACTATCTGTTGAAAGATGACGCGGTGAAGTGAGAAGAGATCTGCTCAGGGTTGGGAAAGCTGTGGGATCAGGGGAACCTTGGACAGTGCCTTGGTCTCCCCACTCTTTGATTTCCTCATCTGTTAAAAGGGCATAAATACCCACCTCACAGTGTTGCTGGGAAGGTCAGATGGGATAAAGCTTGTGAGGTTCTTAGCCTAGCAGCCATAAACAAGTCAATTCAGTTACTTGAATTGTAACTGAGGAGCAAAAATTCCTCCTTTACTTCTCTTTTGGCCACTGTAATTGTTCAGAAAATGGCTGCTAATCGATACAGAGGTCTTCTGATAAGGATTTCTGTTGTTGGCATATTAATTCACCAGAAATTTCTAGAGAACTCACTCTGTGGAAAGCAAGAGAGATCCTGGAGTTGTGGAGATAGAGGCATGACCCATGTCTTTAAGGGGAGTTATAATCTAGCGGGAAAGAGAGGGAGAAAGCTCACTGTGTTGAGTACCTCCTATCAGGTACTTTGCTAGCAACTTGACCTTCATTTTCATACCAATCCTACGTGGTAGGCCTCCTGATGCCAGTTTTTACTTCTGAAGAAATAAGTTCAGAAAAGTGCCCAAAGCCACGCTATTTTCAAGGCCAGAATTGAGACCCTGAGCTCTCTTGGTTCCCGAACCCGTGTGTTTTGTTTTCTTTTCCACTTTCTGATACACAGTCAAGTAGGGCAGACAGCCCAACCATAATAATAGAAGACAAAATTAAATGTGACAATACAAGCAAAGAGCTGTGGAAGGACAAGTGAGAAGAGATTATTTCCAAATACCGAGATCCATCTTGAATGGTTTCAAGTTTATGTTTTTGCCTTTATTGTAGTTATTTACTCTGCCTTGAAATTTGGCAAAATATCCAAGATACATGTTAATAAAATGTTCACTTCTCAGTCGTTTTAGCCATATTTTTACATTGCACAGGAATTACTTATCTAGGTGATTATTATTGTCTCTCTGTAACAAGAAGCAATACTGTGTGGTGCTGTTAGCATAAGAAAGTTGGATTTCTATCTGAAGATCTGGGTTGTTGCTTAGTTCTGACACTTCACCATGTGAACTTGACCTTGATGCAGTAAGTCATTTAGTCTCTGAACCTCAGTTTGATTGCCATAAAACAAGAATGATGTTGCCTATTTCAAATGGTCAGAGAAGAATCAACTTAAATATTGTGTGTTCTTCAGCAGAAGAACTGTCCTGGGACATTTCCAGTAGTTATCCTAGGATTAATGTAATATCCATCCAGGTTTTATTTCCAACTTCTTACATTGTCCTGGGCAAGTTACTTAACATATCAGGACTTAGTTTCTCCTCTTGAACAATGGGAATAATAATTTCTCTCCAGATAGGGATATAATCAAACTATTTTTGAAATCCCTTTGAAAATATACATATCTGCATAGCATGCTAACAATACAATATTGCATGTGCACATCCAGCTATATATAGATAGATATATTTTGTTCAGGATGAAAAATTCATATTATTCAAAAGTTTTCCAAAGAAATGTGGACCCAAAAAAATTTTGATCATTTTTAGTAAATTTATGCAATTGTGCAGCCATCACTATAATCCAGTTATAGAACTTTTCCATTACCCCACAAAGTTCACTCATTTGCATTGTTCTTATTCCTGTCCCCATCTCTAGCAACCACTGATCTAAATTCTCTCTCTTTAGTTTTGCCTTTTCTAGACTTTCATCTAAATTGAATCATAGAATGTATAGTCTATTATGCCTGGCTTCTTTTACTACAAACAGTGTTGAAATTCATCTGTGTGGTAGCAGGTATCAGTAGTTTATTCCTTTTTATTGCTTCATAATATTCCATTTTATGAATGTTCCACATTTGTTTATCCATTTACATGTTTGTTGACTGTTTCAGGTTTTGGGGCTGTTGTGAATGATGCTGTTGTGACCATTTGTATGTAAGTCTTGGTGTGGACATATGTCATTGCTTGTGTTAGGTCAATACCTCGGAGTGGAATTGCTGGGTTGCATAGTGAATTTACGCTGAACATTTTGAGAAACGACCAAAGAGTTTTACAAAGTAGCTGCATCATTTTACATTTCCACTAGCAGTATATACATATTCTACTTTCTTCACCTGGTATGAACAATCCTTTTAATTATAGCCATTATAGTTGGTATGTCATGGTATTTCATTGCGGTTTTAATTTTCATTTCCCTAATGACTAATAGTGTTTAAAATCTTTTCATGTGCTTACTAGACATTCATATACCTTCTCTGGTGGAGTGCCTATTCAAAGTTTTTGTCCATTTTTAAAATTGGGTTGTTTGGCCTCTTATTATTGAATTGTATATTCTGGATACAAATCTTTTTTCAGATACATGATTTGCAAAAATTCTCTCTCAGTCTGGGGCATGTCTTTCTATTTTCTTGCTGTCTTAAAGAGAAAACGGTTTTAATTTTAATGACATTTTAATTTATCAGATTTCTTTTATGGGTCATGCTTTTGATGTAATTTCAAAGAAATCTTTGCTTAAACCATGAGCACAAAGATTTTCTCCTCTATGTTTTTGTCTAGAACTTTTATAGTTTTAGCTTTTGTGTTTAGGCCCATGATCCCTTTTGAGTTAAATCTTTTCTGTGGTGTAAGGGGGAGGTCTAAATGTTTAATTGTATGTTTGTCCATTTGCCCCATCATCATTTGTTGAAGAAACTATCCCTTCCCCATCAGATTGCCTTGGCAGTTATTGAAAATCATTTGAGCATAAATGTGTGGGTTTGTTTTGAACTCTGTGTTCTGTTCCATTGATGTCTATTCTTAAGCTAATACCACTCTATCTTGATTACTGTAGATTTACAGTAAATTTTGAAATTAGGCAGTTTAAATCTTCCACCTTTTTTCTATTCTTCCTTTTCAAAATTGTTTTGATTATTCTAGGTCCTTTGCATTTCCATATAAATTTTAGGATCAGCTTGTCAATTTTGACAAACTTGCTGGGCCTTTGGTAGGGATTGCACCAAGTGAGTCGATAGATCAGTTCACAGCTAGCATTTATATAGCACTGCTAAATTGCAAAGACTGCTTTAAAGTTTTGGCACTACATTCCTTGGAAGGAGATGAGAAAGCAGTAACCATCTGTGAAAAGCCAGTGTGTTATGCTGGGGTGGTACAACTTTTTTCCTTCTTTGCTCCCCATGAAAAGAATGAAGTTGGTGTTCTTTTATGCTTTGAGCAGCAGGACAAATAGAACCAGAGCATTTGAAGGTAATGATTTTATGCATCCTCACTCGGAAGACAAGCTGTCGACCCTCCCTCTGACCCAGCACGAGTTTGGAGCAGAGTCTGCTGGACACAGCGGGGTTGCACTTGATAAGGGGGTAGGGCTGCAGTATGTTCTTATCTGTATAGTTTGGCTTTACACAGACCTGCACAGCACTCCCTGAGCTTTGTGAAAGCTGCCTGCACAGACCGATTTATTCACCTTTGCCCAGGATACAAACTTTGGGCCGAGGCCAAGGCACACTGTCATTATCCTGCCTGTTCATGATGCTCTATCAGGGAAAAAGCCTCCCGGAACAAGTGAGTGTTCAGCTTGGAGATTAAGCCAGACCAGTTGCACTGGAAACCTCTCCCCCTCAAAGGAGGGGAAAAAAAATGATGGCAAGAAGGCTGAGTCAGCCCTGTGCTGCCTTTCTGCAGAAGGAAAGCAAGGAACTTGCGCGACTCAGCCTTTCCCACCCCACCCGTGCACCTGCCACGTAGGCAACTCATCCTCACTACTCCCTTTGCTGTGCTCATCTTTTGTCAGGTTTGGGGCTATGGTACCACCCAAACTGATGCTTCTTATAGACTCATTTTGGTGCTTGTAAAAAATAAAATGAAAAATAAAAAGCTGATTTCTGGGCCACACCTAGGGCAATTGAACCCAATTTTAAAAGACTCCTTGGGTGTTGCTTATGCCTTGTAAAGTTAGAAAACTCCTCGTCTAGGCCAATAGCACTAGGTATTTGCATATCCTTAGTCTGAAGTCACCATCAACCAGAGCTGGGGTGAGAGTCTTAGGACAGGAGAGCAATTTGCTTATTCCTCTGAGTATTCGAAGCACCATTTCTGAATCAAGTGTGATCTTTAAAAAACAAAACAAAAAAAACCCTTGCAAACCTAGACCTTGACAATTTAACTTCCCCTATGGAAGTAACTTTACTGAATTATTTTCAGTGCTATGCTCTTGGTTTATCTCAAGGGACTATGTAAGAAGCAACTACTTGTACATTTCCTGCATCACCACAATTAGTGTGGAAGATGTTTTCCTGTTCCATCACTGAAGGCCCCTTGTCTGAGGATTCTGTTGAGGCTCAGAGGCAGTTTGGTGGTTGCACTGTCATCCATCTGGGTTTAAAGCCCAGCTCTGCCTTTGGATGCTTTGGGGGCTTTGGGTTAATTGTTCTCTTTGAGTTTTAGTTTCCTTGTTTATAGAGCGGGGCTGTAAAATAACAGCAGCCTCCTAGGGCTGTTGTGATGTGAGTCCCTTAAAGTACTTGGCATAGTGCCTGGCATAGAGCAAGCACCCTTGGAACTTGGGTCTTAAGACAACTCTTATTAATTTAGAATCAGGAAACCTTGCTCCTCTGGTGACAATTTGTAAGTGCCCTCTTTTTTTTCAGTGGTCCATCGTTTGCCCTTTTGGACTTTTCTACCAAGAAACTCAGATCACAACTAACATTTTAATCTGAGTTTAGGGCCTTTTGACTTTTGTTTTCCTCTAAGGTCTTTGTTTTTAAGTTCTCTCTGATAAACATCCGCAGGTGCTTTTTGGAAGCGGCTGTGGTATGAGGTATAAGCGGATGAAGGCTGACCTCAAGGGCCATCTTCCGTGTCTCCCGGGCTTGTCTCAGGCATGGAGCACTGCAAGAGAAAGGGGGAAAGTGAAATTGAACAGGACAGTCAGTGGTCCAGGAGCTAAGCAGATTATTTGCCAGAGTACTGGTTCTTTAATCATAGGTCTCTTTTTGCAGTCCCAGGAGCCTGTTAGAGTAAACAGGGGGCTTAGTGAAGGCATCAGAATTCCTCCAGAGTACCAGATGCTTTGGGATCATTCCCTGACATCAGACATTTCCTTTCTCTACCCAGATTGCTTTTCTGTTATCACTGAGAGCTCGTGTAGAATTTTACAGATGAACGGGACTTGAAATTGTGTAATCTAGCCACTCACATTTTATGGACAAGGGGTGTGGGTGGGGCTTAGATAGGGGAAGTAGTGACATATTGGAGGTCCCCTACCTCACAAACTAAGAAGATAACTGCAGCTCCGGATTCCAAATCTTGTAGCCCTCCCCTTGTACCCATGTCTACAAGTAGTTCAGAATTCCTTTCTATTCTTCCACACAATGTGTTTCATTAAAAATCTGCCTTACACCAAATTCTGCCTTACAGTAAATAGTATTTCCCCAGAATTCTAATTTGTATGCTGAAGTTTACACTTTCATTTAGAGGTGAACCAAATAGTAACAATCAGACAAATGTCTGGATTAACCAACACTATTAAAGGCAAGCAGTTTTCAGCAGTTTGAATGTGTGGGCAGTACTTTGTAAAACTCAGCTAAATAAGAAAAGTTTATTATTATAGAGTTCAGTGCTAGCCAGAATGTAGAGTTTTAACATGTGCATTTTGAATATGTGAAATGCAGCAAACGAGGTTGTAATGTTTTTTTTAAAGAAAGAGTACAAAGAAGGATGGAGAATAGTGAAGATAGAAGTCTGGAGACCCCAGCAGCGGCACATTGGCATCTGGCTGGGCATAGTCAGAATTGGATGTTATGTGTCTGGGACCACCCACCCACTAACAATCACTCATGAAATCACCTGCCACAGCGAAGCCCAGATGGTGCTTCAAAAGTCTGTAACCGAACGCCGCCTCCACGCTGTGGAATTGTCTATTATCTGTTCTTTATAAAGCGCTATTTAGTCCTTCAAAAAAAAAAAAGGTACTTTTCCTTTTTGTTAAAAATGGCCCCAATTTGAATGATCTTGATTCAGCTAGGTCTATTTTGTGTTAGTTTGCATGTGCTCCCATGACCATGTTCAGTTCTGATCCTAGCCGTAGCTCCGTGCTCAGAGCCTGGCTGTGAACCGTCAGGGGTACCTGTGTAAGGAGAAACGAAACCGAGGTGGTTAGCACAGGCAAATTTTTACTTCCTGGGAGGACCTCGGGGAGGAAGCCTGAGAAAAGATCATGAAAGGCCGCAGTGCTACTTCCTGAGGCCTGTACTGGTCCTTTTGTCTTCAGTAATATTCGTAATATCCAGATACAGTACGAGGATGCCAGTGACGGGAAATTTTTTTTTTTTTTTTAAGTAAGGGAAGTCTTGGAGCTCCTTTTTCCTTGCGCATCTGATCCTGTAGCCCCACACACCTGCAAGTCAATAAAAGAAACTCCTCTGGGTATTTTGATTGGGAATGCATTGCATTAATAGGTTAATTTTAGATACATTGGTATCTTTACAATGTTTAGTTTTCCCATCCAGGAATATTGTATGTTTCTACTTAAATATTTCTAGGTCCATCAGTTAGGTTCTAGGATTTTCTTATGTAGTTCTTGCATGGAGAGTAGTTTGTTGCAGTTGCAAATGGGTTCCTTTTGTCCCATTGCATTTACTTAATCTTCATTGCTAATGAATAAGAAAGCCATTGATTTTTGTATGTTAATTTTTTAATCTAGTGACTTGACTGAACTCTTTTATTAGCTTTAATGATTTCCGGTTGATCTCTTGGGATTTCCAAAGCAATTGTCAAAGTAGACAATTATGTTGTCAACAAAAAGTGACAGTTTTGTCTCCCTTAATGACAATCTTTATACATATTTCTTTTTCTTGACTTATCCCCTTACTAGGACTGAAATAATGTAGAACAGTATTGGTGAAAGGTGCATCCTTGTTTGTTCCTGTCTTTATGAGGAAGTGTCTAGTGTTTCACCACTAATTAAGGGCAGATATACTCCATCAGCCTTCAGATGTCCTCCTCTTCCTAGCTGACTGAGGGATGTGCTTTACACGGCAGGCTACCACGTTCCTCCCGAGTCCTGCATTCTTCCACTTTCATCTTCCTTGAGAACCCAGAGATTGTCCAAACTGACCCTAACTCCCCAGCACTAACGTCCCAGCTAAACCAACCTGCTTTAGAACTGAGCATTACCTTCTCACTTCCTCCTTCACCTCGTATTTGACCCAATGGCTAAGGGCAAGATCTCCTTTGCATTGACATTTCCTATGCCCTCCTTCCCCCACAAAGCAAAAATATAGTGTACAAGAGTACCGCTTCTGGAGGTTTCTGGCAGGCACCACTGAAAAGACTTCAGTCCTGGCTTCTATTTTTAAATAATTTTGTTCCTTCTTGATTATCTTGAGTAGCTGGCCGCCATCTCACGCTCTGGTCACTAAGTGGCTTTTGTAGTTTCCACAGCGGGGTGTGAGAAAGGAATGGCCTACCTGACCTCTGTTTTCCTGTTGACATTTCCTGCAGGTTCAGGTGCAGGGTACAGCCGCTTCTAGCTTCTAGTTCAGGTGCAGGGTACAGCCACTTCTCAGCACTGCCTTGCCTGTGGTTAGTGCAAAAGAAACCTCTTCACAGTTAATTAGCAAAATGACTTAATCCCAGTGCACGTTCAGTCATTTTGAGGTGGCGAAGATTTTTTGCTTAACTGTGAACGAGAAGAATGTCGGTTTTGTCAGGCATGTGCATGGAGCATGACTCTTATTTGACTTGGCACCTGTCTAGAGAATTGTACCCATGTCCAGCGACACTCCACTTTGGGGAAGTCAGTACCTGCTGTGATGGCATCTGTCATATTCAGGCATGTGTAATGCCATGAACAGTGCAGAGCTACCTCAGTAAAATGCCTTCTTCAGAAACTCTCAGTCTAAGGCATTGTCAAAGGATCATTGTAATCAGCAGAGAAGAAAATTAGGATTCCTTCTGAGAGCAATGCAATGGATGATGTATTTTACTCTGGTGTTTCTCACCCTGATGCAAACTGGGTAGATATTATTATTTTCTATTTAGCCAAGAAAGCAAGAACCAGATACCTATGGGTATCACTTACTTTTATCATTATCGGTACCAACATGAGGTCTCCCACATCAATTCAGACCTTAATGCTTTTGTGGTGGGGTTATGGAAGATGGAGCGGACCCATCTCAGGCAGATGGTGTGTGACTGGCATCCATCCAGGAAAGCCCAGGCCAAAGGAGAAACGGAAGCCAGAGGCTGTCAGGGGAAGGGCAGCCCTTCCTGGCTGGCACATACCAAGGTGTGGACTCAATATTTGCTACCTTTTCTCTTTCAGGCAGGTGACAAACATTACCACCCTAGCTGTGCACGATGCAGCAGATGCAACCAGATGTTCACAGAAGGAGAAGAAATGTATCTTCAAGGTAAGATGGACTCAAGAACACATGTTTTTCCCACCCAGGGAGACAGAGCCATGCTATGTTGGCTTGTCGATTGTTTTTAGAGAAGGAGCCATTTTATTCGCTGTGAGCTAACTCAACTCCAAAGTGAATGTGGCCAAACGTTATCTCATCAATTAGTACGAATCGGCCAAGCAGTTGACAGTGCTGGCATGAGTCCCTGAGGCTGTTCACGAATGCCTGGAATAGGACTCGAAGTTTGATGCTATGGAGGTGAAGGAAGAGTGGGAATCAATAAGGTTCCTCCCCAGCCTTCCCCAGGAATGCTCCTGAGAAACAAAAGATCAAAAGAGAGAAAGCTTTTCTAGAAACTTTACTTATCTGCTGGGTACTCCCCCCCGCCCCCGCATGACATTTATTTATTTATTTTAATAAAACTTTTTAAATTAAAGTTAATAGATCACATAGAATGTTATATGAAAAGAAAATGAGGTTCCCATATAACCCATACCCCACCCCCACCATTTTTGTATATTGTATTTTTTTGAAGATACATACATCACAGAAAAGGCTACATTATAAAAAACATAAGAGGTTCCCATATACTTCCCATCCCCCCTCCCCACTCCTCCAACACCAACAATCTCCCCCATCATTGAGGCACACTCATTGCACTCGGGGAACACATTTTGGAGTACTGCTGCCCATGTGGATAAAAGTTTGTACTTCACACTCTCCCCCAGTACATTCAGTACATGCCATGGGTTATGGCAGGATATATAATGTCCAGCATCTGACCCTGCAATATCATTTAGGGCAACTCCAAAGTCCGAAAAATGTGCCCTCATCACATCTCTCTGCTGCGTACTTTGTCTTTTTTCCTTTGTCTATCCTGTGGGTTATGGAGATGGATATTTTGATGCCTCCCAGGCTCCTCTGATCTGGACTTCCTGGAAGAAGAAAATCTCATATTTGGTGAATTACCTCACAGTCTTTTTTCATCCTATTAAATAGACGACACAGTTTTTATATCCAGAGAGAATGAGAGGGAACATACCCAGAGTCCCTGGAGGAGACTTGAGAAGTTTCTGGTGACAAGGGCACAGGGACAATACTCATTTCCAGAGGGTCATTAGATTTTTTTAAGTTGAAAAGAATTTTGAGAAATTTTCCCAGTGTAAAATTAGCATGTTTTGATCTCTAAAATTCTGAAGCGTCTTGAGAGGCTTCAGGGGAGCATTCTCTTCTAGTGGAACAGCACCATCTGTGCAAGCCTGTGACTATTTTTAGCTGGAAAAAAGAGTTAATTAGACAAGAGCCTATCAGCAAAATTATTGAGAACCGTGAGCGCCATTGCTTGTTCAGTTGGGTAATTACTGGGTCTGAGCTGCCTTTGAGTGTCATTTCTTCATTTCTATTTGCACATAACACTGTGTGTGTATTTTTAATGGATGCTTTGCTCTCCTTTTGTATTTTTGTGCAACTAAGAAAAGTCTACAGAAATGATTCTTGAGTATTAAAGCAAAGCCTAGCTGTGTGAAAAAATTCACAATCCAAAACAACCTTTTAGCTTTAGTTGTAAAATGCTCACTCCAACAAATTATGATTTAAAAACATAACTGAATTTTAGAGGGCCCAATTAAGGTGAGAGATAAGTACGAACTTCTGAATCTGATGGTCTCATGTGGGCTTTGTAAGACATTGGACAGGCTCTGTATCTTGGTGGCCATAGGCAGGTGCCACTTTGCATTTTCAGCACAGAGCAGATTTATTCTCCATTTGGTCTTTAGGCTTGTTTGAGATTTTTGTGTTTCAGTTGGGGCTTTCAAAAGCAAAGGCACAAGTGTGTGTGTCAGTGCTACATCTTCTAGGAAGTGAGTCCCAAAGTCTCTGAGTACAGCTCTATACATTCAAATGGTTCTGGAAGTTGACATGTGAGGGTGATTGCAAGCTGTGTACAAATGCAACACATTTATTCTATGAATGAATGACTGTTAAGTTATGGGATAAATTCAAGAAATCTTTTTTGGAGTGATACATCGGTGTCCTTAGCCCGGCCTGTTGGCATAGCCCATGGAATGAGCAGTTTCATCTTCCTCAGCCTATGATGCTCTCTCCAAGTCACATTCCTTGCATGCCTGGCATCCTCTGGAGTACAGACCCAGTGTTTTCAGCGATGACCTGCTCAGTGTGACCTCACAGCAGTCTTCTGTACCTGACCCACTGCTCCTTGACTCTTCACATTAAGAGGATTTCCTGCACTTTGTAGTCAGCCTTTGAGCTAATGTTAGTGCTAAAGGGACTTATATGTCTGTCATGGTTTTGCTTGTTTCGTTTTCTTTATTTTATTTTAATTTAATTTTTATTTTATTTTTTGCTCTGAGTTAAGCAAGGTGGTAATGATTGCTAAACAGGAATTAAAGTAGTATTCTGATTATAAAATGTATTTTTCCTTGTTAATTTAATATTATTTTAGCTGAGTGGTATAAAAGCAATGCATGAGGTATTTTAATTTGGTGACTTGTCAAGTATACACAGGTTGCTGCTCAATGAGGTAAAGATTTAAATAATGAAATGTAGAAGGTCTAAAATCATCCTGAGGCTTTTATTCCATTGATATAATTTACTCACTGCTTTCAAGTTAGTAACCTCATTTGCTTAAGTCTTTTTAGCGCTCATTCAGGTTCTGTTGCCTATCTCCACGAGTGGACAGACCCCATTTAGGCACAAGACTTCCATATAGGCTTTACCCAGAATCACATACATGGCACCTATAACGTATATGGACATACAAAATACATGTATACAGGCATTGGGTTCTCACAAGATAAGAGCTTTCTATTGGAGATGTTTGTTTTAGTTCTGTGATGCTGGTATCATCTGTGAAAATGCTTCATAATCTGAGAAAGTGAGACTTTGGTTCAGGTATAGATGATAACATTTCACTTGTTTGAAAATGACATCTTTTTTTTTAAGGTACCAGGGACTGGGAAGTGAACTGGGGACATCTTGTGTGCAAAGCCGGCACTCAACCACTGAGCCACATCGGCTTCCCTGTTTTGCTTGTTGTTTTGTTTTTGTTTTTTTCAGGAGGCACCAGGAACTGAATCTGGGACCTCCCGTGTGGGAGGCAGGTGCTCAAATGCTTGAGGCTGAAAAGTCTCTTTTAGTTAAAAAGCTAAAAGTTAAACTTTGGGATTTATAACATAACTTTCAGTATTTCTACCAGCTTGTTCAATGTCCCCTGCCCATATAGATGACAGTGCATATTTGAATCAATGAAAAATTCAGTGAGTTTTGCTTCTGAATATAGCATGTAAGGTTTGCCATTATTTCCCTCAATGAAATTGCTTGGTTGTTTTTTGTTTGTTTATTTGTTGTTTTTTTTTTTTTATATTTATTTATTATTTAATTCCCCCCCTCCCCCGGTTGTCTGTTCTCTGTGTCTATTTGCTGCGTCTTGTTTCTTTTGTCCGCTTCTGTTGTCATCAGCAGCACGGGAAGTGTGGGCGGCACCATTCCTGGGCAAGCTACACTTTTCTTTCGCGCTGGGCAGCTCTCCTTAAAGGCGCACTCCTTGCGCGTGGGGCTCCCCTACGCGGGGGACACCCCTGCGTGGCAGGGCACTCGTTGTGCGCATCAGCACTGCGCATGGGCAGCTCCACAAGGGTCAAGGAGGCCCGGGGTTTGAACCACGGACCTCCCATGTGGTAGACGGACGCTCTAACCACTGGGCCAAGTCCGTTTCCCGTGGTTGTTTTGATTATATATGAATATGGCTTATATTTCTGAAATTAAATGCAGTTTATAGTCAGTACACAGACATTACTTTGAAGGATGATTTTTTTTTTTAAAGGTCCCTGAGAAGACCTAAATGTCTCTTGCATCAGAACACTCTTGTGCCCAGTCATTGGTCTCTGTGGTCTAGAATTATGAATGACCTTTATAGAACAAGCTAGAACTTGACAAGGAAAACCCACCCGGGGTTTGGAGTTGTTTGATATCTGCATCGTGATTCACTTTGGCATGAGGCTCAGAGAGGGGTATGACCCTTCTCAGAAGTTCTAATAGGACTGTGGCTTCTCTCCTTTTCTTTGCTCTTAGCAATGCTTTGTGTTTTTCCAGGTTCTACCGTTTGGCATCCCGACTGTAAGCAATCCACAAAGACTGAGGAAAAGCTGCGGGTAAGAAAACCATTAGAGCCATGATGCCCAGGCACATTTGCAGCCAGATGTTTCACAGTCACTAATTCTTGGGACTAGAGTTTGGGTGACATTACTTTTCCATGCCTCTTTATTCCTTATAGCAAGGGCAGTTGAAGTGCCATTTGGCCAAGGAAGGGAGTTCCCTCCTACCTTAAATTTATTATTGTGTTATACAATGTAAGCCTTGCTTAGGAAAAAAAATTCCAACCATACAGATGTGAAAAATGAGTTGGTATGTTCTAGGTTCAGACTTTTTGCATAAATATTACTCCATAATGAATTACTCCATCTCAAAATTGCCTGCATTGCTCATTTCTTGGTATATTTTATCAACCTCTCAAATCCAAATATACCAAATTTATATCTGTCTCCAAGACCTGATGGTTTGTCAGATAAGACTTTGGGGGAAAATAATGAACTAGACATGTAAATATGAACAGACACCCTGTATGTGTAATATTTTAGGTAACATCAAAATATTTTAGTAACTATTTTAGTAACATGGGCTTGAAGGCAAAGACCTTCCCGCCTCTCACTTTTAAAGCCTTCTAGTCTTAGTCAATTCTCAGAGCACCTCCAAGCTAATGGTATTTTGTCTATTTCAGAAGCAAAGAGTTGTAATCTGCACCCTGCTCAGAAGTCCCCAGCTTTTCACTCAAGCTGTGAAGTGGTTTTCAGAGCCATAATTCAGCCTATATTCCCTCAGTTTAGTGAATTTAGTGATGGTTAGCAAAACTCCATTTTGCTTAGACTTCCCTTGTGTCTCAGGGAAAGAGTGGCCTGGATTTACTTAGGAGGCCAAATAGTCTAGGGTATACTTTCCTTTTCATCTGCCAAGAGCAAACCTAAGAAGCTATTCGTGTGACTCCCAGCAGTAGTGGCAGTATCAGACCATCCATGTGGCCTGCTCACTAATGTTTGACTTCTGAGTTGGCTTCAGGAAAATGATTATCATTGAGACCCAGTTGCTCTGATCTTTTTTAGATCCCTTTGCCTACCTCCCAGGTAATTGGAGGAGGTATTTTCCAGTGTCTTTTCTTTATTCTTCTTACTGAAGTATATGCATGTACAGAAAAGTGTTTCCCTTTGCTTCCCTCCCCCTACCCCAACCCTCAACTGACCAGATGAAGACACTTGACATTCAGATATTTCAGAAACTTGTCCCTTCCCTATGACCCAGGAAAAAAAGCAATTTTCTTAGAACTTACAATTATTATGAGCATATTTTAAGTGGGAGAAAAAAGCCTTTCTTCTCAGAAAAATTGAATAAAGACAAGACAAGCTGGAGAGGTATTCATCTCACAATATTAGGGTGTTTTGATCTCTGTGTCTGCCATACAGCTTCATGCACATACCCCTCAATTCAGTCAACGAGACACACACACACTGGAACAGTCCCCATGTGGGGGCTCTAGACTGGGATTTTGGAAACTCTGGACTTTGGAAATCGATTATCTTTATAAATATTAGAACATTAAAGATAATGCTTATTGCCACTTTTATCATAAAAAATGCAAATTTCATAACATAGCTTGGAGATGCTGCCCAGAAACCACCCAAGTAGCTAGCAGTTTATACTCACTGTACAGTGTTGCTTTTGGTTTTCTGAATAATCATTTTTCACATAGTCCCTGGTAAAGACTTTTGGGGGCCAAAGAGTGGAAAGCTAATGAGGCCAGACTGAATGGAATGGGTGTCTTTTCTTTGTAAAGATTGCTTGAATTTGCAGATCATGTTTACTAAGATGATTTTTAAAAATAAAGACTCTGGATAGCATCTCTATGGAACTCTCTGGATAAACTTATGAAAACAATGAGTGAAATACTTCTATTCATTCTGGCCAAGAAGAGCTATTGTTTTCTTCCTTTACTGAAGCTTTCCAGAGAATTCCAAACTCTCTTCCTAAACCCAGCATTCTCTACTTGGGAGGTCAGCCCAGCCCTCTGGCTCACTTATCTTTGGGGAACCTGGCAGAAAGGAAGAGGGATGCACCTCTCAGGGAAGAGGTTCCGACGTGCCCTGAGTGGGGTACTTGCTGATGTAGATGGAGCTTAATGGGGAAGAGGTTCTGAAGAAGAGGAATGTCTTGTGCTCTCTTAAGGGTGTGGCTACAGATCACAAATCCTGAGCCAAGATGTCCAGGCCTTTCACGGGGTGTCACATTAATGCAGTTGCCATAGCAAAAGGAAAATGTTTTAAGAATCCTTCAGCAACCTCACTGAGTAATCCACGTTCTTGATATTTAAGACCTCGCGGGGAGTTTATCACCATAGATTCTTAAGAGCATCTCTCAGTTGGTGTCATTCGCTTCTTAGTCTTCATATATTATAAAACTGCCCAAAATAAATGGAAAGGAATCATGGAGGCTTAGAACTTAGCTCAAAATACTGTAACTTGAAGACTAGTTAATACTCTTTTAAACATAGGCCAAAGATTGGCCAGAAAAGTGTGCGCATGCACACACGCAATACATAAACTAAAGTGATATCACTTGGGGCTTACTCTCAAATTAGTTTTCACTAAGGCTTTCTGTTTAATAGTGTTTCTAGATTGGGAATACTTCTTTGCTCACTCTTCCCTTCTTTCATGTTTCACGGCAGCCACCAAACATTCGTCATCCTTCATCTGATTTCTTTTATCCCAAAAGTCTGATTCGACGCACAGGACGGTCTCCCTGTCTGCAGGTTCGCACTGTGTCTGGGCTGAGGCTCGGAGCCGCTGTCCTGGCCCCCCTGGCTTCTGTTGCTTTCTTCTCCCCCGCCCCCCCGCCTCCCCTGCTGCTTTTCTCACATAACTTCTTCAGCATCCGTGGAGGGTAGATGTTGCTTTCTCTTACCCACAGAGTGCAGCTTACATTCTGATCCTGGCTGTTTTCTTCTCTGATTAATGTTTTCTTTTAGAGCAGTGGCTAAAGCATTGTCTTTATTAAAGCGAGCACATTAGAAGCTGCCTTTTTGTCCTGTGTTCACACGTTTGTTCATTAAACAAATAATTGTCAAGCACCTAGCTTATGAGTGCTGGGAGGGATGCAATAGCTCTAGACTAGTAGGAGAAAAAAGACAGGTAAGTAATTAGAAAATGGTAGAGAAGCACATCACTGGGGTTAAGTGGGTAAGTCCTCTGGAATGTCAGGGGAGGGAGAAGATCTCAAGGGGTTCTATGTGGTCTTTGAGTTGCATATTGGAGGCTGTTGGAGATTTAAACATGAAGATGAGAAAAGGGCGGGCCTGGTAGAGAGAATAGTAGAAGCACGGAGCTGGGCAGAAGTGCAGCGTAAGTGGGAGTGGTCTGTCTCAAGAATGGAGCAGGGCTGTGGGGAAGGAAGAAAGGGAATGAGGGCTCTGCTGGGGCTGGGGGGTTTATGTACACTCTCATTTGCTCTCTCTAAGGATCCATCCTGTGATGAAGTTATACCCATTTTACAGATGGGGAATCTGAGACCCATCATTGTTAAGTAACTTCCCTAGAATTGGCCCACTGGTAAGTGGAAGAGCTAGGATTTAACTCCAGTCTCTATGAGCCCATAACCCAGGTTCTTTACACTATAAGAGAGAAATCTGGGAAGGCAGACGTAGGACAGCATGGCAGGCTGGCTAAGTCTGTTTTCATGGGGATTCATCCATAGCCATTAAGGAAGAGAGCAATAAAACTGCTCAGGGCATCCTTTGGAAGCAGGGAGGGCACCCAGCCGGCTCGCCAGATGAGCAGAGAGGGAGGAGAGAATCCTGTGCACAGGCTTGACCTTCTTGAAGGGTCTCTGAGAATCAACTGCAACCCTGACCTGTTAAATTACAGCTCAGCTGCCTTACAGCAATCCCCTCTTGCCCAGATGAAACCCATTTTCTAGCTCTGATGACAAATCAGGGTTGCAACATAACACTTTGCTCTGAGCTCTGCATCTGAACGGCAGAAAGGCTGGGAAGAGTTTTTGGATTTTTGCATTTTTTTTTAAGACTTTACTAGTCTGGAATTTATCTTTCTTATAAATTATTGGAAACACATTTAGAAAACTATGGAATTTTGAGGTAGAAAGAAACCTTTTAGAGATCAGCCCCCTTAATTCCTTCATCTGTTGAAGTCAGATTAAGTAGCATGTCCAAGGCTGCACAGATGGAAAACAGCAAGGCAACCTCAGGCAACAGGCTCCCTGACTCCGGGCCCACAGTACCTTACCTTGGCCTGTGATGCCAGGTTACACACCAACCTGTGTTTGTCGTATGATCTTCCTCCTATTTTAAAGCTGTCGCTCCAGCAGCAGTTATCACAGACAGTGAAATTATATTCCCATGAATCCAGAGGAACTGCCGAAGTTAGATCGTTCCCACTGCAAATGAGGTGTGGCTCAGAATCTATCCCTCTCATTGTTAAAAGTTGCTTTTGCACTCATTTTTTCCTTAAAAGTATACTCTGTAACGCAAATTGTGTTATATTTTGTAAGCCTAAGGATATAGCCAAGTGCTGTATTTTCATGACTTGAAAAAATACATACCATCAAGTGTGAAATTGTTTAGTTTCCCCAGACCTTTAAGTTCAAGAAATTTGGAGCATCTTGAGAAGTGGTGAGTTACAGAAGGAGAGAAAAATAGACGAAGAGACAGAGAAAAACAGATGTGTTTTTAATAGCTTCTCTCTTTCTAACTCAAAAGAGACATCTGATTCCCATTATCCACCTTTAAATATCAATGGAGTGAACTTTTCAGCCCCATCACAGAAAGTTGTAAACAGCTTAGAACAGCAGTGGAGATAATGGGCCATTTGTCAAGGTCTTTCCTCATCCATTGGCCATTGAGGAACAGCCTACCAAAACCTTTAGGAAGCCTGAACCAAACCAATGCAGTTCTCAAGTTAACAAAGTTATTCTGATCTTTTTAAGTACCCTGGACAATACAGCAGCTCATTTTCACCACCTAAAGTTCAGTACCTTTAATTAATAAATTGACTATACTCCTATAGGGACATTCAGTACTCTGGGTCCCAGAAATAAGTCCTTGTTTTGTTGTTAAGGAAACTCAAGTTTATAGGAAGAAATCACTTTATTATTTATATTCTGAAATTGCTGCTGCTTTTCCTCTTGCCAGAATTACAGGTAGAAGAAAAAGATGAACATAGAATTACGTAAGAAAAATATATTCCAATTTCATTTACTCAGAAGAGTTTTAAATAAATAACAAAATTTGCCTGTCAATCCACTCAGTTCTGAGCATTTGTAATTCATGTTGCAGTTCAGTATAGAGAAAGAACATGGCATTCCCAGGACCAAGTTTATCATAATCCAGAGCGGATTATTTGTTCTTGCTTTCATTCTAGAAATGGGCTTCTCTGCAGTGTTTCTGGAGGCAAAAGCATGAATTCGCCACTGTACAAATTGGGTTTGCATTTTTTATCTCCAAAACTAATGTTCATCTGTTATAATTAACCATCTACTAATCTGTAATACACCAAATATGGTATATGTATTTAAAGAAAGGAGCTGGAGGCTTTATGTATGTCTAGAATAAGGAAATAATGTTGCTACTTATTGTTTTAGTAATATAATACATACTGCTTTAGTCCCAGCTTTCACTTTGCTGGAATATTTATTTAATCCTCTTTGATGTTTCTTTATACTTCATCAGATAGCAAAATGCACAGGTATTAAGATTTATACAGGAAAGACACCAAAGCCTCTTGGCCATCCTAAATCTGATGGCATTTGTGAAACTATCCCCAGAACAGGATGGTCTGAGGATGAGTGACCCCTACATCCTCTCAGAACACACTTTCTTTTCTCCAGAGGTATAGATTTCACACTTTCTTTACTTGTCCATGTACCATTCAGTGTATGTAGATTTTAACAAGTATTCTTTTTTCTGCAGTTATTATCACCACCTTGTCTGGTGAACTTCAACAAAAACCTAAGGCAGGTACTGTCAACAGCAGCAGTCCTGATGATGGAAGGTGTCAATCACCTTCTATCAGCAGTAGTCCCCTAGGCATTCCCAAGAGCTTTCTGACCTGGTTGCCACCTGCCTCTAGTTTCTCTCTCCTTTCTTAGAGCTTGGCCTTGGATGGTTGCACATTAGATCAAGTAGTTAGTTGTCGCATCCCTGCTCCTGAGGTCTGGGGGGAGGTGGGGGTAGCAGAGTGCTTCCAACACTCCTTGTAAGGGACCCAGTGTGCATGGAGGTGATTGACAGTAACTGTAAAATATTGTTTCCCTACTTACCTGGCAGAGCTTGGGTAAGTGTTTCTAATGGTCAGTGTTTGGAAAACGATGCAATTTGCCATACAAACATAAAAAGATCTCATCAGTGTCATTTTTTGTTCTGAGACAGCCTTCTGAATGGTAGAAAAGATGGACAAAATCAAGGCAGAAGGGAGGGAAAAACTAACTGAAAGGCAGGTAGTTTGAGAGCTTTTTAAAAGGATTTCATGAAGGAAAAAAAGGGCTTTTCCAAGTATCTTGCTGCTCTTAGTGATTACATGCCAATTCCCCCCTCTCTCTCATTAGAATGAACTGCTAGCCTCTCTTAATTTTTTATTAATTTTTTATTTGGAGGCAAATAAGAAACCTTATTTAAATCAAAAGTGAGTATGTGAAGGTGGGCTGGGGAAATAAGTGTTAGGGCATGATGGACCCCTTCTTTGTAAGAGATCAGGGGAGAACTTGTGATTAAACCACAACCACCAATGAGAAGGTTCCTTCTGAGGGTTGTGTATCTACCTTGCCTTCCCTGCCCTCTCCCTAACTGTCCCCCCACCCACGCTTTTTTTTTTTCAGCTGAAGATGGCATCAAAAGAAAGAACTGAATTTTCCAACTGTGCTTGGAAATTGCTTTTTTCTGCAAGGCAAGAAGTAAATGGTGCTTAAAGGAAATGAGATAAATTGCATCTGCTTTTAACTGCTTAACCATAAGTCCTTGCTGTTCCTCTAGAGTACAGAAGTGGGCATACCATTGGGGATAAATATTCCAAATCATCATCACTGATAACTAGAGAAGGAAGTAGTTTCATTTGACATAACTCCTGTAGAGAATTTCAGAAACATGGGCTGCTGACCTGTTGGGTTATTGAGTTAAGTTCATAACTACTGGGTCACTGTGGGTTAATCTGGATACCTGAATGGGTTGAAATGGTTCTTTGGGTTAAGTAATTGTACATCAGGATCATCTGTGGAGATGTGGGGCTTTGAAATTTTGTTCCAGCCCCTTGAGTGACACTGGTGTTAAGTAAATGGTGAAGACGTAACTGGAAGTGGGATTTGTAACAGGGGAAAGCATGTCAGGAAGTTAGTGCTTTTGAAGATGAGATGGGTTCCAATTCAGCTGTTGTGTTGGAGAAGAGTTCTGTGCCTCTCAGAGTTGGCCTGGCCATCACAGGAACTCAGCAAGTTCTGTATTATTTAGAGAAAGAAAAAAAAAAAAAATACAGCTAGAAGAATAAAAGAAATTCTTTCAATATATAAGCAAGATATTAATTTAAAACTCAACCTGTTTAGAATTCTAGATGTTTAGAATTAAAAAGTAAGTCTAAATATTTAGAATTAAAACGCCAAAAGAAATTGTTGTTTTAAAAAGTAGTTTTACTATCTTAATTAGGGAGAGACCTTTGGCCTCTACTGGTTGACTAAATCCACTTCAGGAACCATTGGGGACTGTGGCAAAAAGCAGGTGATGCATGTGTCATTTAAGCCTTGAAAATGTTTCAGGAAGGCAGCAAACCAGGCACTGTCCTGGCAGATGGGACAGTCCTGTGCAGAGGTCATTGCCATTGGCGGGGCAAGGGCATTCATTACCAAAGCCCAGACATAAGCAGGAAGCCACTGACTCCAGAGAGTTCTCAAGGAGGGGCAGACACTTGTCAACTCTAGGCGGGACTGCTGGCCTATGATTCGTAAGAAATGGCTTAACATGCCTGAGTTCTGATAGGAAGGAATCAAAGTGTGGTAGCTATAGGGAAATCTAGGGAAACCTAGGTAGTCCATGTAGCTAGTATGTGAAGAAATATCCCATCGTGAGGAGCACAGCAGAGGCAGTGCAGTCCGTCATTTGAGATTACCTGACCAAGAGAGGCAGCAAGAAATTCCATCTACTGCCAAATGTCTGGGAAATGTTGAGCACTTGCCATGTGCCAGGCAAGGTGCATGGAGCTTTACATGTATTAGCCTGATGAATCCGTGAAGTAGGTGTGTTGATACCCTCTCCCCCATTCTATAGATGAAGAAGCTGAGGCTCGGGTTGTGAAAAAAGAAAAAAAGAAAAACTCATGTAATATCCCACTAGTAGACCCAGGAGTTGTATCAAATTGACTCCAAAGCCAGTCCTACCCTGCAGTATTATACATACATAAATGTGTTTTATCCCATTATTTGATATAAGCCAGAAAGCAAAGAAGGGTCATTTTAAGAAAACAGACAAGCAGCAATTTAACTCAACCCATAAACAAGCTGCCCATGGAATTAAAGTTTAGAGCACAGGTGGGAGGTCAGAATGTAGCAAAAGCAAACAATGGTAAATGCCTTGAAAGAAAGCAGTTTCTGCATCTCTGAAAGAGCTCTTCTCAGGTTACTGTAAATAGTCTAAAGATATAAAAGGTGAACAGAGTGGTCACCCTAAGAAGAGCCAAAGCATTGGCAGATTTAGTGATCAATTGCCTTGACTTTGAAAAATGTCTGACTATAAAAGTCTAAAATATTTATTTTGGAATCAGAGAACCCAGGGAGGGTATCTCCAAATTGGAAAAAGTTGTTGACACAGACCTGAAAGCCTTTAAAGAACCAAATGGGACTTAATAAACTTGAACAACTCTTAAAGCCCTTAGCCCAACGATATTTATACTGTAGAGAAACCAGACAAATGCTTCAGAGAAGTCTTATGTGACTTACAGGATACCCTCATGTGGGTAAGGGATGGCGGTAGAGAGAATCTGAACTGAAACAGGCTAGCTCAGCAGGAGACGGTTCCTTTCTGTGGGATTCTTCTTCCCTGGGGGAAGAATTAAAGGCCCCTTCTCTGTGTGAGGTCACGCTGTGATTCAGCTCTCCTCCCATCAGCACGTGCAGGACAAGAGAGGACAAAACCCTTCAGAACTGTCCCCAGGTGCATCGTTACAGGGAAGGCAGAAAGTCATCTGGACCCACGCTTGGCAAAGAGAGGAATGAGTGTGAGGGACCCCAAAACCCCAGTGTGCACTTTGGCCATTTCCACAATCTCCTGTTTGTTCGTGAAAACAGGCTGTTGTCATAGCAACCACGGTAACTGGAAACATCTGACTCTCCTGTAGTCCACCCTCTCCTACCCACCCAATGAGTACTAGCAAGATTCTCGTAGCGTTAGTGGCTATTCTGCTATTTGATCTTAATATTTTTATATTACGCTCGTAGTTCATGGTTAATTTGTCCCATAGGTATATTGTCCCATAGCTCTGTTGATGGGAAACAGATGGTCGCCTTTGCCTTATGGTAGATGCAAAGAGTTAGTGCAGAGGTGAAGAATCCAGGCAGTCTGAACCCAAATGCTGATGGTCACTTTCCTAGCCTTGTGGCTTGAAGCATTCAAACTTTTTTATCACCTGTGAAATGGGAATAATAACAGAACCTACCCCACGGGCTCATTGAGAAGACTAAGTGATGTTAGACCTGGGAAGTACTTAGCACAGGGCCTGCCACGTCGGAAGTGGGCAATAAATGCCAGCTGCTCCTAATATTCTTTACCTAGCAAGTTTCTGTTAGGGGTGATAATTCTGACGTTGAGGTTTGGTAAACATTAGAGCCTGCCCACTTGAAGCTGTAGTTAATAGTTACCCCTAGTGATAGATATTGGCTTAACTTCAGTAAGGGGTGGCGCCTCTTTTTAAAGGAGTACTGTATTTTGCTCGAGTCCCTTCTGTATTTTGATTGGAAAAAGGCCCTCAGGACTGGATGTGATCTAAGTAGTATCCTCAAGTGGATTCTTGATTTTCAACATTACTCAGAATTGGAATTTTTCTCATACTGGGATAAAGCCTGTGATGGAAAATTGCAACTCTGGGAGGAAACTGCTGGTGTGTAACATGTCTCAGGGAGGAGGCCCAGCACTGATGAGCCAGGCCCATCACCACTTGTTCACTCTCGACCTCTCCTCATCCCACCCACCCTGGCACCCCACGGGAACCAGAGACATTGGCCGAGAATGGCCCTCAAGTGGGCTCTGACCTTGGCAGGGGGTCTGCTCCCCGCTGGTCTTGAATGGGCCAGGGGTGTTTGCTCTCAGACGTGAGCGACAGTCTGGCAGCATCCTTGTTGCCAGGAGTTCCCTTGACACTCACATTTAAGGTGCCAGATCATAGTAGAAATAGCACTGAAGAGGAAAAAGTCCTATTCTTAACGTAGAACTCTGTTATCCTCTCAAAAAAAAAAAAAAAAAGCTGCGAGGCAGTTGGTCCTAGTTGGTACGTTTCCCTCCTCATGTAATCACCCCTCGCTCTCAAGATTGTCCAGGGATATAGAAATGTCTGGTTTCTCTCCCAGTGGCAGGCCACCAGCCTCACTTCAGTGACTCTGTGGTAAGGCACAATTCATGTAATCATGCAAGTGTCTGCAAACTGAGTGTGTGTTTACAAGTAGATTCCAGTTCATTCAGGCAGCAAGTATTAACTATTTGCCTTGTATGTACCTGTGTGAAGCATTGGATATATATGTTGGTAAAGAAAAAAAAAATAACCCTGTGACAGCATGAGGGCAGGGATCATGACTAAGGCAGTGAGGGAGATAGACGTCATACAAGGAAACCAATAAATGTGTCATTATGAATTTCATCTGTGAAGGGAAGTCTAAGCTGGATAGAAGAGAGAAAATAAGGGGAAGTGGCTCTGGATCGAAAGCTCAGGGAAGGCCTCTCTGAGGAGGTGATATTTAAGCCAAGGCTGAAATATCAAGTCAATCAAGTAAAATTGGAGAGGCCACAGCAAGGAGAAGAGCCAGAGACCAGGCAAGGCATCGGGTTCCAGGAGTGGTGAAGGAGTGGTGACGGGTTCCAGGAGTGGTGACAGGTTCCAGGAGTGGTGACTGACGGGGAGGGAGCGAGGGGCTGGGAGAGAAAGTCAGGAACAAAATCATGACGTCTGGGAGCTGTGCTTGTATTCCAAGTGGGTGCTGAAGCCAAAAGCAGGGTAATGACAATCCACGTTATGTTCTGCGAAGACCCTCGCCACCGAGTGCCACAAGAAGGCACAGGAGGCCATTGCCATAGGCCAGATGAACAGAGGTGGTGACTGGGGTGAGAAGTGACGGCTTTGAGGTGGGTTTTGAAGGTCAAACCCAGTGACCTCATAGGGGATGAGGGAAAGGGTGGTAAAAGGAAAGGTTCCCAAATGCATTCTTCAAAGCTGGCCTGCACGACTAGTTCTCATTTACCTTTCCTTCTAGACTGTATTTTCCCTTAGTGCCAAAAGTCACAAGTAAGCTTAGTTTTTAGTTAAGCTTGGGGACACAGGCCAGTCTTGCTTCTACAGCCACAGCCTAAAATTTTACAAGTCATTGTTTATTTTGCAGCCAACCAGGACTTCCTCGGAAAGTATTTATTCTAGACCGGGCTCCAGTATCCCCGGCTCACCAGGTCACACTATCTATGTAAGTATCTCCTTCTAGAAGTGAGATTTCTGGAACAGTTAAATAAATGTATTATGAAAGTACAGATAATCCAAACTAGAGGCTAATTCAAAATGATTATTTCTGTTATGAGATCTGAGTTGTGGACCAGCCTTGGCAATCATGTTTTATTTTAGGTAATTAAGTTTCTATGTGATCACCAAAGGTGTGATCAAGTGGCTGGCCTCTAGGATGGATGCAGGACCTAAAGCAATTGTTGCTGTTCCACGGACCCTGGGGGACGTGGGGTCTAGATGCCCTTTCACGGGATCTGCAGTCACAGAATAACAATTCTAAAAAGTCTCTTCCTTTTTTACTGTGTGAGCATTTTCAGAGATAGTACAAAAGCAATGGTGGGCAAAACTGCAGGTGCTTTAACCTGGAGCATAGTAGTGGCACCAAACAGTCCTAGAAGTGGTCATATTGCTCTTAATTATGTACTAACAGTTAAAAAAAAAAAAGTGTTTTGCTTGAGATATCCTTACTAATGCAGTAAACATGTTTAGCTTTATTAAATTGCCAAAAAAATGTTTTAGCCAACTTGCATATAGATATTTGGCAATCATTACACTTTTTATGATGCTGATCCTGAATGTTCTTAAATTCTGCCACAAAGGTATTTAAATATTTAGTTTATTAAAAATGCAGTTCTTGTTTCAGCCATCTGGGAGGATTTTTTGACCATCTGTTTGAGCTTTCCTTCTCAAATAAATTTAGGAAATATCCTTGTGTTTTACAGTCTTCTCTGCTTGATGACTTCTACATGGACTTTTTCCTGGTTTTGGTGACTTAAAAAAAAAAAAACATGAATAATATACGACCTAAGTAGGCAACTTTCCAAAGACTGACCTTTGCTAAGCTAGGTGTTTTGTTTTTGTTTACTTTTAAGGTCTTCCCCTTTTAAGCAAAGCATGAAATTCATTAACAAAAGAATTCATTAACCAAAGGAAATGAGACTGTGGAGTAATTTTTCTTTCTGTTAAATTTTGCTAGGCAAAAGTAGACAACGAAATCCTGGATTACAAGGATTTAGCAGCCATTCCCAAGGTGAAGGCAATTTATGATATCGAGCGTCCGGATCTTATTACCTATGAGCCTTTCTACACTTCGGCCTATGATGACAAACAGGAGAGACAAAGTCTGGGAGAGGTAATCCATTCCAGGTTGCACAACAACTTACCTTCTCATTCGTCACACCTAGAAGAGCTACTGTTTGGAGTTGAATGAAATCAGAGGCTGACTTTGATTGCCTACCATTTGCAGGCTTCCATTCCAGGTGCTTTGGGATGCCCAGTAGACCTTCACAGGGCCCCTCCACTCAGGGACACCTCAGAGGAGTGGGAGAGAAGACCAGAGGGGATGTCGTCACCAGGTCGTGGCATAGCTGGAAGCCCACCTTGCCAGGGAGGCTCTGTGACCTGGGCGGAGGGAGGGGTTTCCGGGGGCTCTTAGTTTTGAGGCAGACTTTCAGAAATACATTCATGGGATCATAAGGGGAGGGAGAGAGAGCACCCTAAGTTTTGACAGTTGTAGTTTTCCAGCTGTGACTGATTAGTCCTTCAGAGTGATGTGGACTGAAATCAACCTTTCCACCATAGTTAGACGGTAAACTATCAGTAGCAAAAGACCCTCAGCGGTGCTTCAAGGTCTTAAGTGAGATGAAGAAAAGTCATGAAGACATGGTGACTCTGTTTAATTGGTTCTTAGTTGTATATTGTCCTTTTATTTATTTTCTAACCTAGGTTTTATTCCAGAGCAGAGCTCTGCTTTGAAAGGTTCTACTGGGCAGGAAGTGATATCAGTTTTCATGTATTGCCACCTAGTGGCCACTTCCTGTAACTGCATCTGTGGCCGTGGTCAAGTTCAAGACTTGCCTGGGTTGTTCAGTGGCCTATGAACCCCAGAGTGGTATAGGGATTCAAGGGCAAGAGGAGTTTCCTGAACTGAGGTACAAAGGGGCTGAGAATTTCCTAGTGTTCAAGTCATACACGTAAAGGGAAGGTGAATTGTGTTACGGTGTCACAGGTCTTAGGGGTGTGTGTGGGTGTTTCCCACCAGTTTCATTTGGGCAGTGAAACATCACAAGACTGAGTTTAGACTTTGAACTTGAAAACGTTTGAGCTTGAAACTAGACTTTGGCACTGACTAACCATATGACTTTGGGAAAATTACATACTCAGTCTTCTTATCTGTAAACTAGAGAACACTAATACCTACCAAATAGGCTTTCTGTGAGGATTAATTGAGACATTTATATTAGAACAGTACCTGGTACATAACAAGCATTCAACCACAATGCTGGCTGCCGTCATCTCCACCTCGTTGTTGCCATCCTCCGAAATGCTGTGCGTTGACTATTCCGTGGAGATTGCCTCCTTGCATCAGAACTCACATGTATTTGGGAACCTTTCCCCAACACATGGCTCTTGCAACTTAGAAAACTTTAGAAGCAATCCATTTCTTCGTTCGGTTAGTTAATAGTACTTGTTTCAGAAAGTCCGTATATTGTCATTTCAGAGTAAGCTTGAAATTCTGTGTGGCAATTCTGCATTCAGAAAGGGTGTGTGGGGTGGATCTGGAACTTGGCTGTCAGAGCAGAGGCAGACCTGCCCCTGCCCTCAAGGCGCCCACTTTTTACCCAGCTAAGATTCTACACTGTCAGGATGTAGCTGGAGACATGGCATTGCAACGTGAGTAATTCTGGAGCACGAGCGTCTGGAAGCTTATTGAAAATGTGGGGAAAGGGGCAGATTCTGAAACTGCAGTCTCTGGAATGCTTTGGTTATATTTTATTTCTATTTGAAAGCCTTTTGCACTTTATTTGTAAACATTTTCATTCGTTCTTTCAGAAAATATTTATGTGCCAGGAACTGCTCTAGTCACTGGGAATACACAGTTGTAAACAAAGCCGCTGCCCTCCTGGAGCTACAGCCTGATGGGGGAGACTGACAATAAACAAACCAATAGATTAGAATGGAATTTAGGAAGTGATAAGCGATCTGAGGAAAAATGAGGCAAGGCTGAGTGAATACCTTAAATAGGAAGGTCAAGGAAGGCATCTTATGGCGAGAGTTTGGGCAGAGACCTTACTGAAGATGGGGAGTGAGCCCTGTGTGTGTCTGAGTGAAAAGCACAGCAGGCAGAGATAACAGCCAGTGCAAAGGCCCTGAGGCAAGAGAGAGCTTAGTCTATTAATGGCCCCCAAGGAAGCCTGTGTGCCTGGAAGGACGGAAGCCAGAGGGTGAATTAAGGTGAAGTTGGTGAGGCCAGGGCAGGATGACATACGTCCGGTCATCATAGTCTCGTATTAGTTGTCAAATATTTCACAGTGATTGCTGTGGTTACAATCGAGTCAGCCACTCTGTTTACAAAATCCTGCATTTTAGTGGACACTGTAACTCATAGTAGTGAACTGAGCATAGTTTGAGCATATAAGAGAAACAGTTCTGCTCTGTCTCCTGAAATCATCTGCAGCATGATATGTTTATTCAAGCTGGATTCTTAGAGATGTGCACCAGAACACTCCAGGAAACTTTGCAAAGTGTTCCTATCTGAGCCATCCGCAGACTTACTGAGTCAGAAGACAAGGTGACAGGCATTCTAGCAGTTGTGTTTGGAATTATGTTCCCAGGAGATCTGATAGGCAACTCTAATTAAACCTTGTACAGAGCTAATAAAAGTTGTGACTTTAAATTCTCTTTTATTCTCCTAGTCTCCAAGGACTTTGTCTCCAACTCCATCAGCAGAAGTAAGTACCATTATTGAAAATCATAGTAGATGGAATCTGGCAGTTGCTTGGAACTTTCCTAGACTAGAATATTTGGAAAACGGGAAACGGACTTTGGCCCAGTGGTTAGGGCGTCCGTCTACCACATGGGAGGTCCGCGGTTTAAACCCCGGGCCTCCTTGACCCGTGTGGAGCTGGCCATGCGCAGTGCTGATGCGCGCAAGGAGTGCCATGCCACGCAAGGGTGTCCCCCGCGTGGCACGCGCAAGGAGTGCGCCCGTAAGGAAAGCCGCCCAGCGCGAAAGAAAGTGCAGCCTGCCCAGGAATGGCGCCGCGCACACTTCCCGTGCCGCTGACGACAACAGAAGCGGACAAAGAAACAAGACGCAGCAAATAGACACCAAGAACAGACAACCAGGGGAGGGGGGGAATTAAATAAATAAATCTTTAAAAAAAAAAAAAAGAATATTTGGAAAACAACACAAAAGAACACAACAACTGTCTGCAAGACTGTGATGAGTATAGGTTGTACTTAGGCCAGTAAGCTTTTTTTTTTTAAATGGCGCCAAAAGGGTAAAAACAGCCTTCCACCAGGTCTGGGCTTCCACCTTTAAGTCATAGGAAAGTCTTTGCAGTGAGAGAAGCCGCTTGCCCAAAGTGGGGCTCTCTCCCTCATTGATAATAAATTGGTCTCAGTTGACCAAGTGTGGTCATGGTGAGCAACCTTCACTGGAGGCCACTCCTTCAGATATTTAACCAATAGTCTTGTCTTAAAGCCACACAGCATTCTGGATACTCATTATAAACCTGGACATATCATTGGGCATCTTGAGTTGGAGAGAGTAAAAACTCTGTAGTGTTATGATGGTTTATGGCTGAGTGCTATGAATAATTTCTATTCGTGTTCTGATATTTATGACTGAAGTTATGAAGAATTAACTTCTAATCTTGACAACTTGCAAGGTTGAAGCACATCATTTTGGAACTTTTGTTGTTTTGTTGTGGTTGTTATTTCTCATACTAGCCAACTAAGATCAAACCGAAGTTTCTTTGCCATTTGCTCCCAAATTCCCCAAAGCCATGGTTACTGGGATTTTTAATTTAGTCATTATTCGCACTTTCTTTCAAACTTGTGTTTTTGTTGTGCTAGTAGGAACTTCATAGGAAAACAAACTCCTAAAATGTAAAACATTCTTTGTACTCTTCCAATTCTTTTAACAATTTTCTATTGTGTGCGTGTTTTTACTTAATGATTAATACAAGTTTGGACATAGGTGACATATTAATGGCACAATTATGTTCTATTGAACTGATAGGCCATAAATTACTTAATTATTTCCCAGTTTGTTGAGCATGTAATATAAATTTTTGCCTTCCTGAATGGCAGTAATATAAATACCTTTGAATAAATAAGTTGTTCCCTTTAAATACCATTTTTAGTTACTACTTTGGAATATGTTTCCTGACGTGGGAAATAAGAACTACTAGGTTTAAGACTTGTTCTCCAGGAGAATCCATTTATTAATTAAATGTCCCTAGATCAATGTTGTAATCTGAGCTTGCTCTGCCTGTCCTAACTACCTGTCTACACACAGGTCTCTTACCCCCTTGGAACCTTGGTTTCTTCATTAGTGGAGAAGGGAGGTAATACCATGTGTCCTACCTGCTTTTTTATTACACAGATCTGATGAAATGACGTAGATGAGCACATTGTAAAACTGAGCAGCACAATCTAAATGTGGCCCTTGGAATTTCACCTTTCTTCCCAGGTCCATCGATATTGATTTATCATTTTAGTCAATGCAAGGGCTGCAAGTTTTAAACAAAAGCATCAGCTACTGAATGCTCATTTATATATATATTTGAGGAATATGGCCCTAAACAAAAAATGCACGAACAGGTAGACATTATAGTTCCTCAGCAAATTTTCTGGAACTTGTTTTCCCTTGAAAGCGATGGTCACCTGCAGGTATGCTTTGTGCTTATACCTTCTTGTGCTTCATTTCCAGGGGTACCAGGATGTTAGGGATCGGATGATCCATCGGTCCACCAGCCAGGGATCCATCAACTCCCCTGTGTACAGCCGCCACAGTTACACTCCAACCACCTCACGCTCTCCCCAGCACTTTCACAGGCCTGGTAAGGACACCGTTTCTGGGATTCACTCTATATAATAATTTGTCTTTCCGTGTGATTTTTTTTTCCCCCACTGCGATAGTGGATTGAAAAACCTGCCTGTTAACTGTTTCTACTCCTTCCCCAGAAAAAAAAAAAAAAAAGAAAACTGACATCCAGCTATGTTTTGTATTATATTTTTTTCTTGAAACATCAGACATTTTATAGTTATGTTCATTGTGAATTATTAAATAATTACATTTAGGCAGTGAACCTCTGGAAGATTTTTTTCCCTAAACCATGAGACTTGACATGAAGATCTCCAAGAGAAAATATTTTGTGCTTTTTAGAGGCTTTAAAAAGCATCATCTAAACTATAGCATTGACCACCTATTCACAGGTTTATTATATTGCCGTTATCTAGTAATACAGTGCTACTGAAAATGCTTGGTTAACACCTTCGAGAAGGAGGCTCCAGAGTTGTACCACATAATATTTGAGATCCCTTCCAATCCTAAGATCTCAAATCAAAGTTGCAAAACATAAAAAACATCAAGAATATACTGCAATAGAGAATATCGAATAGTGGTGGGCTTCACTTAACCTTTATCTGCACAGAATTTGGTCCCTGTAGGGTTTCGTATGTGGAGTAGAGGAGTAGAGATCCCAGGACAGATGTAAGTTTCCCTGAGAAACAGATTCACCAAGGAAGAGGTGGGCCTTTTAAGCAGACATGGTGGTAATTACATGCATCTGTGAAGATTTCATTTTAAGCTTTTTGCTTCTGGACCATTTATATTTTAACTATTTTGTCAAATGTGCAAGACATAAAACCAAAGGGAATGAACGGAATGTAAAAAGGCTGCAATCTTCTCTTTAAAGTCAAAGATTTAGTACTAGTAGAGGACTGGATTCTTACTATTTGATCCTTCAAGAGCATAGCTTGCTCTGGATGCATAAATATTTACTCAGTATTTGATGAGTTATATTAAATGAAATTTTCAGGAAATTTCTTCCTTTCTTTTATGGGTGTGCAACTATGTTTATTTTCATTGATGGTCTGGATTTAAGCTCTTGTCTGAGTGATGAGAAATCCTTTCTGCTGCCACCCCTGCATTTGTGCCTAAGCTGAGGTCACTGAGCCTTCAGCTGTGGCATTGTCAGAGGGGCATGGGATAAGGGGGCAGTTGTTGGTTTAGAGAGCCCTGAGCAGGGGGAGCAGTCAGGCAAGGATGCTTCTTCCCCAGAGGTCACGTCCTTATGGAGCACCAGAAAGTTTGCCTCTTTTCCTATCATGGTTCTGTTTCCAGCAGCCTCTGGAACATTCCCTACTCTAAACACTCTTCCTTCTCTCATAATGTGTTACGTATATGTGTGATGCTAATTATTAGTGTTTATAATTTAATTCTTAAAGTGAAGCTCTTTGGACTCTGTCATTATAACTGATATAGAAAAACCCAAATTATTCATTCCCCAAACTCTAGATCCCAGATGATGATTCAAATCCCCTCGGCCTGCATGTGGTTTCAGCAGTCCGTTCTTCTACTGAGAATGCTGTTTCCAGTTCCCCAGTGCTACCACTGCACACTTCTCGGGATCACAGTAGCTCTTGGCTACCCGAGAAACATAAAGAGGTTTTCCCTTTAATAGGCGAAATTAAAATGAAGCCTCTAATGGGAGAAGTTTGCAGCTTAAAAAGAGAATCTAACCTTGGACATATAAGTATTTCTCAAGTTTCTTAAGATGATCGTCATTTTTTTTTTTTTTTTTTTTTTGACCTGTGTTTCAAAGGGTTCTGTTTTGTCAGGTGTTTCAGAACAAAACAAAAACCCAGCTGCTGTTGAGTCTTCAACAGCGTGCCCGGTTCTGGCTCCAGGACAGCTGGCACCATCCTGACAGGGGCGTTCCTGGTGACCTTCCTTCTCACTAAAGCCATTTATTCTCCGGAAGGGAGCCTCTCCCAACCTGAACCTATTTGCAAATACCTCCCACTTTGCCAACCCCTCCCCAGGTGCATTCTTAACCCTTTTCCTTCCTCCTTTTCAGACTCCTGATTAACGTTCTTTATTTTTCCTTGGAACCAAGATGCTTTCCCTGCTCCTGTGTTAATTTCTGCTCTTCTTCTCTGTTTTCCCCGCCCTGCCCCCGACTCCTTGCTGCGCAGAGCTGCTGTCTCCTGGTGTGCAGAGGTTGTGCTACCTGCGCACCAGCAGCCTCAGCTCCACCCACAGCGACTCCCGCCCCAACTCCCCCTTCCGACACCACTTCATCCCCCATATCAAAGGTAAGGAGGCAGGTTCCCCAGCAGCACTGCGTAGTGGAGATTTATTAGCACCCTGCAAAGCTAATAAGGTGCATCTCCAAGAGTCAGCGCCGAGCTTTTGACCTCTCAGCATGCCTGCCGTGTGTCATGAATACACCCAGCAGGGCCTTAGGGCTGGCATAGCATCTCTGTAGGAGAAATATGTCACCTCTAAGGGCTCTAGATGAAGAAACAGGAAGTACGCGTAAGATGGCAAGATTTATTACTCAGCACTAAGAGCCATGTATATTATTATTTTGTTTTTGTACGTGTCAAAAGCAAAATATAATATGTAGCTGGGTTTTTTCCTGGTCTCACTAAGTGATATATCTCAGCAAAATACCAACAGTATTTAACAACAAATAGCCGAGTTGTTTTCATGGTGATAAGCCACTGAACAATATTAACAATTTGGGCAGTATAGAAAGACCCATGGCAACAGAGGCATCTGTTAATTGTTTGACATGTACCTTAAATTCCTCTTTGAGCCAGCTCTCAGAGCCATCTTCTCTTGATCTATCTGGATTCGCCCATGATGGAGAAGAGGGACTTGCCTTCTCTCTTCTGGTCCCTTGTGGACCAGGTCATTATCCTAGAATTTTGCTCCATTCCCTTTATGGCATTCCCGTTGTTCTCATTGTCCACGGTGCTCTGTATGTGTCAGGGGAGCCACGAGCCCTAAAGAGGCTATGAAGGGGCCAGAATTTAAGTACACGCGTCCAGGAGGGATGCTATCATGTTCTTTTGTCTTGATTTGAACCAAATTAGTCAATGAAAAGAGCTGAGGGAGGGAGTAGGAGGCAAGTGCAGATGTTGCCCTGGGTCTTAAAACAGTCCTGAAGGATTCCACCGCGTGCCCGGTGCTCACGTCACTAACGCTCCTGTCAAATAGCCCAGATGTTGTTCTATTTTACGGAACTTTCATTTGCAATCTGTCTAAGCAATTTTCTTTTTGCTCACTTTTATTTTTGAGCAACTGAGTTCTAAAAAAAAAATAGATGTACTGCACACATCAATATACAGTTATTTAATAAAGTTGGTATTTCAGCATTTCTATACAATGAAAATGTTGCTGGCATGCTTATTAAAGACACACAGCAAAGAGATCAATCTTTTTCAGTAAGTGCAGCACTTTTCTAAAATTCTTGACAAATTATTTAAATTTATCATTGCTAATTAGTATCTGGAGGGAACACTTTTATTGTCTAAATTCCAAGATGATATTTTAGAAGATGTTTATAAAACCATAAGAAATTATTGAAGAAAAAAAAATGACAGATGTGTATTTTAAAGAGACTTTAATATGGAAGCCCTGGCCAAATGAAGATATGATTTATTGATTTATTTCTAATATGCAAGAGAAAATACATTTTTAATTCATTAAAATGTAAACTTCCACATTTGGCTATTTTATGTGTCATCTTTCAGAAAAGACACTTTTTGTGGGAAGAAAAAATGTCTGTTCTCTCTGGAGTCCTACAGAGTTTATAGAGATAACAAGTAAAAGGATCAGTGACTAACAAGAGTTTGTGTTGGTGAGCAGCCATTTTCTCCGGTTTCCACAGAAAGCTGGGGATACTGGAGTCCTGGACTGGAGCATCATCTCCGTCACTTGCTAGCTGTGTGACATGGGGTTGTTTAGTTGACCTTTTAGGTGTCACCTTCCTGAAATGGGCGATACCTCTCTCCTGGGTTGCCAGGGCTGTGGGAGGTAAAGCATCTGTTTGCTGAGCTCCTACAGGACTTTTGATGGAGCCATTGCATTCGCCCCTCACAGCAGCCCATGAAGTAGGTTGAGGAGGGAGATGAGAAGCTGAGGCCCAGGTTGAGGGACCTGACCAAGAACTCCTGTCTAGGAAGTGGTAGTGCCTGGACTCGAACCCAGGTGTGCCACAAGTCCCTAGAAGTGCTTGTTCATACTAGGCCCATGTGCTTTCAATATAAATATATGTGAAGTATAATTTTTAAAGCAATCATTTATCTTCCATCTCTCTTTTTTCTTTCCCCCTATCTGGTTGTGTCATCGTCTTTTTGGTGCCTCGTTGCGCCTCTCTGTGCAGGTCTGGGATGCCTTTTTTTCTTTTTTTTTTTTACCAAGAGGTCCTGGAGATTGAACCCAGGTCCTCCATGTGGTAAACAGGAGCTCAATTGCTTGAGCCACAGCCACCTCCCTTTCCATCTCTTCTTAACTAGAAAACTGCCTTCTTATTGAGGTTCAAACAACTACTTGAAATCATTTAAATTATAAAAATATTTATTTTGAAGGGAAATATCAAATTGTTATGGAAATTGCAGTACCTCAGTGTGCCTAAATGGTGCTTTATTAAAAGTACAGGTAGGCATACTTTTTAGCTGTCAGCCTGAATTTGACATTTTTAGCATGGTCAAATATTACAGGTTTAAATTATGAAAAGATTTAGGTCTAGTGGATTTTAGTATGACCATGAACTCTCATGCTAAAAAATACTTAATAATAGAATCTCTCCTGTATTTTTTAGGAGGTACCAGGGATTGCTCCCAGAACCTTGTACATAGGAAGTAGGCTTTCAGCCACTGAGCTACAGCTGCTCCCCAGTGAGAATTGTTTTTTTTGTTTCCTTGCTTGTTTGTTTTTAGGAGGTACTGGGGATCGAACCCAGGACCTTGTATATGGAAGCAGGCACTCAACCACTTGAGCTACATCCACTCCCTCTGCTGTTTTCTTTTTACGGAGCATACACCTATAGTTTGTCCATGTGGCATGGATTATATACTTCAGATACGAAAGATAACACATACATAACAGTACATGCTTAGTTTTTAAGTCAGATGAGCTTTTTGCTGAACTAAAAAATAAATCAAGGAGAGCTTGTACAGTAAGGGTGTCGCTCTAAAAGCAGAATATATTTGAATAGCTAAGTGCCAGTTCTCCAAGGAATTTCTTCTTAGTTATATTGGAAAACATGCAACCATTTACCTGGAGGTCCTTTCCAGCACTCGGAAATTTCAGCCCAGAGGAATCTTTTTTTTTTTTTTTTTTTTTTTTTTTTTTTTTTTTTTAAGCTTTATTTTTTATTTTATTTAATTCCCCTCCCCTCCCCAGGTTGTCTGTTTTCTGTGTCTTTTTGCTGCGTCTTGTTTCTTGTTTCTTTTGTCCGCTTCTGTTGTCGTCAGCGGCTGGGGAAGTGTGGGCGGCGCCATTCCTCTGGCAGGCTGCAGTTTTTTTTCGCGCTGGGCGGCTCTCCTTACGGGGTGCACTCCTTGCGCGTGGGGCTCCCCTACGCGGGGGACACCCCTGGGTGGTGCAGCACTCCTTGCGTGCATCAGCACTGCGCATGGGCCAGCTCCACACGGGTTAAGGAGGCCCGGGGTTTGAACCGCGGACCTCCCATGTGGTAGACGGACGCCCTAACCACTGGGCCAAAGTCCGTTTCCCCAGAGGAATCTTATAGCCATTTGGGAAACACATCTAAGATCTCTTTAAAGTGAGACAATGTCTTTGGGGTTTTCCATGGCTCTCCATATGAACATTTGCTTTTTATCTCTGGAGCTGGTCTTGTGGTCTTGGGGTAATTATTTTTAAAATGAATGCAAACTAGGGAGTTTCAGGACCCCACTGAAGGGATGTCCATCTCAAGAATATGCAACAACAGGCTGTGGAGACTTTCCATCGCCCAAAACCACTTCCTGGTCCTTATTTCTGATGCACGACTAGTCAGGCCCCCAGGGTTCATTGGGCTGAGGGTGCCTGCTTGGGTGTAAAGCTGAGACGCACATCACAGGGCTCTCTCTCTATTTCATTTGCTTCTCCCTCCATTTTCTAGAAGGTTCATCATTCAGGTGTGTTTTTTGATTTCTGTTCTCTGACCTTCTTTGCAGCCTCATTCAATGTTGGTATATCATTTTTGGGCCGTTTGGTCAAGTGCATGCCTAAAGATTTGGAAAAACTTTTTTCCTTTTGATTTTAGCTTTATTTTGTGTCAGGTTTGCAGAGTTTCTCTTCCTTCCCCTTCGATATACTATTCAACATTACATTCTGAGTCCATAAAGTATAATTACATTTCATGCAGGAGGACTACCGATATTGAGTCTCTTTGAATGGAATCTTCTCTGTTTTGCCAGAGATATGAGTTGCAATGATTGACATATATATTTGACACTTGCTGAAGGAAACCATAGCTCTCATTGAAGATTAGACAAGAGCTGCCGTCGTGAAATTCTAGATGCTGCCAATGTTAAGGTCCCCTCAAGATATTCACTTCTATTTTGGAAGTTAAGCACTTAGAGTCCAGAAGGCTAAGCTGTCCTGCAGCAGGTTCCTATAGCAGACAAGTGCACAGCCATTTCTATTGTCATAGAATTGATCACATAGATTCCCAGTACCAAACAGGAGGAAATTGAGGACAAAGCATTAGAAGTCATTAAGCACAATGAGACTCCTGTAACTGAATGATCTCCCAGGGAAGAAAACATTGGTTTTTATTAGGAGCCAAGAAATTCATTTGAGTGATAACTTCTTGCCACAATAGTTAAGATCACTAACAACTTAGGGCAGCCTAATATGAAGACTAATTTAAAGGTACAAAATGGCTCAACACAATGGCTTAGGGTGTGATATATAATTCACTATTATGTTATTTTTAAATAATATCTTACTCTGTGCTGGGAAGTAATGATAACAGTACCTTCCATATATGATAATTTCATCTGATGCCTTGTACATTACCTAAGTAATGAACTTAACACACAAAATTTTAGGACACTCATCAGTTATATTCTGCTAGGATAGGGTTGAAAGTTTTATCACTTATAAAAAAGCAGGCTGCTTAAGTTAGAAGAGGAGAAAGAGACCTCAATTTGAGAATTTTTATTTTGGTTTTAAAAGGATCCAAAATTTTAATGGCTTTGGTATTTCAAGGGCTAAGATTTTGGTACCTGGCAACATTATCTGTTCCCAGACCTTATTTCCCAATGAACCGTTGTGATGTATGGAAATCAGATTGTACAGGTACCAAGATAGGTATGTTTCTCAGTCTCTCTTTACTTGGCCTTTTAAAATGTTTTGTGGGAAGTTTTAAAGGATTATAGGATTCCATCTGCTTACATACCCTCGGATATCCTGAGGTTTTCCTAGCAACCAGACAGGTCAGCGGCTGCTGAAGATAGCCAGAGAGAGAAATGCACACCCAACAGGTGGCAGCTTCCAGCCAGAATTCAGCCGCCTGCTCTGTAGTGGTAGAATCTTCAACCATATCAAAGAAGTGATGGGCTTCTCTGCCCCTCTCCAGCAGAGGAACTCATTGACAGAAAGATTTTAATACCTAAACAAACATCTAATAACCTTAATCCTGTGTGTCCCACATAGACAGGTATTTTTCTGTGTTCATGATACTGCCTAATAATTATCGAAACAAATTCAGTGGCATTTCATCTGAGTGGGTATTAACACCAAAAGCTGTGAGAACATTTCCCAGAAATATCTGATGTTCTAAAAGTACAGAAGAGTCGTAGGTGAAGGATTAGGACAAGGAGCAGTGTGGTTCAGCAATAGTTGCAGCCAGAGCTCGGGATACCCGTGGAGAGTCTTCAAAAAAACAAGCTCAAAATAATAAAGCAAAGAAGTTGAGATGCTCGAGATTTTCTTCTGAGAATCGCCCACAGGATTATCCTGCTTTTTAGTGATGGATTTCTCTTGTGAATGGTTTCTAGTACTTACAGGAGTAAGGAGTGCTTCTGAAGGTGACACAATTAGATCGGAGTTTCAAGGATCAACTCTAGTGGGAAAGTTATAAAAAGGCCATCACTATATGTACAAGCATCGAGCTTTCTCAAGAGATTTAAGAAAGATGATGCTTAATTCTGGAGTGGTGCCTGTTAAATTAGGGCAGTAAGTCGCTGCGGCTCTAATTTGCTGATCTAGTGCAATCATTCATTCGCAGGCATTTACTAAGCACTTTGACCAGGCACTGTCCTGAGCACCGGCAAGCATAAGACCTAGTTCCTCTTGGGCTTAGGCTCACACGGGATTTCCTCCTAAATGTGACCCATGTTCTCCCATCCCCTGCTTGCCTCTACCTGTGGTTTTTTATATTAACTTTTCCAGAACGAGCTAGTTATTTCTCTTTAGGAGAGTGATAGAAAATGAGAGAATTTTTTTTTTAATTAGCTCTCTAATAGGTCAGCAGTTTGGGGTTGAGCCTCATAATTTTTTAGTAGCTAAAATCTGACTTAAATAGGAAAAGCAACATGATGACATATGGGAGCTGGATGCTAACCTGATCTTGGGGAGAAAAGACAAAAGTTTCAGCACCCATAACTTTTAGCTTGGAATCTAAATTTGAGCCAATAACCAATTCAGAACCCTAATTTGGGCTATCTTACTGTCCATTCGGTACAAATCTATGCACTGTTTACTTAAATATATATATTTAAAAACTCTAGGGGAGTGATGTGATGCAAGCAGTTGAGCACCTGCTTCTCACATGGGAAGAGCTGGGTTCACTTCCCGGTGCCTCCTGATAAAACAAAATCAGCAAGCAGACCAAAAAAAACCAACTCAAGGTAGCCAACGTGGTTCAGTGGTTGAGTGCTGGCTTCCCACATACAGGGTCCTAGGTTCAATCTCTGACCCCAGTACCTAAAACAACAACAACAACAACAACAACAAAGCTCTATTACACATGTTATTTTAAAACTCCAGCAATTGAAATCTTTCAGCCTTTACTGGGCAGATACACAACAGCTTGACTTGAAATTGGCTAGTGCTCTATTTTTCGGAAGACCTATGATTTACTTAAATAAATTGGACTTCACCAAAATTAAAATCTTTTGGGCTTCAAAGGGCACCAAGATAGTGAAAAGACAACCAACAGAGTGGGAGAAAAAAGTCGCGAATCACGTATCTGATATGTGACTTCTATCCAGTAAATATAAAGAACCCTTACAATTCAATAATAAAATTAATAGCATTACTAATTCATTAGCTTTCAACAACGTACCTCTCCTGGTATATTCTTGGGCCATGATATATGCTCCTAGGACAATTTAGGACAGTAGTTGATCACATTCCCATTTTGTGCAAGTCTCTGGTTATCCCTGTAATTCTCCTGGTCGAAGGGAAGTGATGGTGGCTAAGCTGGCCCCACCTCTCCTCCAGCCTCCTTCCCAGCCTCCCCTCCCAGAGCACCCAGCCACAGTGGCTGGTCCCATTGCTCCCACACAGTGTGGCCCTTCCACACCTCACTTCTTATGATGGTCTAGCCCTCTGGAATGCCTGTCTTCCCATCTTCTGCCCACCCACCTGCCTGGGAACTTACTCTTCCATGCCCATCTCAGGTCTAACATCTTCTCTCTGTAGCTTTTCCACAGAATCAATTGCTCTTTCATCAGAGTTTCGTAACGTTTTACATATACCTCTGAGTAACCAGCTACATGATATTATCATTTTTGTTACCTCTGTCTAGTTTGGTGGACCGAGTCCCTTGGAGACTCGGAACTATATCTCATTCATAGATACCCTCGGTAGTGGCTCAGTGCCTGGCCACAAGAGGTGTTTCAGTAAGTGTTTCATTGATTGGATTTTTAGACTGGGTAGAGCCTCATCTTTGAAGAAAAAGATGGAGAGAAGTATAAGTGGCTCCAAAATATCTAGCAGAGTATTTCAAAGCTAGAAAACAAACATCTACTGCAATGGAGTCATTCTGTATTTCTAAAGGGAAGGATTCAGTGAGCACATGGGTTCCCAGACTTAACCTTCAGTTCAGAGAGCTACATTCCCACTGCCAGCCCCTGCCGTCATGCCTGGAAGCGATTGTATTTGGGTTTGCATAACCAACCCCTTTACATGCTTGTGATTTAGCCATTTGACAACTGATCCTGAATCATTGGCAAGTGACTTGCATTCCTCTGATTATACTTTCCATCTAATCAGTTTGCTGCTAGCTCACAGCCTTCCACCGCATGCCATTGGAATGACGCATCTTACTGCTAGCTGCTTTTAACCTACATCCAAGTGAACTCAAATCTCTTTTGGAAAAACTAATCCTGATATCATACCTTTGTCAGCCAAGTTGATAAACTGATTTTTGTTCCTTTCATTTCTCCTTTCCAATGTACCTCCTTCCAGTTTGTTGTTTTGAATTTTTATTATGCTCGCTTTGTTTTCTTTGTTGCTTTCCCTTCTCTCATTTTGTTTTCTCCATTCTTCTCATTGGAGGCAATGAGCCGTCCAGCGGCCGGAACTCCCCTCTCCCTTACCGGCCAGACAGCCGCCCTCTAACTCCAACTTACGCTCAGGCCCCTAAACATTTCCATGTTCCAGGTAGGAGCTGACACAGTCTGTATCTTGGTGTTGTGTCACAGTGTAGAATGTAGCCCTGTAACCTCTGTCTCGTCTCCATTTTTCATGCTCTTTTAATTGGGATGCACACAGTTGACAAACCCTAAATTGCAGGATCTGACCCAGAGGGTCTTTCAAAGAATTTTGTACGTGAAATTCCAAGATTGTGTTGAAGATTTAAGTTTTCTCCTATATATTTTTGGAGGGAGTAGAGGACAAGAGGTGACGGAATGGGGTTGGGTTGTTTTTGTGTGTGTTTTTTGGTTGTTTGTTTGTTTTTAACTAAAATTTTCATTTTACCTTTAGACCACTGCCTTCTAAGAGGTCACTTTGTGGTTTGGTGTCATTGACTGTTTATCACAATGACAATCTAATTATCTTCTTATCCTGAAGGATGAACCACAGTGTCGCCTGAGATACTTTTATATATCCTACCTGTCCCCAATGTGGAGACTGTTTCTATGGGCTTTTCTTTTCAGAGAGGTGTCAAATTGGATCAGTGGGTGACATTTTTGCAGTGTATTCCTAACCACCTCCATAGCCCACAAAGATATCTTGCAATTTAGGCTTGGTGCCGCAAGCTTTGCTCTAGTAGTCACAAGCATTTGCTGTCACAGTACAAATAGTAATTTACCATCAGGACCTGGAAAACTCAGAGCCCATCAGTTTCTTCCTGTTTAGAGCCAGTTCAGCTTGTAAAGGAAGAATTGGCCATCACAGAGGCCATGATTATTTTTCCATCAGAAGTGCATTGTTTTGGTGCTTTTAGCTATTGAAAGTGGTTTAATAAATTACCCATTATGTTAATATTAGTATACATATTTGGAATCTGTAATCCTTTTTTCTTGTACACTCTAAACCAACCTAATTAAACTGAGGAAAATTCAATGAGATTCAAATCATGATAGGTTAGACAATATGGCTCTGATTTTAGATTTTTTTTAATTTAATTTAATTTTTTCCCCTTAAATTCATTGAACATTGAAAATCAGTGTTCTACATTTGTGGCTTTTTTTTTTTTTTTTTTTTTTAAACTAAGAATGCCCCACTGAGACACAGTTTCCAAGATTCTGGGGAAACATAAACCTTTTGAAAATTTGCAAGTATTCGCAGTTGAAGTCAAATGGTGGCATGATCAAATGGGGTCCTGTATGACTATATGAATAGGATTTGGCATCTCTTTTCTTTTTCTTTCTTCATTTTTGTTTTAATTTGGCCTACACAAGTTAGGATTTGCTGAGCATCCCATCAGCACTTCGGACTACCATGTGCATAAAAAGTGTTTCTGTGTTTTAAAAAAAAAAAATACACTTAATTTTACTACATTGCTTTCCATTGTTCCACTCATTTAGTTGAAAAGTAAATTGAGCCACTGGTCTTTACTGGGAGCTCAATTTCTAGACAGTAGCAATTTGGGGATTTTCCCCAAACTGGTTATGTCTTCTTCACCATTAGAGTACCTCACTGCTTGCATTTCTTCCTGTTTTTAATTCTACTTTTAATGAAGTGTGTATTTGAAATCTGTGTATCTTATGATGTATTACAAAAGATTCCATATCACTTGTCTGTAGTAAGTCACTCATTTCTGTAATTTTTTTGCCTCTAATAAACTCAATCTTTGTAATACAGACATTAACCTCTGGGTTATTTTTGTTCAAGAGTCTTCAGTTTGGTTTACCCTTTGGTTGATCTGTTTTTCCCATCGCTGACCTGGTTCCCATAATCACACACTTTTGCTTTTCATTTCCACAGATCAAGGGATCAACATTTACCGAAAACCACCCATCTACAAACAGCATGGTAAAACCCGCTTTCCTCCGCACAGCTTTTAAGTAACAGAGTCAGCCGAACTCCTCCTCTTTCTTGTCCTCTGACGGGCTTATCTGCTGCTGCCTTTGAGACTCAAACTGGGGTGTCCAGCTTGTCATGCCTTTATGTCTCCTAAGATGCAAATATTTTGAAATTGATTTTTCTGGATGGAGAGCACTTAACTTGGTTAGGTAGTTTCTTGTCTGTTTCTGAACCCATGAAACCATGTCTCATTCCCTTTGGTAGAGAAGGGGAAGAAGTATGGTCACACAACTCACATCCTAACAAGTCATTTGCTGCCATCAAATAATTTAACCGACCTCTCTAGTAATTTTGAAGAGGTTGCAACTAGTTTGACTAATTAAAACCAGTGAAAGTCAGCCATCTAGAAGAACTAATTTGACTAATCCTACATTGACTTGGCTTCCTTATGGGGTGTGTCAATGTCTGGCCCTGCAGTGGAGTGACAGAATAAGCTGAGACAGGAGTCTGGGCCCTGGTCCCAGCTCCTCATCTAAATGGCTCTGTGATGTCAACGTTGTCATTTTGTGCCTCCGTTTTCTCATTGTAAATATTGATGAGTTAGACCAGTTCATCTCTGAAATTCCTACTAAATTAGCATCACGGACGTATATTTATAATTAATTGTGTTTTTCTTCTCTGGGAACATAGAATTTTTAAGTGGAGAAAATCACATTACTTTATGTAAATCACATTTTCCTCCCCCATTTTAGGCCTGAGGGCTCAGTCTGCCATAGATCTTTGTGAATGACTAGAAAACCAAGACTGGTCCTTAGATGATTTTATAAAAGTATGCCCAAGCTGTGCCTGGAAATTTGAAGGCTGCCTTTAGAACCCAGTTGACATTAATAAGTCTTAAAGGATTAGTATGACGTAGTAATAAAATTGAAGATATACAGAGAAAAACATTTAGGCTGAAGTTCTAGAGAGAAAAAGAGAAAGTATGTCTTGTAATGGTTCTAGAACGATCTTTCAATTCTTTTCATCTCTTATTTTTTTAAGGTTTTTACACCATGTGCTTGCTCTTTTAAGTTTGTTAACATTGTTTTTGTTTGTTTTTTTATGGTTTAATGTCTTCCCACCCACTCATTAACATGTGAATGTTTAACTACTGACTTCACGAATTCTAATGCGTAAGTACTGTTTGAAGTCATGCTTCTATTTTTTTTTTTAATTTATGAGTACAGTTCCCAGAGTTTGTTTTTTTTAATCAATTTAGAGACTTTTAATATACTAAAATATGTAGGCTTCAAAGGTAAAACATCAAAACCAACATATTTTAAAAAATCCATAAGCCCCGTCTCAGAAGGAAAATTAACAAGATTTGAGATTAGATAATGTTATTTATTTGGAAGGGATTAACTGGCATCCCTTCAAAAAATTTACTTTGAGTCTTTACTCTAAGTCTGTTACAATTTAAGAGTAGCACAGTCAGAGCAGCACTGCCCAAAGGACGCTCTGCAGAACCACAGTTCCAAGCAGTAGAAACAGATGTTATACCACAAACGGTGCCTGAGCTCTGAGCATTTGGAAAACACTCCCTTTAAATAGTCACACCTGTTTTGTTGCTTTTTTTAATGCAGAGCTTCTCAGTCTTTAGTGGGCTATCATGCTTTGTTCATCTTTAAGAAGGGAATATAGCATGCAGTGTTTCCTAAGCTGAAATTTTTTGCTCCTGAGATCAGTTTTCAGAGAAACACTGCTCCATGCCTGACTTTAACACTTAGCAGATGACCATAGTCAAGTCCTTTAAGCAAACTGAGACCCAAAGGGTTACTAAAAAATGGAAGAGTTGGAGCTAAAGATTCAAAAATGTATTTCCAAGTTTTAAAAATATGGAAGTCACACACACACACACAAAAAGTTTTATTTAAGGCATTGTAAATTTTCGAAGTGTTTAGTTGCATCCCAAGGCAGTTTGCAAAATTAGCCAGAATCAGAGACTGACCATTTAACCTGATTTGTTTTGCTCTGACTCTGAGATTAGACTTGGGGCCCCAGCCAGTGACTCCTCCTCCGAGTGTAGCTCTTAAGAACTGTTTAACTAATGGTTGCTGCAAGTTTGCCATTTATTGTTTCAAATTGGGATAACTGACTTGAATGTACAGGCCCTTGAACAAAACCATGAGTGGGTATGGCAAACAACTGTGCTATGCTAAATCCCTGCAAGTTGAAATTGGACTGTCACATTTCCATTTCTCCTAGGACTCAAGGTCACATATACAGTACATAAAAAATAAAATGAATTGGACCAATATAGTTGTGACTTCTTGTCTAAAGAAACAAAGCCAGCCTGCCCTCTAATGATTTACAAGTACAGTCAAGTAACAGTAGCATGCTTTTTAAGTTAGCTCTTTCATTTCAAATTACAAATTTGAATTTCTTATTACTCTAAAGAGTATTGTCCAATGGAAATTTCTCTGTTGGTGGAAATATTCTATATCTGTGATGTCCAGTACAGTAACCACTTAATCACATTTGGCCACTGAGCACTTGAAATGTGACTAGTACAACTAAGGAAATAAATTTTAAATTTTAGTTCAAATTTAAATATACACCTGTAGTTGATAGGGAACAGCAGAGCTATAGAACAGGTTTTTTCAGATGTAGAACAAATGTGAAGCAAGGAAGAGTTGAGCTGTCACTAGGCATCACTGAATGGTGATTAGCAGAGCCTTCCAGAGTTGAGAACTTTGCCAGAGAACCCCGAAAGCATGTCCGTGGAGCAGAGTAGTGCCCCCTCTGCCTCGCAGACTGATAGCTGAGCTCCCTGATTCCCACCAGATGCAGCTGCCTTGGCAGCCCAGAGCAAGTCTGCAGAAGATATCATCAAGTTTTCCAAGTTCCCAGCAGCCCAGGCTCCGGACCCCAGCGAGATACCAAAGATTGAGACGGACCACTGGCCCGGTCCCCCTTCACTTGCCTCCATAGGTATGCAGCTGTCACAGCCCCCCAAGGGGACAAAACTGGGAGGGGATCTCAAAATAAGGTTCTTAAAAATATGCAAGAAAATGTGTCCTATTGTAACGAGGTTTTAAAAAAAGTATGACCAAGAGGTAGAAATAGTATGGAGGGGGAAGGGGAGGAATGGTGCTAATTTGTGTGCAAAAAGTGCTTACAAGTTACAAAAATGCAACCACCAGAGAGCACTGCTCTAACAGAGTTTTCAGAAATAAAGAACTGGCCTAAAACTGATGGTTTGCATCAACTCCAAGTTCTTACCGAACCAGTAACCCTTTGTAATATATTTGAGTTAGAACCTCATGACAAGAACATTGTTCCTATAATTAGAGTCCAGAGGGCAAAGTTTCTGAGAGAAGCGTGACTTTTTCCAGTTAAATTTGTTTTAGACTATTTCTGAGTGTTAGTTAAAATTCTCTTAACCACAAATCTTAACACTTATGCACTTTCACTCTTCTTTCAAGATCACATTCTCGGCTTCTAAGAAGGGCTATTCCAGAAGTGGGTATTCTGAAATATTACTCACATGAATTTTCTGTCTCTCATATCGTTTCCATGAATTCTGTGCTATAATGTCACACTTGAGCGGTTTCATTCTTTGCTTTGAACCACGCATTTATGCTTTAGAATTGTGTCCATGTCTTCGCTGTTTTGTCCATAGTAAAATCACTTGGCTAAAAAGAAGTATTAGCAAACCCAGAAGCTAATACTGAAAATTTATTGTGTCAGTTTTATGAGGATTTGACTATCTTATCACATTGCTGTTGACAACTTAAAAGGCCTTCAATTTTCCAAAATCTCCAGATTTTCTTCATCATGTCATTTTTATCAAGATATTTTTGGAATAACTTTTATAAGCAACATAAGTAGATTTTTGGGGCAATTTAAATAGAAATAGTTGAAGGAAACTCCATTTCCTCAGTCCATTATTCACATTTATTTTATAAGTAACATTGATTTGAGATATATCCAATTCTTAGAAACTTGTCTATGAATTTTTATTAATGTAGACTACAGAGATAAAATTCATATAGACGTTTATAATTTTAAGAACTAAGAATTAAATGTCAGCCTTTCTTCATGAACTCATGCCCTTGAGGGGTTTTGGGGGCCCTGAGATCCCTGCTTTTAGCCATGTCGCTTAGTGGGGGTGCTAAAACAGCTAAATTTTTGGGGGGTGATTTGAGCTTGGCAGGGAGAATTAAAATTTTGTTGCAAATCTATTATCACTAAATAGTTTAAAGCTCTTTTAGGTTTCAAGATGAGGGAAATTTGAGGTCAATTAATCAAAATGATAAAACTATGACCATCAAAGTTTATTTTGATTAGATTAGCAAGTTTTCCTGTTTCCTCCCGCAATCAGATTAATCCAAACAATTTAAGAAGAAAAAATTATCCTAACCTCTCAACTATTCAAACAAATTCCTCTTCTCTTTCCCTGTCCCCTTTTTTTCCAGGGAGCTCAAATATTTTACATGATTGGCTCTATTTTACCAAAGTAAATAACTTTTTAGCTGTAATATCACTGTCTTTATTTACCTATCAGTATAAAACTCTTTTGTGATCATTTTCCCAAGGATGAGCTAAAGGAAACGTTAGAGACCCATTCTTTAAAAAAAAATGTAAAGCATGTTTTTAAAGTAAACATATTAAGGGTAAAGGACAGAGTTACCTTATAATAATTCTAAATATTCAGAAAAGCAAAAAATACAATATTTTAAGCTTTGTCACAAAAGAGTGACTGCCTTTTCTCTTTGATGGTATGTAGATGAATTTGGAGTCCTCTCCTCTTGAAAATTGACCTCGGAGACATCAACATAATATTTGTAGATGCCCTTTCCATTCATTACAGTGAGTGTTGATGAGTGGTTGATGGGGTAACTTAGACTGAAACCCTTTCCATCACAAAAGCAAACTAAGTACCAGTCAGCAGACCAGTTGTTGGGAGGCCAACACTCATGCCTTCCTTGTATCACACATTGAACTGGCTTGTTGAACTGAGCCCATTTTCTCTAGAGACGGGCTACTAGTGCAGAATTGTTGTCGGGTGCTTTTTTCCCATGTGATGTTCACTTTCAAATGCTAAAGATCACCGCTGACTTTACCAGCCTAACAAATTGAGCACAGATGGTCTAGTCCATTAAGATTCCCTTGTCGTGGGGCTGATGTGAGAAGTTGTCTTTGCTGTGGAATTAGGAACTGATATGAGACGCAGATCTAGTGGCAGAGAGGAAGATGATGAAGAACTTCTGAGACGCCGGCAGCTTCAAGAAGAGCAATTAATGAAGGTTTGTCCTTAAGCTACCTTGCTGCTGTCTTGACTTGAGTTCCATTTGAGCTGTACTTTTTGAAAGACTGTTGTGTGCAAGCCACCATGATGAGCAAGAGGTGGGCCCCCGCCCTCGGGGTCTGCAGTCTGGGAGGCAAGACAAGCCAGGCTTCTAGTAATATCATGCAGAATGCTCGGGGACTCCTGGAGGGGATGCCATTGAGGCCAGAGGCCAAAGGGACGCAGAGTGTTTGGGCTTTTGCAAGAAGGAGAGCGAGACTGTGTGGAATATGAGTGCAGGGACGTGAGTTGAAAGGATGCTGACAGGCCAGGTGGACCCAAGGCGGGGTACAGATTGAATGAGGGCAACACTTCCCTCCCTTATCCTGCCTTTGCCGAAGGAATCCCCATGGGAGGGAGCATTCCTCCAAGTCTTTCCCAGAGACTTGTAGGACCTCCTATAGATTTCTGAGGCAGAAGAAAAGGGCTAGAAGGAACTACCACCCTCGTCATACCCATCCACCTATAGCCCAGGTCTACAGTATCCCAGAAGACCAAAAGAGGGTGACCGGTTATAGCCTGGGGTGGAGGGCATCAGGAAATTGTGAATTCTCCCACTAGAAAGGGACTGATGAAAGCCTTGAAATGATGTTTTCCAAAAGATACTTATTCACATGGGGAAATGATGTGACATTAATTATGTGGGGAGAAAGACACAAAGTTTCATTTATACCATGATCCCAGTTTTGTATAATATGTACATAGAAAATACTGGATGGATATAAATCTTCTTTCCTTCTGAATTTTTCAGGATCTGTACAATGAACATGTATTACTCATTTTCTTGTTTTTAAGCAAATCAATGCAGTTTCTTTTTAAAGGTTACCATTCCCAGTGCCCCCTCCCCACATCAAATATTTACACTCACTCACAGGTACTCCCTGAGGTCACCTGCTGGCAGTTTGGGGGACGGGAAAGGAGGGAGGACATTCTTCTGACATGGAACCTGGGGGGCTTAGGGAATTTTGCCTTGAAATTGCAAAGGCTAAAGGGGTTCAGGCTCCAAAACCTGACCTACCACTTGAGTTACCTACCACCAGGCTCTGGGCACCCCAGGTATCCAGGCCCCTCCAGAGTCATGAATTTCTTGCAGGATCTTCTCAGAAGAAACTGCAGTTCCATGCAACTCATTGCAGGCTTTGCTTTCATTTCTCTTTCCTCTCTGAATAGCTCAACTCAGGTCTGGGGCAGTTGATATTGAAAGAAGAGATGGAGAAGGAGAGCCGGGAAAGGTCATTGCTGTCAGCCAGTCGCTATGATTCTCCCATCCACTCAGGTAAGCAGCAGATCCATCTCCTTCCCCAGCCAAGAGCCACCTGCCTCCTACAAAAAGCCTGCCTTGACTATTCCAAGAGAGGCAGAAACCATTTTTACTGCAACTCACAGAGTGGTTTATGATAGTGGAATCCTGGGAAGCCCACTTCCTATCAGCTTAGCTTATGAGCATGATGTGGTTCTTCCTTAAATGTGTGTGTTTTCTGCTGGGAAAGGGGGAGCCCTTGGAGGATCTTAAGAATCATGAGAGATCAGTCCCCATGTATAAGACCTGCCTTCCAGAACAATCATCTCAGAGGGAAGCAGAAAAAGGAGACTCAAAACAGGATTTTTTTTTTTTTTTTTACTGTAGGGGGTATAAGCAAGACATTTTCTAAGCCTTGTGTTTTTACAGTAATATATTCAATGTGAGATCTGAGAATGACAGGTTGTTGACATGTTCGAAGGAGAAAACTGATACCTTATGCTGAAATAGTCTATATTTGCCATAAGCCAATTCTTTCTCAACTCAGAAGATTTCTTCTCTCATGTTCTGGACCCAGCAGCATACTTTTCTCTTCTAAGGGTTCCATTAAAAATGTATCTAGTGTTTAGCACTTTTGATAAATATCATTTCATCTTCACAACATACCAATGAAATAGGTGCTGTTATTCTCATCATCTTCATTTCACAGATAAGAAAACTGAGGCAGAGCAATTTTAGGTAACTTTTCCAATGTCACATAGCTAATAACTAACAAATCAAGAATTTAGGAGTCCAGGCATTCTAACTCCAGAGCCCACACTCCTAACTGGAATGCCCTGCTACCTCTCTTGGAACAAGGTATTTTGCTGATCTTTAGAGTTCCTTCTAATTCTGAGGTTCTGTTCTATAAAAATAGATATCACTATGCCAACATGGATCAAGAAATAGGAGAAAGACATTTAATACCCTGCCAAAGTGGCAGAGTCAGAATTCGAACCTGGGTCTGCTCCTCCATAGCCCAGCAGTCAGGGAGGCTTGGACATCACACCCTGTACCAGGCCCCCCAGGAGTCCACCCAGGACTGGCCAGTAGATCACGATAATGTACCTGGTTGGCTTCCAGGTGAGTTCTTGCTACTGTACTGGCTGAGGAATGGACTTTTGCATCCAGAGAGCCTGCGTAAAGATCCTCATGTCACTTAGCCTTCTTTCGTCTTCTATAAAATAGAGATCACAATCATTCTATTAGGTTTGTACTGAAGTGTCACATAAGCCTAGTATTTGGTATGTGCCTAGTACATGGGTTTATGCCAAAATCGTAGAAGCACAGGTAGCTCCAGGCAAACTGTCTATAGTTTTTTCCTCACCCCTCCTCAGTGATTCCATTCCCTGCAGCATACAAATATGGTGACATTTTGTCAACATTTGAGCCCAAATATTGTTTAAATTATTTTTCCTTGAACTTCTATTCTGTAAGGTAGAGGATTCACTGCCAATTCAACATTGAGGAATTGGACTTTGTTTCCTAACAATTGGTTTCATACCTTTTTTTTCCCCCTCATTCAGCTTCACATGCTCCATCATCTAAAACTGCCTCTCTCCCAGGCTATGGAAGAAATGGACTTCACCGGGTAAGATTTCTCTTCTGTGTGGCTTCAGTTAATTATTCTGCATTTACTCCCTCCTCAGTCCTGGCTGAAGGACTAATGCTTTGTCTGAATAAGTATTACCCTTGACCTCAGTGTTAGCATATAATGAAAACCATTGTCTCCCTGACCTTCAGGTAAAATAATTTTGAGTTATAGGCAAAATAAACTAATTCTATTGAGATAAAAAGAAATTGACTTTAGGTAATTTCTTAGCTGTTGGGAAGACTAGACAAAGTAATTGTTTAGCAAATATGTTTAATGTCAAGCAGAGAACAATTTCTGCAATCATTATGTCTGTTGTAAAAAGGAATAGGAAAGTTTGTTGCCTCCTCCCCACCCTTAGTAGAACAAAGGTAGTTGTGTAACTAAGTAGAGAAAGGTATTTTTATTTATTGACAAGAGACACTTGTTTACCAAGAGTTTCTTTGATAATTAGTGGCATTAGATTTCTTACCAAAGACAGAGTTCATAGCAGAAGAAGAAAGAGGAAAGAAAAATAATAAGGATCCAGGAATATAGCTAGGGAAGAATTCTTATGGTTTTTTCCAATCTCTTCTCCCCTTCCACCCGATTCCAGAGTGACCACTTGAGGAGGTTTTCTAATCGAGTGTTTCTCCTTGTTTCAGCCTGTTTCTACAGACCTTGCTCAGTACGACTGCTACGGAGATGTCAGTGGTGGCGTGCGAGGTGAGGCTTCTCTGTGCCCTTGAGGCTGAGTTCATGAGGGCACGTGTGATCGCAGGTTTATTGGCTGCGTGGGCATGCAGTGTTAACATCCCAGCGTAGGACCACATTATCCTCTGTGAGCTATTATGGCATTTATTAAAATCTCAAAGGATCCCTGATGAAATAAAGCCATGAAAAGGGAGACTGTAAGAAATCATTCACTGCTCCTGCTATGTGCTGGACACTATCTTAGACCCCTGGAAGTATAGCAAGAAGCAAGACATGGCCCCTACCCTCAAAGTATGTGTGGCTGTGATGGGAAGGAGGAGAGGTTGCAATAAATAGATTATTACAGTTCAGGGTGATAAATGCTGTATGATCGGAGATGCAGAGTGAAGGAAGGAGCACCTTGAGGATGTTAGGGAAAGCTTCCAGGAAAAAAGGTTGGTTTAACTAAAGACTTGAGATGGGGCAGACATGTCCTGCTTTTAGGGAGGCAGATGGCACAGTTTGTGCAGAAGCTGGCAAGAAAGGGGTATGGTTCATTGAGGAACATTTTGGAGATTGTACTAGCATGTAGTCTTTCTGTTCACGTTCCCATGTTTTTCTATGACCTTGCCCTTATCCTCTGTTCTTCTGCTTTCCATTTCAGACTACCAGGTACGGAACACTTGTCTTTCTCGAGTTGGCTACACCAGCAAAACAGTCACCTTCCAATCCAGACCATACTGATGCTCCAGGGAAGGGTTTCTGTTTAGAAAAATGTTTGTTTTAATTGATCTGTCAAATCCTAAGTCCAAAGCCATGAGGAGCAGACATGCCTGGTGCCCAGGTCAAGCTGTGCCTGCAGGCCTTGGGGGACAGTGCAGACCCGGCCAGGTATTGGATCGCTCTTGCACTGTCCGTGAGCAGTCCTCTCTGAGGTAGGAGAGGCCCAGCTTCAAGGCTCTGCCTGTGCACACGTTTCTCCCCCTCATCATAACCACCCAGTACTTTGGGTCCTCCCCTTCCTTGCCTGGTCCAAAATGAAAAGAAATTCACATATTGGCCAGTAGGAAAGAACAGTTTGTTCTGGTACCATTGCTTCCCCCGATTAGAACCTAAATTTTGTAAAATTGTGATGGGGAATGAAAGAAGAAGAAGAAAAAAAAGATACAAAGGAAAAAAAAACCTTGATAAAAATAAAAAAGTAACAACGGTAGGTGTGGTAATTTTTTTGACTTGCATGCACTTGCTTACATGGAGCCTAAGTTCAGGAATTAGTCAATCGTGATTAAGTCAACACCTCTCCCCAGCTGGTTATGAAAGGCTGTGTAAGCACCTCATGTCTGCAAAATGGTGGTGAGGCTTGGAGACCCACACAGGGAGTTGGGGAGCCCGCAGCATCCTCATCTCAGTTCCCTGCACTGTTTCATTCTCCTCCCAAACTAGTATTTCTGTTGCAGACACTCCCAGATGGCCACATGCCTGGAATGAGAATGGACCGAGGAGTGTCTATGCCCAACATGTTGGAACCAAAGGCATGTACAGATCTTCTTCTCTCATACAGATGACAAACTGGGATATAGCCCTGTAAAATTTGGTTTTTCTCTTTTCCCTGCTCTCAGAGTTTTGAGGCCCTCCTTGTTCTAGATTGGTGCATTTGAGCAAACCATATCATGAGGCACCTGGCTATGCCACAGGCTTGGCCACAAGACAGCAGGTTCAAGCCCTTGCTGGGTTTGGGCTCTGTGTTCATAGTTAAGTGCCAGCTCATCTTTCCCTTTTAACCCAGGTGTGACCTGATCCCTGCCATGAGCAATGCAACACATTGCAGAGTGTCACGGTGGCAGTATTCTCCAGAAGGCATGATCAACGCATATCTGTTTTAGCCCTGAAAGTCTCGCATCCCAGAAACCTCCTCAGTCCTGGGCACACTGGGAAAGTTGGTCACCCTAGGTCCAGGACCACCTTGTATATCCAGAAGAGCTCAAGGGCTTTTGTGCTCTGGTGACCATTACCAGGAGCTTCTAATTTTTAGCTTCATCCCCAATGTATAATAAGTTTGCATTCTTTCCCTCAAAAAAACTGTAGAGAGGCACAGTGCTGCCTGAGACAGTGCAGGGAGCCAGGAGTATATAAGAACCTGTCACTGTCCACGCGAAACTTGAGCTTGGCTGGTCTTGAGGGATGAGCCCATCATTCCGATGCTCTAATTATAATCCCTGAGAAGCTCTATTTTGGGAGTGCTAGATTTTAGGTGGATTCCACTTGTTAATAAAATGGACAGCACTGTTCTAGAAAGGGCATTTTTATTTCTTACAGATATTTCCATATGAAATGCTCATGGTGACCAACAGAGGGCGCAACAAAATCCTAAGAGAAGTGGACAGAACCAGGTTGGAGGTAAAAAAAAAAAAAAAAAAATCCAGTCTTAACCACAACACCCTGTGCTTTCTCCCCAACTTTCCCCTAAGGAATGTCTTATTTCTTCCGTGAAAGCAGAAATAATAACAAAAAGAATCAAAATCATATTGTAGGTAAAAGTAAGTGATACCTTTGGAGGAAAACCCAAATTTATATTTAAGAGGCTAGGATAAAAATGCCTGGAAAAAATCCAGAAGAGTGACCCAGGAGATTGGGTGTGATTTTTGTCATTTTCTTTGGAGACTTGATATTGTTATTATGACTGGTGGGGAAGGAATGGGAATCTCCATCCCTATACACATACCCCATACTTATCCCCTGACCCCAGGCTGAGTTTGTATAAAGAGAGAGAAGGGAGCTCTCAATAAAGAGATTTACAGCAGGCAAGTATCTCTTGGATGTTTCCGCATACTTTGTTGAAGGGTTATCTGGGTACACATACCCCAAGATCTCCTTAGACATGGAAGAATGATCTTTGTACTTTTCCACCTGAATGATTTTAATTAAGAAAACTCTGACTGCCAGCCTCTTAAAGAATCATTGCTTTCCCCTGGTGAAAGGCAGTACCTCTAGGAGAGGTCAGCCTGGCAGAGGAGAAGCTGCAGCATCTTAAAGGAACTTTTCTAGAAAGAGGGATAGAAGGAAGGTGGGCCCAGTAAGACCAGGTATCCACTTTACCTCCTGTTGCTGAGCCAGAAGGAAGTCCTAGAGCTCTGGAGAGACCACTCTGGAAGTTTCTCTTTTTGGCTTACTTAATGCTCTGGTGTATTTTCCCTGCATCTTCTCAACATCCCAAGAACCTGAAGTGGAGTTGCCTCCAACATAGTAAATCACCATCCTGTCACTATTCAGTGTTGTTACGGTAACAGTTAATACTCTGCCAGCTGCTTTTACTGGGGCAGGAACCTCACCCGGCTGGCCAGATAAAGAACGACCATGTCCAGTGCCTTTGTAACAAGCCTCAGGGTCGCCTTCTCTCATTATCCTGCCTTGCTCTTGGAAATGATTATTTGTAAAACAGAGAGTAGTTTTCAAAGCCACCCATGTGGCCATCAGCAGTGACCCCTGCTCTTTTCTCCCTTCACAGCGCCACTTAGCCCCTGAAGTGTTTCGGGAAATCTTCGGAATGTCCATACAGGAGTTTGACAAGTTACCTCTTTGGAGACGCAATGACATGAAGAAAAAAGCGAAACTCTTCTAAGTCCTCCCCGTAGACAGCTAATAGAAAGGAGTGGCCATGGCGGTGACTGCAGGATGTTGTACTAAGGCCCGAACTTGATTGATTGGAGAATTTGAAAACCCTCAGCATCAGCCAAAAGGGAAAATCTGATTAAACACCCACGAGCCGACTATTGGGCCAACCAATAGCAATGCTGGCCAAGAAGCAGAGGGGTAGAAATTTCTGTGTTCTCAAACTCCACAGCAGTGTTCCCATGTGCCCTTTTTATGTTACTTTACGCCCACGACAGAGCTCCTTCCTTCTTTTGTTTTTCTTTTAACTGTTGTCCAACAGTAGTGCTGACCGTAAGGGTAAGAGCCAGCAAGTGCCCTTAGGATGCTGCGTGGAAAAAAATATATTGTAAATCCAGAGTACAAATGTATTTATTCTGTAGCCCTGTGGCTAAGGAAGAAGAGTCTGAGGAAGACCCTGAGTAGCAGCCGTTGTGCTCCGGCCTCTCCTTCCTGGCCTCGTGAGCCTCTGCCCACCTGTAGGTGGGATGGCAGCCAGCCGCAGGCAGCAGGCAGGCCGGCAGCTCTGAGTGGGCGACCATCCGCAAAAGTCACCTTTAGCAAGCTCCTTGCTCTCTACTGTTCGCTAGGATCTGGTTGGCAAATGAAGCAGCTGTTATTAAAATTGCTTAAAAGGAGAAAAAGAAGGAAAGGGAATGAAAGGAAGCCTCGCTTAACTTTTTTTTTCTACTTAAGATAGTGTGCTTGATTCTGCTGCCCCACTAAGGAGCGGGGCCTGGCTTGGCGCCCCCCTCCCCCCGCTTGCAAAGAAAGGAAATGGGAGGGAGGGTCTCCGGATTGGCTGGGTTGGGTGCAGTTAGGTGATTCTTACCACCGTTTCCCCCCAGATGGCAATACCACTCGCGGCAACACACAAGCTCCGCATCGTACCAACACAGCTTCTGCAGCCTGGCGTCCCCTGCATCTGCCATCCTGTGAAGCAGCCCAAGCCCAGCCCTGGCTTTGTTCTTTAAGGTCATTTCAGCACTAGGCTAAGGAAAGGCATGTTTCTCGTTTTTAAAGCTCTGCAACTCCAGAGCAAGTTGCCTCAGACAGGTTTCATTTGGCCTTTTCCCTTCCCTCCTAGTACTGTGGATTTGATGGCTTAGTATGTTGTGGGTTTTGTCTGTTTTAAGTCTGCATGTGCTTTGTGGTCTCATTTCTGCTTGAATGTCTGTACTGCTGTGCTGCAGCTTCTCAGGGAGATTTGCACAGGTGCACGTGGTGCAGAGATCAAGAGTGAGGCCAAACTGCCCGCTGCACTGTCACCTCCTTCCAGGAAGGGCGTTGGCACTCAGTAGCCAGCATCCTCTGTGCACCGTGTCGCTCATGTCAGGATCAGCGTGTGAAGACACAGCTGTGGGATCGGGCTCTGTGTGGAGATCAGAGTCCTCGCTCTGCAATACCAGATTTCAGTCTGAGCCTTGGATTTCACCAAATCGTGTGAAGTTGTCACATTTATTCTCATGCTTTGAGTCTCTGCTTAGGAATTTAAGCTTTGTTTTAAAGCCAAAGTAGAAAGCAGTTGAATTCACCTACATATGTCACTGATAACAAAAGCTCAGAAATTCTTCACTAGCTGTCTGACACCAACAGTAACAAGCAAGAAAACTATTTTCTGAACCTGTGCTGCACACCTATAACTGGCAATACACTTCCGTGAACTGGGTGCTGTCGTGGACACTAATTGCTGTTTAACGTTCTCCTGGTCGCTTATGGAAGGACTCTCTGTTGGCTTGTCCTGTCAGTGCTACGGACTGGAATGCTCAAGGACTGTTCTCACAAATGTGTGTGGGTGTGGATGTGTGTGTCGTGGTCCTACTGATCTGCTTAGCAGATGGCTGTGACAGGATGGGGCTGAGGAGCCGAGACCAGCTGCTGCTTCAGATGGCAGCTTGCAGACTTGCCCCTTCACGTATCAGGTGCCTCTTGCTTCCTTTGATACGTTCTGTCCCATCTTCTCTCTGACCTCTCCTGTGTTGGCAGCCTCGGCCCAAAGTCTGGTGTCCTGGTCATCGCTTGGCTCTGACGAAGCAAGGGGTCCATCCTCCCCTTTGAGCTCCCCAAGCATGTGCAAGCGTGGGAGGCAGACGCTGTGGTTTGTACCTGGTGTTTCCCAGCCACGATCAATACCAGTGATGGCTGCCAGGATCCCAGCACTTGGCTGGCAGAGCAATTTTTTCAGTGTGGAGGTAATAAAGGACCCCCAATGCTTTTTATCGGTTAATGAGTTCTGACCCAAAGCACACACTTGCAGATCAGATGCCAGTAGAAGAAAAACAAAGGCATTGGGGCAACATGGGCACAATCGGGTGGTTTTGCTGAAATTCCTATCTATTGGTCTAAGTAAGGAGGACAATGCCCTGTTGTAAAAAGAGCACGTTAGACTGATAAACGGGATAACTCTTATGTTACAGAGTCCCAGAGTTAAGGAGTCTGCCCAAGATTACAATGACATTATAGTTGAAGAACTAAACTTGTTAATGAAACTTTAATTTTTCTCATGTCTTTTGAGCTCATGCCTGCATCCAACTCAAGGGTGGGGAGGGTGGGGGGAGTGGGGGCTTGTTTCCATATCAAGTATGTTAGCTAATTTAAACTACCCCATGCAAAAATGCATTGCCAGAAAATGTCAGTAGCCTCCTGTCTGCTCTGGGGAGAGGACGTTGGACACAGTGGGCTCCCCAACACCATTCCCCAGAGGAAGGCTCCAGCTGGGAGCATGGGTTTGGGGGCAACCTGGTTCTCTTAACTGCCAAGTTGAATATGTGGGCTGCCAAGTTTTTCCTCTTCTGTTAAAGTCTTCTCAGCATGTGTGTCCTCAAAGTGCCCAGACCGCAGTCCAGGAGGTCAGTCCTCTCTGCTTTAAGCCTCCCCTGTACGTAACTCGGATTGTCAACACAGATGAACAGAGATTGTTCTCTCTAGGAAAGGACTTATATACGTGGTACACGCCGCCGATGCATATAAAGGGCTAGATTTTTGAGCATTTGCCTTCCCTGCAATCATACTGATTGTATAAAGTAAGAGAGGCCCGTGTAAGAAAATGAAAGTCAGGGCTTCCTTTAAAATTTCTTCCATAAAAGCCAGGATATCATTTAGTCTTCCTGTGATACCTGTTATATGACAAAGAGCTTTTGGAAACTTGTGCAGACAACTATGCATCTATATTTTGGTTTGGGATTATTTATGAAGTATTCTTCATATGACTTCTCTGGTAACTATAGATTAATCTCTTTTTCTCTGAAACCTCAAACAAACAAAAAAGTTAGACAATGGGTAAAAAGGTACCGAAAAAAAAAAGAAAAGAAAAGAAACAGGTAGTATTCTATCTGTCATGTCCTGTAGTATCTGTCTGCTCTCCCACCCCACTCAGAAATCTTTTCTTTCCAAATGGAGTTTCCTTTTCTGAGGTGAAGGCTGGGATGAATCTCGTTTGCAATCCTCGCCCTACCCCCTCAAACTGGTTATAGCAACCAACTCTCCTTGGAGAAGTCTTGCTTGAAATGTTTTTAAGATGTTCACCTGATTTCTTTACACTTTGAAGCAAACCCCTTTTTCTAAAGAATTGCTTCTCAGATATATAAAATATATACACTTTTGCAAGTTTAAAAAACTCAAACTAACCACTTTTGACTAGGTAGGTCTTTCTATCAAAGCTATTTAAAGCAAACTTGGTATTAGCGTTGACTGAAGCATTGAGGGGACAGGTAACTCCTCCCAACAGTGGGTTCAGTGGAAGGAAAATGAACTTCGTGCCATTGGCACTTTTGTACGCTCTGAAGCAAGTTTGGTTTTTATAAGCCACCTCTTTTGTATTTCTGATAACTAGTCAATCTGTATTTCCTATGCTAACCTTGGTTTTACGTTATTTTTTAAATTATTTCCTTTTGAGGAACTCAGTGTTTGTCAGTGTGCCCTAAAACTCACTCATCAGTGCTCCCTTTTGAGGAAGTTTCTATCCAGAAAAAGATGATTTCAGGCTTGAGATTTGCAATGACACTGCGCCGTAATGATGTACATTAAGGAAACTTCATGGTGATGAAAGAGAAACCTTTCTGTTTGTTGCTCAGGACACAGTGGGGAGATGGGGACTGAGAATGCTTTGCATATGGATGCTTGTATTTGGTCAGGTTTAACAGATGGCAAACTCAAATGGAAATCGAAGGGGAAAGTGGTCAGTTTACACTGAAAGAAACTTGCCCAACAATATCTGTGCACCCTCCAAAATTAAGCAAACCCAAATCTCAGTGTAACTGAGCATAAATGTTATCATTAAATTCTACCCCATTGTGTGTCTCCCTTGAGTGAAGTTCTCCCACGAGGCACTTCCTGAGCCCACTGGCCTGAGGTGGAAGGAGGTGATTCGCTGTGTCCATTATCATGCAGAAAGGTGGTGAGCCCCTTGGAGACTGTACATGATAGGTTTCTTGACCTTTCAGAAGAGAGAACGATGGTCCTCAAAACTGATGTTCTATTTGGTTTTTATGTACAGACCTGTCCAGTAATAAACGTGTGTGCTTTCTGTGAGTTGTCGACAACTCGGCCTCGAAGCTCTCACAGTTCTTTCGTTTTAGGTTGGGTTTATGGCATTTTTTGTACATGTTGGAAAGCAGATGGTTCTTCTCTTCCTTCCTCCCATTTCAAACATAATGAAAATGAACATTTGGGAAATCTCCTTTTTAAAATGTGGCGTGTCCCCTGTGAAAGCGAGTGGTTGTCCAGCTATGTGCCGCGTCCCATGCGCTTGTCTGCAGAGGGAGGGGGTGGCCGCCGGCCCCCGGGTCGCTGGGCCGCGTCCCTGCCCTGCCCCCGCAGCAGCAGCAGCACGTACCGCACTCCGAGGCCTCCCCGCTCTGCCTTCCCGTTGTACTCAGAACAGCTCCGTGAATAAAGTTGTGTGCTTTATTCATAAATGCCTCCACACCGCGTTTCATTTTTCGGTCCCCTGTTCCCTGCCCCGTTTACGGGTCTACTCCTGTTTTTAAACATGTCATCCCAATTCTAATAACCAGAACTGAGTCAGAATCTGGTCAAAACCTCAGGAATCGCAGAAGGCGGTCGGTAGGTGGGCAGGTGCAATAAAGAGCAACATGTCGTGTTGACCAAACCAACAAAAGAAAAATAAAATCTCGAGAGTTTGTAGACTGTGCCGCTCTAGATACTGGTTGGTTTTGTGACACACAACAGTGACAGCCTTAGCATTTAGTCAGGAGGTTTGTGGACAAGAACTTCTGAGCCACTTGAATAGGGGCCGTTTTACTAGCCACTGAAAAACAACTGTCCAAAGGCCTGTTCCCAATCTTTGATCCCCTCTGCATTAGGAGCTTTAAATGAAGAAAGCCTCCTGGATTACAATTTACTTGTTATCGTCACTGCCAAGATTTGGGGCTTACCAGAAAGCACAAGGATCTATTCAGACTCAAGGTGACTTTCGACTTGGCCTTCATTGCACTGTGTGTGTCCCTCAAGCCAGTGCAGGGGCCTTTCACAACACGTTCACGTGGCCGCTCGCTTGGAGGCAGGACGCTGAGTTATTGGCTGTCACCTGCTGAATTCCCAGCCCAGCTCGAGGTCCGTCTTCTACTGGCCTCTGTCCCCACCGCACCAGCATCACCGCGTTGGCCAGTAATGACAGCTCTTCAGGCCTAATGGTGAAAGGCTGGGCATTTGGCCCTGGTGACTACCCCTTCCCTGAAAATTGGTCCCCTGGCTAGAGCAATGAACCCGCCCACTCAGTGGCACACACCTTCCTTTCTTGGGAGTCCCAGGCCCTTTGTGACTGGCACCAAATCTTTCACTTCGGCCCTTCCATGCCACCGCGAGCTCCCAAACACACCATGTCCTCTCCTGCCTCTGCAACAGCCAGTGACATTTCTTCGTGCAATGCCCAACACTTCAAGGAGGTGAAGAGCAGAGAGGACCTGGCCCTAAGGAGGGAATGGCCAACCTGGGCTCCGCGAACCAGTTGCTCCTCAGCTTTGTGGAGTTATCCACGTGAATGTCCCATGGGCTCCATCTGCCCTGAATCAACAAGAAGCCCGTTTATGACCTCAGTGAGCCTGCCCTGATCAGTTCTTTGCATGCCTGTGTTTGAGCCTTGTTCAGGTACAAAGTGTTGCCTAGTGCTGTGCTGCCAGCCCTGCTATGTGCCTGCTCCTTAGTTGACCTGGTACTGAGTGCCAGGACCCTCGGCTCTCACACCATCCTGCAAGGCAGGTGGTCCTGGCTGCACCACGCATGTGAGAAACCTGACGTTCATGCAGTGAGCGGCAGAGCTAGGATTACCCTGGACTGTCCCCTCAGCTCCCGTGCCGTTTCCTCGGCGTCCCACTGCCTGAGACCTGAAGGCAAGGATTGTGTCTCCTACATTCCCAGGCTCCCCAGGTGTGCTGTCCAGAACACGTGCTCAGGGTGAGACTAGCCAGTTCCCTGCACCCTGGCCATGAGCCCATCATCATCCCCAAGGGGTGGTTATGACCAACGGTTCTGGAACTACAGCCGTGTATTGTAGGGCCATTTAGCCTTCTGGGCCTCAATTTGTTCATCTGTAGAATGGGTAAAATAAACTCTGTGATAACACATTCTAAGCACTTAGCGCAGTGCCCAGCACATAGTAATTGCTCAAGAAATTGCTCTCCATTGCTGTTTCTGCAAAATGAGCTACTTAGACTTAACAAGCCCCATAACCTCTCTGACCCTCAGTTTCCTCATCTGTAAAACGAGTGAATACCTGCTCTGGCTATCTCTCAGGGCTGAGTGGTCAAATGAAGTAAGGTAGGTAGATTGCAGTTTGGTGGGGGTGTGGTGGGAAACGAGGAGTAATGGTTAATGGGTACAGGGTTACTGTTTGGGGTAAAGGAAGAGTTTTTGGTAATGGATGGTGGTAATGGTTGCACAACATTGTGAATTTAACACCATTGAATTGCATACTTGAAAGTGGTCAAAATGGGAAATGCTGTAGTATACACATTACTACAATACATGTTTGTTTCTAAATAAAGGTACTTCGAGTGCCCAGACACAGGAAAGCATTATATTAACAGAGGGTCTTGGCAATATTAATAGTATGGTATCAGTGTGGCCTTCGGTGACATTTTGGCTAATGCGGGTTTCTAGTTCTTGGACAAGATCCAGCACCATTTTAAATAATCATACAGGAATTTTAGTTTTCATTCTGGGCCATTTTCCCCTCTATGTGCTCACTTAAAACTCTTTTATAAAAAAACAGCCTTAATAACAGCACTCTCTTTGTTCAATTATAGTTTAAGCCTGAGATCCTCTAAGATGTTCTAATTAATAATGATGATAATAACAACAGAAAGTTCTACATAGCAGTTAGGTGCAGGCTACAGCATCAAACTGAGTTTGATTTCCAGCTCCACCAATAATTTGCTGGGTAACTAGTGACAACAATTTGTGTAACTTCTCTAAGCCTCAGTTTCTCTTTCTGCAAAATAGGGATAAGAATAATACTGCTACTTGCCTCAAAGGGCTATTGTGAAAATTCACAGAGAACGGGACCCGGCACGATACGTAACGAGCCCCCAAACTTGACGTTTGTTGACGAGGTCGCTGCTGTGAAATGAGGGCTCTCCGTCTGCCACAGCCTGCCTAGCATATTGGGGGCTTGATTTCATGTGGCTTCTTACGTGGTTTCAATTTTAGAGTCACACCAATTAAGTACCTATCTTTGCCAGGTCTGCCTACTGCAGGGTCTGTCTGGGATTCAAACCCGGGTCTCTGGCCCGCAGTCTCCACACGCGGCATTCAGCTGTCCCCTCTGCATGTGGACAAGACTGGTTCAGAGAAGGGCCAGGCGTCCCCGTGAGCCCTGTCACCAACCAGGGCGGCAGACATCCCAGACAGGAAGCATCCAGAGGGGCTGCCTTGGGGCCCAGCTCCGCCCCCCAGCGTTTTTGGTTGGGGAGGATTTCCAAAGCCAACTCGGGATGCTTAGAAACACCACTTGTGGAAGAGCTGAGCCCCGTTCCCATGGAAGACGGCTTTAGTTCTGGAAAGATCTTTCCAATTGTACGACTCCAAAGCAACCAAAGATTGCAAAGTCTGAGCTGCCAGTCCTTGTGGCATCTGGGGACGGTTTCTCAGCAGCCCCGCCTGCCTAGTGCTGGAAGGGGACTCCTCCCCTCGGGGCGGAGCAGCCTTCTGGGTGTGACTGCCAGCCCTGCTCTGCTGGACGTGGCCCAGCACGGACCGGAAAGCCCTAGGAAGGGTGGGGACTGAGTGCTGGTCGCGCGGGGGAAAGCCCAGTGAGGTCGGGGAAGCAATGCCCCAAGCTTCAGGGAACACGTCCTCCAAGCTCGAGGACCCACTAACCTCCCAGTCGGCTGAACCCTGATATGTTCCCTGCCACCCCTGTAGCGCTCCAGGGCAGGCTGTGGCAAGATGGGGCTCTAGAGGAGGGTGCGATGGGACCACACTTATTTTACTTTCAAATCTTAACTGGACAAAAATGCTTTCTTAGGCCTGCCATTGTGCTCAGTACAATAGCAGCCCCTAGAGGTTTTTCTGTGTGTGTGTGTGCTGTCCCCCTGCTGCTGCCTCCTAACTCAGCCCTTCCCATCAGTTAGAAAGGAAAGTTGGCTTGGGAAAATCTCCCGTTCAAACCGACGCTGTTGCTGCTTTGCCCTTGGTGTGTTTTAGCAGTAGGCCCTCCCAGGCATGCTCAAGGGGCTGGGGCCAGGGCAGGCTGTGTGGGATTCAGACTCGAGGGTGCCTGAGTCCGGGTGATGTGAAGAGGGTGGTATGATGGCGCAGCTAGTGGCTAACATTTTTTGAGGGTGTCCCAAGTGCTCTGCACTGGGCTAAGTAACCTGCATGGGTTATCTCATTTAACCTGAGAAGGTGAGAACCCAGGATTTTGAGAGACAGCTGGGGTAGGCCAGAAGAGGCCCTGGGTGGGTACCTAGGACAGCACTGTCTAAGGGAAACACAATGCACATCGCTAAATAGCTTTATTTTTTAAAAGATTTATTAATTTCCCCCACCCCCTCATTGTTTGCATTTGCTGTGTCTGCTTGTGTGCTGGTCTTCTTTTCGGGAGGTACTGGAAACCGAACCCGGGACCTCCGATGCGGGAGGGAGGCGCCTAATCGCCTGAGCCGCCTCTGCTCCCTGCTTTGTTGTGTCTCTCATTGTGTTTTCCGCGTGTCACTTGTTGCATCATTTTGTTGCATCAGCTTGCTGCGCCTGCCCCTCATGTCAGCTCACTGTCTTGCTCGTCATCTTTAGGAGGCACCAGGAACCAAACCTGGGACCTCCCGTGTGGTAAGTGGGAGCTCAATCCCTTGAGCCACATCCACTTCTTGCTAAATAGCTTTAACATTTCCAGTAGCCACATTTTTAAAAGAAAAAAAAACAGTTTAAAATAATTTTAATAATACATTTTATTGAAGCCAATATATCCAAAATACTATCATTTCAACATGGAATCAATATAAAAAGTATTAATGAGATATTTTACATTCTTTTTGTTATACTATATTCTTGAAATCTGGTTGTTGTTTTTTTTTACACTTGAAGCATTCTCAATCCAGAGGCTAATTTTCACTGGGAATACATGATCTGTATTTGGACTTCATAAAAGTTACCGTTGAAAAAGTAGATTTACATACTAAAATTGTTCCAGACATACTTGGAAGTTTTCCAGTAACTGAAACAAACTGCAGCTTTTACATTTAAATTTTAAGTGATTAATGGTAAATAAATTTGAAAATCCAGTTCTTCAGTCATACTTTGAAGTGTTCAAAGTTACGCTTGGCTGGCAGGTACCATGTTGATAGTGCAGATCTAGAAAGACAAGCAAGGCGAGAAGGATTGACTGCAGAAGACAATCCAGCCAGCGTGTGACAGTCTGGCCTCTGGGGATGAACAGGAAAGCCCTGACCTCACTCTCAGAGCCTACTGGAGAAGGCCAGTGAACAGGATGTTGCAACTAAGTGATGCTACCAGGTTATGGGGGTGCGGGCTGGGGAAGGCTAAAGAGAGGTACCGAAGCCAGTCTTCCAGTGCTGAGGGGCCTCTTGAAAGAAGTGATGTCTACGAAGAGACTTGAATGATGAGTAGGAGTTTCTTGGGCAAGAGGAAAGGGGAAGAGCAAAGGAAACTCGCATGCCAAGGACTAGCGGCTGGAGAGAGAGGAGCTTGCTGTCCTTGGGGGTGTTAGAAGTTCAGGGAGGCAGAGGCAGAGCACAGGAGATGAGGCCGGAGAGAGGAAGACAGAATCTTGAGAGGCATATTATTTTAGGGAGTTTGGTTTCATCCAGCCCAAGGGCAATGGGAATCAACTGAGAACTTTAAAAAGCAGGTGACTGGCTCAAACTTGCCTAAAGCTTGGGCAGGCTGCAGTGCAGAAGATGACCTCAAGGGGGCGTGACTAGGAGAACGTGGCATAATATGGTAAGAGGTAACATAAGGGTCCTGGTGAGTCTTTGCCCTAAAGAAATCCCTTCCTTTCCAGACCACCTGCCACATCTCAGGAGTCTAACCCCCTTGTTTCAAGTCAAAATACGTCCCCTCTTGGTTTTCTAACGATTTGCCCAAAGGATCCTCTTTGCAAAGACAATGCCACCCTTTTCCAGCAAGATGGAGCCTAGCCATAAATAGCAACGTATTGTTCTAAACTGGATGGGTGCTGGCACAGAAAAGAGTAGGTTTTCTCATTCCTTCTATTGTCTCAAAAGGTTAGCTTCTTAAGGAAAAGTTAGAAAATGTCCACGTCAGTTACATTCCCATCAGATAGGAGCAGGAGTCAGCTGGCATAGCCCATTTTCAAAAAAAAAAGAAACATTACTCCTTTCCTCCACAAAAAGCCAGGGTTTTCAGACAACATAAACTGTTAGTATTTATTAACCATTATTTTAATCAAAATGTCTTCCACCGGATGCGGCCCTGGCACATGCGTGACCTGTGAGCCTCACAAACAGCTGTGCTGGGGTGTGGTCCCAAGGTCTCTTCACAGATAAGGGGTTGCCTGACCTCTGACCTGTCCATGTTCACTCGGGCAGTTGGGGAACGAGTCAAGATTAGGACCCAGGTCTGTCCAACTGCCAAGGGCTTCCAAACACAAGTCCAGGCCCCACCCCTGGCGATTCTGATTTAGGAGGTCTGGGATAATTTTTAAAAAATAAAAATATTTAAAAATAATTTTTTTAAAAAAGAAACACTTCCAAGTGATTCTGAGGATCAGCCACGTTTGGAACCTCTGCTCCACGCTGCATGGTCTCAGGCCAAGAGTGGGGCAGATCTGTGACTCACCAGGCCTCTATGGTCAGGCTGTGCCACTCACCGTCACCCTAATTCCCTCTATTCATGGGACCAGAAGTCGGGCTGATGAAGTCTGGCCTCAGGGGGACCACAGTTCCCAAAGGCCTCCCGTGGAAACAACTGGTGTCTTCAATCAGCACAGCCAGGCTCCGGCTGGGAGATGGAAAGGGCAGGGGAAGCCCGGAAATTCCATAAGGATCTGCTCAAATGTCACTCATTTGCAGGGAGATTAGGGCAATTGTTTCCATTTGAAAGAAAGAAGCAGGAGATGAGAGAGCTGGTCAGATACAGTTTTGCTTAAAGGAGAAACGATGCGCTAGCATCTATCCTTGAGAAACCTCTGAATTTATATTTCACCTTCTCTCAGTTGTTTGTGCCGGAAGAAATTGTAGCACAACCTTGAGAAACCTCCAAATGTTGAAAAAAAAACGTGCTCACTGTCTCTTCTGTCTCTTGTTTGTTAGGAAGTTGGGTGTAAAAACAAACTCCACCTGAAGTTTCCTATTGTAAGTCGCTCTAGGGCAGCAGCTCTTAACAAGGGGTCTGTGAGCTGGGAGTGAAATTCTGAAAAACATTCTTGTGGGGACATGTGGTGCGAGTGTGATATTATTTATTAAATAATACACAGTGTAGCGTGGGCTTAGTAAGGGGTCTGTGGTTTTCACTTGACTAGCAAAGGGGTCCATGGAACAAAAAAGGGTAAGAACCCCTGCTCTAGGGAAACTGAGTAACCGTTTCAGAGGCCTGACTGGAGGAGTCAGAATTAAGTACAGGAGTCCTGATGCCCAGCTGTTGTTTTACAGAAAAGTGATTGTTTTTGTTTTTAAAGATTTTTTTAAAAAATCTTTATCGTGGTAACATATATACCACATAAAATTTCCCATTATAACCACTTTCAAATATACAAAATTATTGTTCCAATGTTGTGCCACCATCATGACCATCCATCACCTCCAACAAAAACTCTGTACCTGTGAAACGGTCCCCACCCCATCCAGTCGTTTTGTTTTTAATTAATTTATTTTTTAATTTGAAAAGTTGTGAGCTTACAAAAAAATCATACATAACATACAGGACTCCCATACATCACCCCACCACAAGCTCCTTGCATTTTTGTGGATCGTTGGTTACAAATGATGGAGGAACATCATCAAGGTATTACTGCTACCTTTAGTCTATAGCTTACATTTGGTCTGTTTTTTTTCCCATAAACCACCCTATTATTAACACCATGTATGACTATCATATATTTGTTATAGTTCATGAGAGAACATTCTCCTGTCTGTACTGCTAACCACAGTCCATCATCCACCACAGGCTCTCTGTGTTATACAGCCCCATGCTGTATATACTCTCAGTGACTCTCATTTTCATCAGTTGCCCTGTCATCACCTCAGTCGATTTTAGAATGGTTTTATTACTCCAAAAGGAAAACTCCCGTACCCCTATGAAGCCGGGGAATGGTGAATTCCTCTAGGTTCTTGACTGTGTTATAGGAAAGAATTGAAGAACATGCCAGTTTCGTTAGGCCAGTAGTTTGCTGAGAAAAGGGAGAAAAGAACAGGACTACAGACCTCAACCATGGATGTGGGCTCCTCTAGACAGAGAGAGCGTTTGGCCTTGTGAGGATACCTTTATTAAAGGAGTACTTTTTTTCTCTCATTTAAAAAAAAAAAACTTACATTAAAAAAATATGAGGTCCCCATATACCCCCCACCCCCTTCACCCCACTCCTCCCACATCAACAACCTCTTTCATCATCGTGGGACATTCGGTGCATTTGGTGACTACATTTTGGAGCACTGCTGCACCGCATGGATAGTGTGTAGTTTACACTCTCCCTCAGTGGGCCTTGGCAGGATATACAATGTCCAGCATCTGTCCCTGCAGTACCACCTAGGACAGCTCCAAATCCTGAAAATGCCCCCACGTCATATCTCTTCTTCTCTCTCCCCACCCTCAGCAGCTACCGTGGCCACTTTCTCCACATCAGTGCTACAGTTTCTTCCATTGCTAATCACAATAGTTCCATAGTAGAATATCAGTAAGTCCACTCTAGTCCATACTCTATTCCTCCATCCTGTGCACCCTGGATGGTGATGTCCGCTCCACCTCCTTATCGAGAGGGGGTTTAGATTTTATTTACTCTGCCCCTTCCTAGTTTTGGGGAGGGGGGCCTCAGCTGTTTGCTGTTCTGATTGGTTGCCCTCCTGTAGGTTCTCAGGGGGCCAAGGGTAAGGCCTTTTGAGAACATCTGGGTCTTCCCCTTGACCCCAATTTCATTCCAACTGGGATCTTGTGGCCAGGGTCTCGCAGAACCTTTCCGGCTTTATTCTTGGCAGCAGTCTCTCCCTTGGGGTTTCCAGGCAGGGTTTTGTGGCCATGTCTTCTGCCAGGTCGCAGACTCATCTTCCCTTTTCCTAAACTAACCTGCCTCACCTACAACCTCATTGTTTTTTGTTTTGTTTTGTTTTTTTTAAAGATTTATTTTTATTTATTTAATTCCCCTCCCCTCCCCCGGTTGTCTGTTTCCTGTGTCTTTTTGCTGCGTCTTGTTTCTTTGTCTGCTTCTGTTGTCGTCAGCGGCATGGGAAGTGTGGGTGGCACCATTCCTTGGCAGGTTGCTCCCTCCTTCGCGCTGGGCAGCTCTCATGGGTGCACTCCTTGCACGTGGGGCTCCCCTACGCAGGGGACACCCCTGTGTGGCACGGCACTCCTTGCACGCATCAGCACTGCGCATGGGCCAGCTCCACACGGGTCAAGGAGGCCCGGGGCTTGAACCGCGGGCCTCCCATGTGGTAGACGGATGCCCTAACCACTGGGCCAAAGTCCGTTTCCCCAGCCCCATTGTTAACCCTTAGCACTGGTGTAGTACCTTCTTTGCCATTGTTGCAAGAATATCGCAATATTGCTGTTAACTATAGTCCATAAGTTACATTAGCTGTGTTTTTCCCATGCAGCTCTATATTCTTACCACCTTATAATAGAGAGGTACGTTTGTTCCTAGAAGAACATTGTATTCGTATTATTAACCACAATCCTCATCCACTACCGAGTTCACTAGGTTACACAGCCCCTAGTTTATCCTCCAGCTTCCTTTCAATTGGCATTTACATCCCTAGACTACCTCTTTCAGCCACAATCACATTTACACATCACAGTGTTAGTTATACTCACTATGTGTTCCCACCAGTTCTTATTTTTGAATCCTTATATCTGAAAACAACTGTAGTGGTTCCCAAAAGAGATGTCCACCTGGAACCTTAGAATGTGACCTTATTTGGAATAAGGGGCTTTACAGATGTAATTAAGGTAAGGGTCTCAAGATGATGAACCCTAAATCCAATGGCAGGTGTCCTTATGAAAGACAGAAAAGGGGGAAGTATGGACAGACAGGGAAGAAGGTCACATGAAGTCGGAGGCAGGGACTGGAATGGTGCCACCAGCCAAGGAACGTCTGGGCCTCCAGAAGCCGGAGGAGGCCAGGAAGGATTCCCCAAGAGCCTGCAGGGGAACCTGGCCCTGCTGGCACCTTGATTTCAGGCTTTTGTCTCCAGAACTGTGAGAGTGAAAATGACTGTTGTTTTAAGCCACCAAGGTCTTGGAAATTTGTTATAGTAACACTGAGCAATTTATAAGGCATCCTTACCAGTGAGGAAGGTCCCAGCTCCTAGCAAGGCAGAACGTGTGGGAGTCTGGGCCAGACTCCTCCACCAGGTCAACCTCAGGGCCCCAGGCTCCACCACGATGTTGCTGCACAGGTGGAGAGAAAAACATATCCTTTAGCAGGAGGCAGGTGAAGGATCTGGTTTTCTCCTTCCTGAAAAAGGAAAGAAGATCCACATTTGCCTGATTAACAATTGGCATGCCTAATGGACCTCAGAGAGCCGGTGGAGTTGGAATGTTCTGGGTAAAGCCTGCAGCAAGCACATCCCACCCTGGGGTTGGAGAGGCTCTGGGTGGGCCAGCTGGAGAGTGGCATGGCCTCCTCCTTCACTGAGGGACTTTCTACCTCATTAGCATCTGGCCTGGCCCTGGCTTAGGTTAGAACTCAGCACACATTGATGCCGACACCTACCATTTCCACCGGTGTTCAGGGACAAAGGGACCTGCAGCTTCCTGCTTTCCTGCAGGTTATTTAAAGCCCTGCATGCTGATTCCTTTAGGTCTGAGTGTGGCCTGGGCAAGTTCCCTGGGCTGCAGTTTTCTCATCTCCATCACAAGGATGATGATGAGGCTTATCTATGTTCCTGCTATGAGGGTTACCTGAATGAGTGCAGGAAGGACACAACACAGGCCAGGCACCTGGCAACACTCAATAAATGTTGGCAAAATGTTATCATGATTACTGTTAGTATTATATTTATAGACACTGAGTGCTATTACTATGAAAGGAAGATTCCCAACATGAGTGGGATCTAATTAGGACCTTACTCTTTTTAGTAAAGGTGTGGCCAACTGAAGCAGGGCAGGCCTTAATGCAGATTACTGAAAGTCTTATGAAGAGAACTGGAAGTCACTGAAACCAGAGAGGAGAGTGTTCTAATTTACTAGGCTGCTGTAAGTTTCCATAAAATGTCTTTAACAATGGGAATTTATTAGCTTACAAGCTTGAGCAGTTTTGAAACGAAGAGAAAGTCCAAATCAAGCCATCATCAAGTAGATGCTTTCTTCCCAAAGACCGGCTGCCAGCAATCTTTGAGTCCTCTACCACATCGCAAGGCACATGGCGGCCTCTGCTGGTCTCCCTTCTCTTCCAGTTTTCGTTGCTTCCAGCTTCTTCCATAGCTTTCCCTCTCTCTGAGCTTCATTCTCTTGTAAAGGACTCCAGTAAGATTAAGACCCTCTCTGGGGGAAGCGGACGTGGCTCAACTGATAGAGCATCTGCCTACCATATGGAGGGTCCAGGGTTCAAACCCAGGGTCTCCTGACCTGTGTGGTGAGCTGGCCCACATGCAGTGCTGCCGCGCATAAGGAATGCCCTGCCATGCAGGAGCACCCCACATAGGGGTCCCCCACGCGGAAAGTATGCGCCCCACAAGGAGAGCCACCCTGTGTGAAAAAAGCGCAGCCCGCCCAGGAGTGGAGTCACACATATGGAGAGCTGGTGCAGCAAGACAACGCAACAAAGAAGAGACATAGTTTCCCAGTGCTGCCGGATAATGCAAGGAGATGCAGAAACACAGCGAATGGACGCAGAGAATAGACAATGGCTGGGGGGGGGGGGGGGGGTGAGGCGAGAGAAATAAAATAAAAATCTTAAAAAATAAAGAGACCCATTCTGGGCCACGCCTGACATAACCTCATGAAGGTCCTACTTACAACAGGTCTACACACCCAGGGGGGAATTAGCCTTAAGAACATGATATTCTGGAATACACACAGTTTCAAACGACTGTAGGGGTTATTTATTGCTTGTGACTGGAGGTAGGGATAAAGCAGAGGAACCCCAAGGATTGGGGTACCAGCACTAGAACACTTTAGACTTTGAGGAGAGAGCATCACCTTGCTGACACCTTGATTTTAGACTTCTCTCCTCAAAATCACAAGTCAATAAATTCCTGATGTTGAAGCCAAAACCAGTTTGTGGCATTTGTAATAGCAGCTCAGGCAAACTAAGAAAGACCCAGTAATTTCAACCTCTGTCTGTATGTGGATGTGACTCTGTGTGTGAGAGAGAGATTGTTTTAATAAATCCTTCCAGTGATGCTGGAACTGGTGGTTTACAAGTAATAATTTTTAAAAACACTGCCCAAATTAGACTTTGGAGCATGAAGTAAATTTGTTTTAATTATCAATCACTAGGAAAAAACTATGCTTTAAAACTAAAAGTGAAATCCTGACATCCAATTTCCATTTTCTGTTCCTGATCACTTTTAAGCTGCACAAAATGTTATAAAGTTTATTCTAATGAGTTTTTCCCCATACCCAAAAGGTGCTTAAGTTCAAATCACTAAGCTTTATGTTCACTGTTTCTCAATTTATGTAGTTAAAACAGTATTTGCATGGATTTTTTCCCATTTGGGACAAAATGTTCTGTCGAAGCTTTGAAGTACTCTGAGATATTCCAGCGGTAAGTATGTATTTGTCCTCCTTTCATGCCAAACACATCCCCAGAGGGAGCATTTACTTAAGCACACCTAGCACACCTGAGATCTCCTTTTCTAAGCATAACCCAGATGCTTCCAGATCTGCTACTGTGTAGTGCAAGGGTATCTCTCGCTCTTTGTTACTAACACAGGAGTAAACATTCTGAAAACAGGCCAGGAAGTCAGCTCCAGATGGACCATGATTGTCTTTGAATCTGCAACTCTAGATTGGAGAAAGTTCCCTTCTCTTTACCAGAAGTAGCCTAAGTGGATGTTATATGAACCCTCACTCATGTTGGTGGAAACAAGTGCTACTGAGGGAAATAACCCTAAAAGGATGACCCTTATCCTTTCATATTTGGGCTACTCTTAGCTCCAGGTAAAAAATTGTCTTTCCGTTTTGAGGGCTCAGCCAGATTTTCCGTATGCCTGGACGACTACCTTAGTTCTCTACCCATTGCTACCTTCTATTTGAGTGTGTTTCCAGTTTTAAAAACACTACCAGAGCACTTTGATTTGTTGTGCAACTCTGCATGGTTTCTGGCTAATATGATAAACACTGTTATAAGAAAAGACAACCTAAAATAAAATAGCTTTCTGGAAGTCTGGCCCAGGGAGAGGTATTCAAGCTTCTGGCACCTAATCATAACAAAGCATGCAGTCGGTCCTTTTTGATTGGCTAGAGAACATTTTTCCTACCTGTGCTAATTTTCCTAAACTTTCAATGGACCCAGTAGCCCTAAAGACATTCTAATATTTCATTTCTAAAATTTTAGTAATATCTATTGAGTATCCAAAGTGAGAAATACAATGCCTGGTGTTGTGGAAAACAAACTAGAAGAAAACCAGGATGAGGCAAGTGAGATACCTAGAGTCCACAATTTAAGGAGGCACTCATTCTCATGGTCATACAAATGCCAACCCTGGTAAAACACAATCCCTGGCCTGAAAGATCTTCAAGTATGGAGGACAACATAGATAAGTAATGAGTAGACAGATGAAAAAGATGCCAAGATTAAAAAGAAAGAAAATGAACACAAATGTTACCTTGTTTGAAAGCTATTGTCTCAATATCTGTACATCAGTTTCAGTAAATATAGTATGAATATGTAAAAAGATTATGGCTGTGGAAGGGGAAAGGTTTTATGTTGGATATGTGGAAGTACTGTATATTGTATACATGAATTACTGTGATCTAAAACTCTTGTGAAGATAAGCTTAATAATTAGAAAAAAGAAAAGAAAAAGATAGGATGTAGAATTTTTCCAAATTAATATGTATTCTATATCTAACCTTTAAACTCATCACTATATTCCATTTTACTATTAAGGGAACCTGGCAATATATTGGGCTTCACTTTTCAGGAAGTTTTGGATCACAGAGAGGTTCAACAATGGCAGTGGAGGAATACTGGTGTGGGATGTTATTGACAGGGGACACATGGTTGGCAGGGAGTTCTACAGGGCATATATCCAGGGTACATAAAAATGTTTGGATATTTTCATAGTGGAAACAATTAGAAACAACAACTGAGGGAGTGCCGAGTTCCTAGCCAGGGGAGCTCTATCATAGTCCCTAAAGGAACAGCAACAATCCCCCAAGTGCAACTGCAAAGACCAAAAAAGAATGAAGGTCCAACAATGAGCCCCTGATACTAATGACTATGCTTGTGAGCCTGTGCACCTGAAATAAGAACAAGGCCTAAAGCAGCAGTGTGCCTAAGAGTTACCTCCTGAGAGCCTCCGTGTTGCTCAAATGTGGCCAGTCTCGAAGCCAAACTCAGCATGTAAATGCATTGTCTTCCCCCCAGCGTGGGATATGATTCCTGGGGATGAGCCTCCCTGGCGCCGAGGGATTACTACCAAGTTCCAGCTGATGATGTAACTAGAAAAATGACCTTGAATAAAAGGTTCAACTCAGGCCAGCAGAATATCTCAGTCTACATATAATAACAGGAGTTAAAAATGCTTTTTGACCTGAATCAGGGGGGAAATGGAAAGGACAAATGAGTTTATATGGCTATGAGTCTCCAAAAAAGAGCTGGGAGGTTATCAGAGGGGTAACCCGTATGCACACCTCAGCAGAGTCCCAGAGACAGATAAAGTAGATACAACCCCGGGTATTGGTTCTTCTGAGGGCTACAGAGACCCACAGGTTCTATGGTCATGGCAGATGGAGTTCAGTGCCATGTCAGTTGGCCCTCCTTTGGAGTTTGTGTTCCTGTGTGATAGAGCTGGACTCAGATGTGATCTTTTTTCACAAGCCTTTCCTGTTACTTTACCAGAATTGTAGTTGATGCTGAGGTTTAATATATACCCAGGGGACCTGAATCTCTGAACTGACCATATGATAGCCAGGCCCTGAGCCTCAACAGACTTCAGCTCCTACACTCTGATTTATTGGACTTACCCCTCTTAGTTAACATGGAGTTAAAGAATGTCAACCACCACACCATGGAGCCAAGAGTGCCTACAACTGAAAGCAGGAGGATTGCATCCAGCATCCATGTGGAATCTAAGCCCCCTCTTGATATAGATGTGGAGTGGACATAACCATTCCAAGATCCACAGGATGGAGGAATAGAATATGGATTAGAGTGGACTTACTGATATTCTATTCATGAACTATTGTGATTAGTAATTGAAGAAAATGTGGCATTGGTGTGGAGAAAGTGGCCATGGTGGCTGCTGGGTGTGGGGAATGGGAGGAAGAGATGAGATGTGGGGGCGTTTTTGGGATTTGGAGTTGTCCTGGGTGGTGCTGCAGGGACAATTACCGGACATTGTTTGTCGTCCCATGGCCCACTGGATGGAACGTGGGAGAGTGTGGGCTATGATGTGGACCATTGACCACGAGGTACAGTGATGCTCAGAGATGTATTCACCAAATACAATGAATGTCTCATGATGATGGAGGAGAATGTTGCTATGGGGGGAGGAGCGGGGTGAGGGGGGTGGGGGGTATATGGGACCTCATATTTTTTTAATGTAATATTTTAAAAAATGAATAAAGACAAATAAAAATAAAATAAAAAAGAAATAAAATGAACCAAAGACCTAAATGTAAAACCTAAACCTATAAAATTCCTAGAAGAAAATTTTGGAGAAAATTTCCATGACCTGGGGTTAGGCAGAGTTCTTAGACATGATACCAAAAGGATAATCCATAAAAGAAAAACAAAACAAACAAAAAACCAATAAATGAGTTTACAATAAAATTGAGAACTTCTCTTTGAAAGACAACGTTGAGAGAATAAAACGAGATTGAGAAAAATAATTTCAAATCACATCTATGATAAAGAACTCAAAACCAAGTGCTGACAAGGATGCTAAGCAACTAGAACTTTCACACATTGCTAATGGGACCATAAAATGATGCAACCACTTTGGAAGACAATTGGATGGTCTCATAAATTTAAACATACACTTATTATATGCTTATTATATGCTCCATCAATCCCACACTTAGGTATTTATCCAAGTAAAATGAAAACCTTTGTTCATACAAAAACCTCTACACAAATGTTTAAACTGACTATTCATAATCACCAAAAACTGGAAACAACTCAAATGTCTTTCAACTAGAGAATGGATAAACAGACTGTAGTTCACCCATGCAATGGAATATTACCCAGCAATAAAAAGGAATGAATTATTGATACATGAAATAACATGGATGATACTCAAAGGCATTATGCCAAGTGAAAGAAAAGTCAGCTCAAAAAGTTGCTACTGTCTGACTCCCTTTACATAACATTCTGGAAAAGGCAAAACTATAGGGGCAGAAAACAACAGGTCAGAGGTTTCCCGAGGCTGGGGTTGGAGGGTTATGGAGAAATTGGGGGGCCAGGGTATGATGGAACTGTTCAGTATGTTAATTGCAGTGGTGACTATATGAACGTCTACCTTTGTCAAAACTCACAGAACTGTATACTAAAAATTTGACTGCATGTAAATTATACCTTAATTTAAAAAAGAAATAAAACCAATTCAAGTCAACAAATTTTTATTGACAATATTAGTGGATTCTATTGACAATATTAGTGGGTCTGTAAGAGGTTATAAAGGAAATGTGATATGTATCCAATCTTTTTTTTTCCCCCTTTTTTTTTTATTGACTTTGTAATAATATTACATTAAAAATATATATGTGAGGTTGTATCCAATCTTGAGAGACATATAACCTTGTTATAAATTAGGCACTATACTAAGCACTTGAGATAAAATAGGGAGCAGACATTAATCAAAAAACCCTACAAATATAAACAGAGGGGTCTCTGTGTGTAAAGAATTGATGACTTGATTAGTTCTAGAAGGTCAGCAAAATCTTCTCTGGGCACACTTCTATTTGAGTTCCAACAAGCCTGGCAATGGTTTGTAGGGCATGGAGGGTGGAGGAGTTGAGGGAAGTGCTAATGATGACTCGTAGGTTTCTGGTTTTGGAATGAAATAGATGGTTTAACTTGCAGTGAACAGTAAAGGAGGAATAGATCTGGGGTGGGGAGGGACATGGGTTCAACATAATAGAAATGTGAGTTAAACCACAGAGAGCTGCATCCAATTAAGGCAAAATTACACAGTGGACTCAGTAGAAATGAAAACATGCATCCACACAAACCCTTGAACATAAGTGTTCATAGCTACATTATTCATGACAGTCAAAAAGTACACAGATGTAAATCAGTTGATGAACGGGTAAATAAAATGTGGTATATCCATGCAATGGAATATTACTCAGCAATATAAAGGAAAGATGTTCTGCAACATGGAAACATGTTCTGCAACATGTTACAACATGGATGAACCTTGAAAACATTCCAAATGAAAGAAGCCAGTCAGAAAGCACCAAATATTGTATGATTCTATTCATATGAAATGTCTAGACCAGGGCAAATCTCTAGAGACAGAAAGTAGGTTAGCAGTTGTTTAGGGCTGGGAGTAATGAGGGGTGACTGGTAAAGGATAGGAGGTTTCTTTTTAGTGTGATGAAAATGTTATAAAATTGGTGTGGTAATGGTTGCACAACTCTGGAATATACTAAAACCCACTGATTCGTATACTTTCAATGGGTGAATTATATGATATGTGAAGTATATGTCAATAAAACTTTTAAAAAAAGGAAGAAAGATAATCTGCATAAAGATGTCCTTAGATACTCAATTTCAAACATCAAAAACTAAAAATCATCCCTTCAGTAAGAGAATGGTTATGAAAATCGTGATATATCATAAGACCGAATTCAACTTCGCAATTAAAAACTCATCCAGTGAGAAAGAAGAGCAATTAATCTGAAGAGATGTAAAAAAGGTTTGAGGGTTTTTTTTAATTGTTTTTTAAAAATCCCACAAAACTGAGCAGTGGTGAAAGATGCAGTCAGCTTGGGGAGGACAGATTAGCCAAGCATCAGCTGGAGGTGCAGAAGATTGGGGTAGGTCAGCAAAAGTAGAGATCAAGACCAGGGCTGCGTGTTGCCAGAGCTCTGGCAAAAGAGGCTCAGAAGTGTCCGTGCTGCTTGTTTCCTGGTGACAAGTGGGCAAGAAGCTGGGGCGGGTGAGATGTATATTTCTGGCTAGGATGTGGGTCTTGAATTTGGTTCCTTGTGCAGGAAGGAAAGCATTGGTAGAAAAACCACTTTCCAAGCTCACAGCAGCGTTTTCCTCCACCTTGTCCTCCCAGCGTGACTAGAGTGCCCACTAAGTGCACTCACTACCGTTTCTGGAGCACTCACTCTATGCCAGATGTTATGCTAAGTTCTTCATGGCCTTCAGCCTATTGCATCCTTGCAACATGTGTATGAAGTAGTAGTAGTATTACCCCATTTTATGACCATAAAGGATGGAGCTGGGATTCTAAACCAGACACCTGACTATATCCTGAAGTACACACCTGAATCAAGACATGACCTTGGCTCAAGAAAACCCTTCTCACAGTTTCCAAAGGATGTCCCACTTTGGATACCCTCTGAAGGAGGCCCACCTGCTGGCTGGGCCACAGGTTCTAATGCACTCACCTCTTTGGGGTTCCCAGTTGGGGTAAGAGTTTCCATCTGTTGTTTAACTGAGCCATGATAGTTGTGTGAGGTAGGATATGAATCGCCAATTGTCTTCAGGTAGATGGGGCAGATCAAAGAGCAAATCAACAAGGCAACTTCATTCTATGAATGGACCAACTTGCCATCTCTTCTTCCCATGCCAAGAGGATATGCTTCTTCTGAGGAACCTGCTCCTTGAATGCATTAATTTAAAAAAGATTGTTGCTCCTTGCCATCTAAGACTAGCCTATTCTTAGCACTGAACTGCATACCCTCAAATCTTATGCTCTGGGACCTTCCATAAATGTTACATGAGTTAACTAAAAATTCTAATTGAATGACGGAACAGGATCTCCAGACACTGTAGGATTAGCGTGGTCTAGTTTCAAATGTTTTGCCCTACAACAGGTTCCTCTATAAACCATTCCCACTTACATTCTTTCAGATGTTTCTGCCAGAAGAAATTGTGGCTACCTGGGGCTGTTTACCACAGGAAGCTGGGAAGTTGCAGTACAATGATTCTCTCTTTCTCCCTGCCTCTACTCTCCTCCTTTCTCTCTCCTCCCTTTCTCTCACCCTCTCTCCCCTCTCTCCTGTTCTCTCTTCTCTTTTTCCTTCCCCTCCCCCACTCTCTCCCTCTTTTGCCCTCCTTCACCCTAAGTATTTTGATCATGAAAGAAAAACAAATCTGTGTGCTCCAGCAGAAGCACTGAAGCAAGCCTGTGGTAGCACAGTGTTCAAAACACTCAGAGACGGGTCTGTGACCCCAGTTTGCAGGATGAACTCCCCTTGAAGATGTTGTTTCAGAATTTACCAGCATGAAATTTTCTACACACTTTGTTGTGGGTCCCCGTAAGATGTCAAAATAACATGCAGTCATCTGCGGGAAATACCATTTCCTCAGTTTGACTGTCTATGGCAAAGGGCAGTGTCTTCACATCTCTGCTCCTCAAATTGAGGTCCTGGACCTGCAGCATCAGCTTCACCTGGAAGTGAATAATTTTGGACACCACTCAGGTCCAAACCCAGACTGCGTTTTAAGCAAGATTCCCCCGGTGATTGCTATACACGTTCAAGTTTGAGAAGACCTGGCCTAGCAGATTAGGTTCTTTTGCTAGTGATTATGGAGGGTTTGGGGCTGTAATCCCTTAAGAGCTTTGGGCAACTTACTATCAAACAAAGCAGGTGTCACCTTGCTTCCCAAAAAGCACACAGCCAGGTGGAGGGTGACTGGCCAGGTGGCGGATTGGCTAGAAGGGTGTTGGAACTCATAGTACAATCTCCTGTATTTGGCACAGAGTAGGATCCCTTTTGTGTGTAAGGCAATTGCTGTTGAAACATCAGGGAGCTCTGAGTTTTCTCTGCCTGGGGAGATGTTATTCTTATCTTAAATTATTCTTAAGTTATGATGGGGCAAAGAACTTCTTTCCTTTCAGCAGTCTTAATAGTTACTGAATCTAGTGTCTATTGTAAAGTTATGTAGCAGACCCTGAGCTAAGCTCTTTACATATTTTACCTCATGCAGTCCTCCTAACAGCCTACAATGTGAGCATAATGCCCATTTGGCTGAGAGGAAATGAGAAGAAAACTGGGGAACAAAAAGGTGAAGTCAGCTGTCCAAGGTCATCCAACTATTAAGAGGTAGCGGGAAGATTCTAAACTAGACTCCAGAGCTTTTACTGTACTGTGCCTCAACCTTTTTCAATTATTGCTCCCCCACCCCACCCCAGGAGGCTTTTTAGATATTTTTCCTTAATTGTCCCTCAATGAGATTTTAATACCACAGATATACAGTATTTCTATTTATATACTGTACATATCTGTGCTTTATTCAAAAGAGTAAGATTTTTTTTCACTAAAATGAACTAAATATGAGTAAACTCATGGAGGTAAACTCTAGAATATAGGTTACTAGGAAATAGAAAGTGGGTTGAGAATGGGAGCTGATGCTTAATGTATGTAGCATTATTGGTAAGATTAATTGTAAAAGTGTGGAAATGAATGGAGTTGAGAGTAATGCATCATAATGAGTATAACTAAAACTGCTGATTTATAAATGTGATTGTGGCTGAAAAGGGTATCTGTGGGCATAAACGTTAATTGAAGGGAAACTACAGAATAATCTAGGGAATGTATAACAGTGATTTCGGTGGTGAATGAAGAATATGGTTAACGGTATAAATATAAGAATGCTCTTATTTTACAAAGTGTTAAGAATATGGTGATTATCCTCCAGCCATGTAGGATCTAAGCCCCGTCTCAATTTAGAAGTGGAGTGGGCATCACCACCCCAGGGTCCTCAGGATGGAGGAATAAAATATGAATTAGAGTGGATTTACTGATTATCTACTACAGAATTACTGTGACTCTAGCAGTGGAAGAAATTATATCATTGATGTGGAGACAGTGGCAACAGGAGTTGTTTAAGGCAGGGAGAGTGAAAAGGAGGTGTGATATGGGGGCATTTTCGGGACTTGGAGTTGTCCTGAATGATATTGCAGGGACAGATGCAGGACTTTATATATCCTGCCATAATCCACTGAATGGATTGGGAGAGAGTGTAAACTGGAATGTAAACTACAGTCCATGCTGTGGAGCAGTGCTCCAAAATGTGTTCATCAAATGCAATGAATGTAGTAGTTGATGTGGGAAAAGTGGGGGGTGTGGGGAGTGGGGCATATGGGAACCTCCTATATTTTTTAATGTAACATTTTATGTGATCTATGTATCCTTTAAAAATAAATTAAAAACTTATTTTAAAAAAAGGTCAGATTAGATCCAGGAAAAGAAAAGAATATGGTGATACATAGGAAAATTATAACTGGGGAAACAGACTTTGGCCCAGTGGTTAGGGCGTCCGTCTACCACATGGGAGGTCCGCGGTTCAAGCCCCGGGCCTCCTTGACCCGTGTGGAGCTGGCCCATGCGCAGTGCTGATGCGCGCAAGGAGTGCCCTGCTACACAGGGGTGTCCCCCGCGTAGGGGAGCCCCACGTGCAAGGAGTGCACCCATAAGGAGAGCCGCCCAGCGCGAAGGAGGGAGCAGCCTGCCGAGGAATGGCGCCGCCCACACTTCCCGTGCCGCTGACGACAACAGAAGCGGACAAAGAAACAAGACGCAGCAAAAAGACACAGAAAACAGACAACCGGGGGAGGGGAGGGGAATTAAAATAAATATAAAATAAATCTTAAAAAAAAAAAATTATAACTAATATAAGTTATGGATGATCGTTAACAGCAATAGTGTAATATTTTGCAGCAATGGCAAGAAGATATTATTTCAATAGTACATTGGGTATTAAGGGGTATGGGAGTTTTCCTTTTGGAGTAACGAAAATGTTCTAAAAGTGACTGAGGTGATGACAGCACAATTCTGTGATGAAAGTGAGAGCCACTCCATGCGCAGCGCTGATGCGCGCAAGGAGTGCCGTGCCACGCAGAGTGTCCCCCGCGTGGGGGAGCCCCATGCGCAAGGAGTGCGCCCGTGAGGAGAGCCGCCCAGGGTGAAAAGAAAGAGCAGCCTGCCCAGGAATGGCGCCGCCCACACTTCCCGTGCCGTGCCGCTGACGACAACAGAAGCGGACAAAGAAACAAGACGCAGCAAATAGACACCAAGAACAGACAACCAGGGGAGGGGGGGAAATTAAATAAATAAATAAATCTTTAAAAGAAAAAAAAGAAAGTGAGAGCCACTGAGTACACACTTTGAAGAAATTGTATAAAGTGTGGGACTGTATAACAGGGAATTCAGTGGTGGATGATGGACTGTGGTTAAAGGACAAATATGAGAACATTTTCTCCTGAACAATAACAAATATATAATACTAATATAGGGTATTAATAATTGGATGGGCTGGAGGAACTACACCAAATGTAAAATATGGGCTATGGTTAATAGGACTATTTGACGATGCTCTTGCGTAGTTTGTAACAAGGATTTCACAACACTGCAAGGTGTTGGTGGTGGGGAGATGTATGGAAGCCTTGTATGATGATATGCATGGGTATTTTTCTTTTGCTAATTCACAAATTTTACTATACATTTATTGTTTATGTGTATTATGTATGGATGATATATTTCAAAAAATTATTTTTTTAAAAAGTTTTTTTTGCCTTCTCCCAATAACCCACTTTTGGCCCTTTGGGGCGCCCTCACTCCTGTTGAGAATGCCTTGCTCATTTCATTCCTTCCATGAATTATTTGTGGGCACTTCCTCTGCGCTGGACTCTGTCCTCATAGCAGGAGCCCAGCATTTGGGGCTCTCGAGAGGCTGTCTCGAAGCAGAAGAACAGAAGTGGGGCTTTGACCAGGTGCAGCAACATTTCCCATCATGGAGGACGGGCGTTTGGCTATTTAACCTCTGCAGTGGCTGCTGCAGGAAGAGCCCTGATTAGGAATCACAGGACCTGGAGATCAGCCTCAACTCTGCCTTTAGTTGCTGAGGGGCCTTAGGTAAGTTATTCCCTCTTTCAGCATCTCCATTTCCAATATTGAAAATGAGCAGTTGAACCAGATGGACACTTTTAAGGAAAAATCATTCTGAGAATCTGAAGTTAGGCAGATTGGAGAGGTGGAAGCGGCACAGGTGCCCTGCTGTGGGCGCATCTCTGGGTCACAAAGATGCCTCTCCACCTTCTACATAGCCTTCCACTCTCTTCCCATCTGCTCCAGGGGCTTGTTGGAAAGGAGCTCCCTCAGTGCCCACCTTTTTCTTACATATTAATAAAATCTTTTTCTGCAAGATTGGGCCAGTCCCTTATGTAATTTCTGCCCGTTTCTCCTCCTTTCCCCAGTGGATGACTTTGGGGGAAAAGGTGACTTAAAATTCTACTCCATACATCCCACCCTTGGAAAAAGGGTCCAAAAAGAGTCCACCAAGGAGCTACAAGTAGCCAGGCAAGGAAGGCATGAGAGAGCAGTGTTACTGAAAGCCAGGAACGAGAGTTAGAAGAAGCTCAGCCATGAGATGAGAGTAGGGTTAAGAGGCTGAGCTGGTTTGGCTGAGGGCGGCATCCACGCAGCCCTAAGAGGCCTTGGTGGGCCCCGGAAGCTGGCTGCTCGGCGACCCCTGGGGGTTGAGGCAGGGTCTGTGGGTTGATAAACCCAAGCACAACGACTTGCCAGCCCTGATGGATACGTAGGGGCCTCTACCGAGTTCCTGCTCATGAGCTCTTATGGTCTATGTGGAGAGATAAGACCTAAACAGATGGTCTTTATTTTCTATTACTAAATGAAAAACGAATCATGATCAAGAAGTGTTACAGGGGAAACGGACTTTGGCCCAGTGGTTAGGGCGACCGTCTACCATATGGGAGGTCCGCGGTTCAAACCCCGGGCCTCCTTGACCCGTGTGGAGCTGGCCATGTGCAGCGCTGATGCGCGCAAGGAGTGCCGTGCCACGCAAGGGTGTCCCCCGCGTGGGGGAGCCCCACGCGCAAGGAGTGCGCCCGTGAGAAAAGCCGCCCAGCGTGAAAAGAAAGAGCAGCCTGCTCAGGAATGGCGCCGCCCACACTTCCCGTGCCGCTGACGACAACAGAAGCGGACAAAGAAACAAGACGCAGCAAATAGACACCAAGAACAGACAACCAGGGGAGGGGGGGAAATTAAATAAATAAAAAAAAATCTTTAAAAAAAAAAAGAAGTGTTACAGGATTTCGAGAAATTCTGAGAAATCTTCCTGGGGAAGGGAGGCCTCTGGGCTGGGCTGGAGGAATTAGCTGGAACTGTGCAGAGGTGGCGAGCCAGGAAGGCGACCCACACCATCCTGCTGACGTGGCGGCACTTGCTGCTTCCGGACGGATGAATGATTCTCCTCCGAGGAATGAAAGAGTCTCTTCCAAGAATGAATGAGTCTCCTCGGACTCCTCACCTGAAGACTCTGAGGAACCTGCGGGGATGCCAGTTCAGGTCTGGCTGCATTCCTGCCTGAGCTTTGCCTGAGAAATGATGATCTAAATCACGGGAGGAGTCTGCAAAAAAATCATGAAAGTGAATTCAAGATCAAGACCCTAGCAACTGCCTAGGAACTGAAATTCAGGCAAATTTCAGGGGAGCTGTCTGACTTACTCAGGATGACATGGAATGAGGACTCCCTAGTGGAAAAGGCCAGCCAGCCCTGAGGAGAAGCAGATGCGGGGTGGAGAGAGCTTTGGCTGGGGTTCTGTGTCTGGGCTCTGGTGCCTGGCTCTGCCACCCCCCAGCTGCTCGTACCTCTTGGAGGAGCTGGCTTCTCACCAGTTTCCTGCACCCCTAATGTCAGGATACAAGGCTGGATTCACTGTTGACTCCAGATTTCCTAAGAAGTCCAAAATATTCTACATCGATGGGTTGTAAATCACAGCAGGAATAGGAGGCAAAGAACCTGAAGTAGGCCAGGGAAAATGTTAGGTAAAGAGAAAAGAGAAATGGCGAGAGAAAAAGAACAAGGGTGCATCTGTCTGCTAAGCTAGAGAACCTGCAGTTCTGTAACTGGAGAAGATTACTGGACAATTTGTCTTTTAACACCCCCCAGCCCCAGCCTACTGGAGATGAGAGCCAATGAAGAGTAGGAATTCGTACTGCTTAACTGAGAAGCTAGCTAAGCCTGGATGTGGGATTTCAGGGAGGAAATGAAATAAGTGGGGAGGGAGGGTGAATCCTTGATATCTTCTGGAGAGTAGGGGTGGCAGATCAGAATCTGGAGGGTGGGTGGTAATTTACAAAAGTATCAGTGTGCTTTCCAGAGTGGGAAAAGAAAGGGTGGTGGTCCAGGGGTGAGAGGATGGCACTGCCTTTGCACTCTTAGTCAGGAAAACCAGCAGCCCTGTTAGATACAGACCGAGGGAGCAAGGAGCGCCCAGGACTTTTGGGCCACAGAAAGGAGATGTGAGGAGCCGTGGGCTCAGGGCCAAGTGCACCTCACTCATTGTGACCAGGACAAGTGTACTCATTCTCAGACTCGCAGATCTCTCTGCTATGAAACGAGGGGGCCAGAATAGAAAAGCCTGGTGTATTAGTCTGCCAAAGGGGTGCCAATGCAAAGTACAAGGAATCCACTGGCTTTAATGATGGGGATTTATTTGGGGTAAAATACAGTCCCAAGAATTTACAGTCCCAAGGCCATAAAAAGTCCAACTCAAGGCACCATAAAAGGGGCTTTCTCACCAAAGTCAGCTGCCATGTGTTGAAGCAAGAGTGCAGGTGATCTCTGCCTGCAGCTAGAGGCTGCCTGCATGCCTTGGCTCATGGCCCCTTCCTCTCTCTTTAATGCCAGCAAGGCATCTTCGAATCTTCCTCTGACTCTGAACTCCTTCCTCCATTTATAATCCAGGATAACCTCCCCATCTGAAGATCCTTAACTTAATCATTCCTACTAGACCCTTTCTCCATGTAGCTTAACATATTCACAAATTTCAGGGGATTAGGGCATGGTCATTTTTAGGGGGCAATTATTTTTCCCACCACCAACCCTAAATCCAATTCCAAAGCTGACATTCTTAGGTTCTCAAGTTTCCAATTACATATGTCTTTAGGGAATCTCTTTTCTTTTACTCTACCTTCAGCTCTGGCTTCAGTGGCTTTCTCATGGCTTCTGTGACTTTTCTCTTATTAAAAACTCTAATAAGAGCCAGACTGCCTGGGTTCAAATTCCAGCTCCATTTTGGGCAAGTTACTGAACCTCCCTGGGTTAGTTCCTCATCTGTCAAATAAGGATAACAGCAATGTCTAGAGCCCATGGCTCTGGCAGGTAGACAGGGAGGAAATCAAGAATAGTTGCAGGGATGGCTTTTGTCAAAGAGGGCCTGGTAAGAAGGAGATCTGAGATGCTGCTCAAATGAGACTGCTTGGTCCTGCCCAGCTGTGACCTTGGACAAGTATCTTTGGATCTTCATCTGTGAGGTGAAGGCAATAAAATCTACTGCCCGGATCACTGTGAGAATTAAACAGGATAATGTCAGTAAAGCAACCATCCCCCCCATTGCCTCACCTGGAGAAGCCCCCAATCCTTGGAGAAACATCTCTGCAGCTGAGACAGTTTAGGAACCACCAGAGAACAGGCTCTCAGGTGTTCAGTTCTTATCCCTGACACCTTCATCCAGCCTACCTGGGGGGGGGCCGCTGCCCCCAGAACCCCCCTCTCAGCTGAGCTTGGGGGAAGCACTCACTGGCTAGGCTTTAGAATGGGGTTATTCAATTTGGTTTTAAGACAGTCTGCATTGGATTTCCCCTTTTCTGATCCTGGGGTGAGGCCTGTTGTAGCAGCCTGAGGTGAGAGACCAAGGAGGAAGGAGGCCAGAGGCTCAATGTGAATTTGAATGTGACCATGAGTGACCCCTTCATGGAAGTTGCAAAGGGTTAAACTGCACCCAGGTTTTGGAAAGAGGGGGAAGCTGTTCTTAGCTTTTAAGAGGCCTAGGATTCCTATTGATGGCTCTAAGTAGTATTGTTTTGGTTTCATTCTTGGAAAGGGTTGTGAAATCCTATTTTAAATTCACTCTGCATACATTTTTGATTGTTTTTTGTTTATCTAGAGACTCTGGGATTTGTCAAGTCTCCGACAATAAACTAGAGAGGATTTAGGGAAGAGGTAATTAAAGGAGCAAGGGAAGGGAGCAGGCATTTCAGATATTGAGCTGCCCCCAGCCTGCAAGGAGGAGGCTGTGATTACAGGAAGTGCTTACAGAGACAGCTACCAGAGGATTTACTGGGGTAAAGCTGTGTCCAGTTGGAGGCGTGGGAAAGCTGAGCTAAGGGATGTGCTATAGCACAGATTCCGAGCCAGGAAACCTGACTTGAGAGCCCTATATCTGGAAAGAGATTACTTAATGTTGTGACTTTGGGTGAGTCACCTAGCTTCTCTATTTGATTTGTATTTGGGAGGTAGTTGGATACCTACCTTTTTGCTCTTATGGATACTAGTCCTGCCAGCGCCACCCTCACCTCCTTGCAGGAGAAATGACCCAAACACAGCCTCTACGGTGTGGCACTGGACCATGTAACCCCACCCTCCTGGCCCCAGCTGACCACCAGGGGTGGAGTCAGGCCAAGGGCTGACTAGTGACCAGAGACTTGAGGCTTGCTTGAAAATGATGAGCTGAGCAATCAGATTCTCCCTGCAAAATTCAAAGGAAAACTGAGACCCACAGGGGTCATTCTGTAGAACAGAGGGTAGCTGCCACACCAGGCTATTTGCAAGACGAGGAAAGGGAGGGAGAAGGGAAGAAAGACGGAAAAAGAGAGCACAAAAAAAGAGCAAGCAGAGAAAATGCAGCCTCCCTCTCAGTCTGTTTTCCAGAAAGCTCCAACTCGCACCAGGCCTGCTGAATCCCATTTCCCTCTTCTTTGATGCTTGAGATGGCAGCAGTCTTACCACAATGCCCACTTTTCCCCAGGTTGGCAGAAGGAGTTTCTATTTCTTGAGCCCTCACGGGCCCCACCCACCTGGAAAAGTGGCTGAGAGAAGGACATGTAAGGATGGGGCTCTACCTCCCTGGAGGGGCTGTCTTCTCTGTCTGTGCTTCCCCGAGCTCATCTCTTTTCCTGCTGATTGTCTGCTCCCCGCCTGCCTCCCGGCAGTAGCCCCATGAGGGCGGAGCCTTGCCCACCTGGAAACACCTGATGAGTAACAGGCCTCCAGGTAATATTTAAGGACTGCCTAAATGCATGAGTAGTGACACTGCCCACCTCCTCACCCAAGTTGCTGAAAATCTGGCATCGGCCCCAGCTCCTCCCTCTCCCTCATGCTCTGGCTCAGAGCCCTGGCTTTGAGCTTCCTGAATATTCTTCCTCCCCCTCTGATGACCTCTCACCTGGCGGGTCCACCCTCCACTCGGCCTCTGAGGGATCCCATAGGTACCCACCCTCTTCAGTACAGCCCCATCCCCTTGACTCTCAACTCAGCCTTCTGGACCCTCAAGTAGGCCTGCACCCACCTCTCAGGCTTCACCTCCAAGTAAAAATGACCTTTGACCTTGACCCTGAAAGGGCTCACCTTCCTGTCCTTTTCCCTGCTGTCCTGTCTGCTTGGAAGGCCACGCCCATTCTACTTTTCCCTGTCAACTCACTGATATTAACCCATCTTTTCAACAGCTCAGCCCTCACCTCCTTGGGGAAGATTTCCAAGGCTTCTCCAAGCTGGTTCGAGACCCTTCCCCTGGATTCCCAGAATCCCTTGTGCTCCCATCTTATCAGAGCACCCGCTGACTGGGTCATCTGGAAGGCCTGACCCACACGATGGTTGCAAACAGCCTGGCATTTCCCGTGAGCTCCAGGAAGGTTTTGTGAATGACTGTTTGGAAGCAGGTGGAGCCAGGTGTGATGCCTGCTCTGCTCTTTTCTAGCTGTGACTTTGGGCAAGTTGTTTAACTTCTTTAAGCTTCAGTTTCTTCAACTATATTACAGGGATGATGATGGTGATAATAGCGAGGACACTGGCATCCTTGTGAAACCTGAGAGGCAGTGCCTTACTGCCCGTAGCACAATACCTGGCTCTGGGAAGGGCTCTAATGTGACCTGCTCTTACTACTGAGAAAAATATTTCTACAGCTTGTCGGGATAGAAGGTCTCCAAACGTCAGAGCTAAATCTGTTTTTCCAAGGAAGAATTAAAGGTCTGTTAGAAAACCACAGTTTCCTTAAATGTTCTTTTAAGGAAGTTGGTGAGGACGCATTGAGAAACCAAGCATCCAGCACAGCCATGATTGAGAGTTTAATGTTAAACCAAAGAGTTTAAAGAAAAGCGTGCTCTCTTTGGGGGACAGGATGGACAGCACTTAGGGGCAAGTGGAGGGACGGGGGGCCAGGTGGTAAAAGGGAAAGGACTGAAGTGTGGCCAGAGCCACGACTGCGCTCCGGGTGGAAGAGATGACGCCACTCCAAGGGCCGTGAGCTCTGGGCGGGCCCGGAGCCCCGCTCCCATCCTGGTCGAGGACCTGGGAGGTTCTGGCCCTTCTCAGGAGGGCCCGGGGGTCCTGGAGGCAGTGGAGGGCATCAGGAGAGCCAGGACAAAAGGCGCCCCGGAGCACCTGGACGCAGGTGGAGCGCAGCAAGTGAACGTCCTCACACCGCGTCAGGTGTGCCCGATTGAGAGCTACTGGCCGAAGGTGGCAGCGATCCCCAAAGAACTGGGCCAGCGCGGGGTGAGGGCTCCGTTGTCCCCACTCTTGCCTCCACGTCGCCTCTTGAGGAAGACGGAGGGCAGAAGCTCAGGCCAGGGGATCACGCGGGAGGCGCTCCACGCACGACTCCTCTGCGGCAGTGGGTCTGCAGCCCGGGCGGCTGGGAGAACAGCTTTTGGAGGCCGGTTCGAGCCCGCCCCTCCCTAGAGCCACCCCCAGGATTTGGGAACGTCCCAGTCTCGCTCCCTCCCGCCGCACCCGGCGCGGGGACGCCAGGGAACCGCCAGGTGCTCGTGGTCCGGGGGCGCGCGCGGGTTTGAGCGGAGGTCCCCGGCTGGGGGGCAACGCGCCGGGGCGGGGACCCGGTCGGAGGGACCCGGGCGCGGCTCTGGGGGCCGGGCGGCCGCGCCGGGAGGTCCAGCCGCGAGCGTGACCTCACGGGGAGGGGCCAGCACGGCGCCCCGGGCGCCGAGCCGAGTGCGGCGAGTGCAGCGCGGGAGCCAGAGCCGGGAGGAGCGCACGCCACGGGCCCCGATGGAACGGTACAAAGGTGAGAGCGAGGGCTCCGGGCGCGGCGCGCACAGCCTCCCTTCCCGCTCAGCCCTGCGCAGGGAAGGAGAGGTGGGGATGGCCAGGGGCTCCACCCCGTGCGTCCCCCTTCCCGCCGGGACTCAGGTGAGCAGAACCGGCTACTCCGCCCTGCCGACCCGGGGGCCGAAGATGGGGCGACAGTGGCGACGCTGGTAGAGCGGAGGGCTCCTAAGCGGCGGCCGCGGCCCCAGCCCTTTGATCCTTTCGGGCACAGGCGCCGGGGTCTGCAGTGGAGGTGGTGGTGGGAGGAGGCGTGGCGGGGCCGTTCACCTGCCGGAACAGAGAGCCTGCACCTAGCCACCCCACTTTCCGCCCCGGCCACCCCCGAAAAGTCCCGGGGGCCGTGGAGGCCCAGAATAAGGCCGGAACCGTGCTGGCGGCAAGGGGACGAATTGTTGGGTCCTCTCGCCCGGGAGCCTACGCGGGTGGGGGCTTCCTGCCGACCCCAGGGGAGATTCCGCGTGGAAGGGGGGTGCGCTCTGACGGTTGGGTGGGCGCGCGGCTCCGCTCCGGGCTTGCAAGTGCCGTCCCCGAAACCGCTTTGCCCGCGCGCTGCGAGCCCCTTGCTCCCCTCCGCCTCCAGGCGGGGGAGGGGACATCGAGCCTGAGGCCCGGATGGGGTCCCCGGCAGGTGGAGCGCCTGGAGGCGTCGGCGCCCGCGGGTGAGCCCGGTGCGCGCTGGGCGAGGGCTGGGTTTGGCCGGGGCCGGGACTGACGCCAAGCCCCGGCGGGCGGCGGGCCTGGGTGGCGCGGGTGCCAAGCTCGCCGCGGCGCTGAGGGCTCGAACCGCGGGCCGCCAGCCCTTTGAAACACGAGTTCAGAGAGCGGCCCGGTAATTGCGACGTTGGGGGCGCCCCCGCCCCCCTTTCCTTTGGGAAAGCCTCTTCGACTTTCTCGGGCTGGTCTTGTCCCGGCCAAACCTGCGAGAGGAAATACTGTTTCTATATTCGTTTTCCCCTGGGAAGGAGCAATAAAGGAGAAGGCACAGATTCCCAAGGAATCTCGCTCCCAGTGGTTTCATGTTTCGGAAACTGATATAAAGGGACCTTTGGGGACGACTTTAGTTCCCTCAGCTGGTCGTGTCTTCTGACTTTCCCACTGCTGCCTCCCGTCTGGGTCACCTGGTCTCTGGTGAGGGCAAAAGACCGAAATCTAGTGGGCGCTTCACGCGTAAGGAAAGGGTCTCTGCCGAGAGCATAGCCCCGGGCTGGAGGGGTGGCGGAGGGGGCAGGTGAACTAGTGGCCAACGTGCCGTTCCTTTCTCCGAACCCTCCCTGTTGAGGTCCCTCATAGTTCTAAGCTGGTGGTTTGTTTTCCTCTCAGATTCTGAAGGAACCATGTCAGTTTGGTGTGCCAAAGGCCGAAGGCCTCCGTCTGTCCTCCCCCTCCTCGCAAAGGGCAGTTTGTCGCCCCCTCCCCGGCGCGGGCCCTTAGACCTCGGGAGGCTTGAAGTTGCTGGCCGCTGGCGCCAGCGCCGGAAGTGTTGGCCTCTGGGGCCCCAGCCTGCCTCAGAGAGGTGATTCCCTGAATGTGGAGCTCAGCGGTGGTTAGGTGGTTAGTCAGGGTGAAGGTGCAGGCTGCTGCTAGTTTCCCAAATCCGCAGGCTGGGGCAGGTGATAGTAGTTGGGGGTCAGCTTGATCAAAAGGTTTTTGTGTCCGTAGTGTTTGACTTGATCCTGGACCTGATCATCTTTTTGCTCCTGGGAGGCTGAAATCCTTCCACCCTCTAAGATGATTAGGTACTGGCTTTATGCTAACAGAAAGAAACTTCCAGATTGCCCTCTTTATGTTTTGGGCAGAACAGGTATCTGCCTTATCATTTTGCAGTAAATCTGGCAGAGAGGGATAGCTGTGTACTGCATTGCAGACAACTGATCCAACTCATCTTCCAGTGGAGAAAAAGCTCTTTATTTCAGATTTGCTGGTGTCATGCTAATATTTTTATTATACCTTTCAGCTGAGTAATTTGGGGATTTCTCCTCCTTGGGATTAGAATTCCCCATTCTCTTGAGAGGCAGATGAGTTATACTTTGAAAGCTTGTTGAATGGAATAGCTTGTCTGTGCAAAAATGAAGCACGCTGGGCTCCAGCTCTGATTAACCAGTGAAACTCTGATGGGAACCCATAGTCTCCTCTTGTTTGTCAGAGAGTAAGAGCTTTTTTAAAAAGGTAGAATGGAATAATTATGGAATGACTAAGCATCGCGATTTAACAACAAAGTTAACTGGAAAAGCAAGATTTACTTGGACTCTCAGAACATAGGTAAAAATTGTAAAGAAAACTTTATTATTTGGGACAATTTTTTCATTTGTCATTTAAGTGCCTTATTCTGTTTCTAAATTCCAATTTTGAGATCTCCTTCTCCCAAACACGTAAGTTGCTTCATCCCTGTCTCCAGATTCTCAAAATGTTTTCCCTACTTTGTAAATCTTATAAAGCAGTTGATGTAGGAGTATTATTTTTTATCCCACGTTCTCAACCCGCTTGCTACATAGTGTACATTCTCCAAAAATAGCCTATCATTATCCACTGTCTTGTGGAACATAAAAACATGTCTGGCGCTAAAGGGTGGTTGGAATATCACTGTGCCTAATGCAGAAACATTTCCAGACGTTCTCCCCAGTCCCTTCTCAGTCATAGTAACTAGGGCGCTCTCACACAAAAACAAAAGAGATGGAGCTTTTATGAGAGCTGTCATAAAAAGTCATGGCAACGCTAATGTATCTTGTATGTGACTCTCTTTGTTGGATAAGCAGTAAGACCCTTACAAAATGCCCTGGCTGTGGTTCCAGATCCCACGGTGTTTCCACACTAGGGGCCTTGGTAAGGTCTCCATTCTTGGGTGTTTACATCCGAGGACTCTTGTAAGGGCACCCTTATCTCCCTGTGCATGAGCTGAACACACAGCATGTGATCAGAGGTCCTCGTTCTCCTGCCCTCCCAGCTGGTGAGTGTATCCAGGGCCAAATGTGACTGTCCCACTGTCTGTGGAGCACACTTGGAACATCCACATAGAAGCTTTCTGAAATTGCATCACTCTTGGACCCAGATGAGCATGGTCAGACTTTAATTTGGATCCCAGTAATTTCTTGAAAGTGTAGTCATTCTTTTCCTATGTTCTTTTGTTTCTGAGTCTGATCACCTGTTTCTCGAGAGAGAGAGAGCTTAGCTCTAGGACATCTGGGAGGCAGAGAAGTGACGCATGGAGCCAGTAAAAATACTTGAAAGCTTGTGTGGGAATCCTGGGAAAGTCTGCAAAAGAAAGGCTGTTTCAAAGGGACTGGCCAGTTGATCATATTCATTTCACCTTCAGGTGTCTCTGTTATTTATCCATGCCTGTGAGCTCCGATTTTTTCCTGTTGAAGTTCTACCTAAGGCAGTGGTTCTTAACCCTAGCTATGTATGGGAATCATCTAGGAGCTTAAAAAAAATAAGTGGATGTATAGGCTGTACCTCCCAAGATATTCTGATTTAGTCTGGGGCTGTTTGGCCTGGGCACTGTATTTTTTGAAACTCTCCAGGTGATTCTATTGTGCAGCCAAAGTTGAGAACCATTGATCCAAAAACATTTCCTTAAATATAAAAAATGACAAAAACAATTATATATACACCTTACTCGCTTGAAAAATTCAAAGCAAGTATGGGACAAAACTGATACCCCCTCCATACTAACACGCTATTCCTTAGCCAAATTTAATACCTGCAGAAATCTAATATAATTGTCTTCCAGCTTCTATAGACTTTAAAAGGCTATGGGAACACTGCTTTAAAATAAGTTCAACTGTGATGCTCTAGGGTCCTAACCTTAGGGATTGTTCATTGTTGCACTTGACCGTGAGCCCCTCCTGACTTTGAAGTTCTTTTCTGTGGGAGCCCTAGATGCTTGGACAATGGAATGGTCTGAAACAGAAATCCAGAGAGGTCACCTTTGGTGCTGCAAGGCCAGGCAGGGAGGGGAAATTCTGCGTTGGGACCTTCTACTCCACTGGGGAGCTCTGGGAACTGGGCTGGTTCCAGCAAAATGAAAGGGCCAGGAGGGGCAAAGGAGCTTCAAAGCTTAGGAAGCCGTGCCAGTTTTCCTCCAAATCCCTTTAATGATGGGAAATAGTTCTCTAAAGACATCTGTCATTCAGAGGAGGGAGGCTTTTTCCCAACCAAGGGAGGATAGTGTCTTCTGCGCGGAGCCCAGGCTGGGATGGGAGCAGTCATGGCGCCAAGGAGAAAGCAGCGGCTGGGGAGGTGGGAGACCCGGTGTCTGTGGGTATACCGCTCACCCTCCCCAGGCCTCGGGGCCCAGCTAGGAAGCACCCCTCCACAGCCGGCATCTGGCAGTCTGGGGGCTCCCTGGTGGTAGTTGCTCTGTGGTTGCTGAGGAATCCTCTGAGGGAGGATGAGTCTCGGGGAGGAGAGGAAAGCGAGGGAGGGAATGAGGGTGGAGAGCCCAGCGGAGGTCAGTTTAGGATGGTGATTTTTATAAATAAAACCGATTTCCTGTCGAGAGCTGGAGAGTAGCAGGCTTACTGGGAAAGAGAATGCCATCGGCCCTGTGAGGAATTTTTCTCAGGGACGCTTGTGTGAAAGTGTCTCCGGATACTGTTGGTGAAGCCTGAAGCCACCCTCTGAGCCACAGGGGACCATTCCCTCCCCTGCCAGAGGCAGGTCAGCGGAGTTTCTGAGAGCTCCAAGTCAGAAGCAGGAGACGGTATCACCAAGAGCCAGGTTTCTAAAGGGTAGAATTCCTGTTCTAATAACAGCAAAGAGGTATTTATAAGCAAGTGCTGAAAGCATTTTCAGACTCATTCCCTCCTTATCAGTGTGCCTTCAGCCAGGAAGGGCTGGCTGCTTACTCTAATTCTCTTCCTTCTTCAGGTCCTAGCCCCCGTGTCTCCTCTTCCATGAAAGCTCTCTGACTCTCTCTGGCTTCCCTCAATACTGTTGTTATCACCCCATCAATGCCTGGCACACAGTAGGTACTCACATCTTTGAGTCACACTGGCTTATAATTAGATGTTCATAGGTCTGTCTCCCCTGTTGGATGGAACCCCTTCAGAGCAGGACCTTCGTCTTTCTCCTGCGAATGTCCCTCTCCAGCACCCGGTACGCTGCTGGGCACATAGTAGGTGCTTAGGACATGTTTAGGGAATGCAAGAATGAATGAATTTCAGGCAGTGGGAGCTCATCTTCTCCCCTGTTCTGACCCTTAAGAGCAGGCCTGGTCACAAAGGGAAAAGAAGGGAAATCTCCAAGCAGATTCCAGGGGCAGAGATGAAAGATTCCGTGGCTACCCCGGGCTTCCCGACTTGAGCCTTCTTTCTGTCTGTTCCAGCACAGAGGTGTTGCTGTCTGGTGGTACAGAGAAGGATCCTGCAGGTTTCTACTTGTGAGTATGAACCTGCCTGTGCCCTCTGCAGCAGCTCACCTGACCTCCAGGGCTCCCGAGGGTACAGACCTGGTGTGACCCACGCTCTAGATGGACGGGTGAGGGACCTCGTGGAGCTGGGTGCCGGCCTGTGCAATCAGGGGCCCAGGGCTCTAATCTGGCCTTTGCTACTAACTTGCTATGTGACCTTGGGCAAGTCAATTAATCTCCCTGGGCTTTGTTTCCTTGTCTGTGAAAGGTGAGGGTAATGATTACTAACCTGCCTCACAGGCTGCTTGATGGAATAATTTGTAAGACTTATTGGTCAACACTTTTGAGAAGGGAGATGTTCAATTAAAACAGGGGAGCAGATACCCCAAAATCGCTGTGATGTCATTCTGACTCCACCAGTTCCAGCCTTCTTGGTGGGAGCCCTCACAGTCAACTTGGGCACCAGCTATGTCCATCCCATGCTTTTTGAAGCTATTGGGAGCTCAGAATTGGGGGTGCTTAACCAGTTGCTAGGCAAGCCAGCTTCTCAGAGACAGCATCCTCTATTCCCCGCTTAGGGCCAGTGCAAAAACAGAAGGAGCACAAGGTACATTGGCAGCACGTCTCCGTGGGAGTTCACGTATCAGGGAGGAGCGGAGGGGAGCTGACACTGACAGAAACCCCGCTGGGCGGTTCTCTGACAGACCCCGGGTTCCTTTCTCATGTCCTTGAGCCACTCCTGGGATTTCAGAGGCAGCTGCAGGCCTAGGGGAGTCTCCTGAGCTCTGTACAGCCACTGGTCCCAGCAGGTTGTGTATCTGCCTTCTGCTCATGATTACACTGAGAAAGGGTAGTCAGGTGTTAGCTCAGAGAGAAAGAGAGCAATCTGCATGCTTCAGAAAGAATCTGAGCTTGGAGAATGCCCCTGTTGGTAGCTTTGCAGATAGAGTGACCATCTGTCCTGGTGTGCCGGGGACTTACCTGGTTTTATCCCAGGACACCCTTCATTCCCAGCCAACCTGAGGTGGTTGGTATCCTCTTTACAGGCCTCAGCTTTATTAAAAGTCTCTAAATCAAGAATTTGTTTTCTCTGTTGTAAAGATGAGTTAGAACCAATCATTTCCTCTCCTTGACAAGAAAATAAAAACCCAAGTCTTACCAGTGATTCGTAACTAACTGCTGGTAATACACATCATATGCCAAGTGAAGGAAGCCAGCCTCAAAAGGCTGCGTACTGAATGATTCCCTTTATATGACTTTCTGAAAAAGGCAAGATTATAGAGGAAAAAAGCGGATCAGTAGTTGCTGGACCTGGGGATGGGGGAAGGGACTGACTGCAGAGGGGCCTGAGGGAAATTTCTGGAATGATAGAAATGGTCAATATCTTGATTGTGGCAGTGATTCCACAGCTATTTGAATTTGTCCAAACTCACAGAACTGTGTCCTTAGGGCAATTTTTTGCTATATGTAAACGATACCTCAGTAAAACTGACTGGGAAAAAAAAAAACCTAGCCGTTTGTGATGCTGTGGTGTAAGATGAAGAGTTCATCAAGTGCAAGGGTGGTCATCACAGTTTGTAAATAGAAACTGAGGTTTTGGTGTGGCTGTGCCTGCAATGGTGCTGGAGGTAAAGCAGACAAGGGTGAAGAATTTTGGTGCAAAAACAAAAAGACTGAGGGCCCAGACTTGCCAAGGCCCCAAATGTCAGAGACTTTTCCATCTCCCCTAAAGCCCAGGCCTGGGATGAGCCAAGATGGCCAGTGGGCTCTGAGTTCCATACCTGGAAACTCTGCGGCTACCTACACATGGGTCTAAGGCACTGATGTTGGCAACCTTCCTGCAAGTCTTTTTTTTTTTTTTTTTTTGCCAGTTAAATTATTGAATTGGAATTGAGTACTCAAGTCTGAACTATAATTATATCCTTGTTGATTTTTCATTTTGGGCATTCCTGCTTATCTTTGCTAGCTAGGATTGATTTTGAGGTCCGTGATTTATCCAAATAGTGCACAAAAAGTGTGATAGAAGGGGTCCACCCTCTTGTTTCCAGGCAGGAGAAGTCTCAGAAGGATGCAAGGGCAGAATTGCCAGCTCTCATTGCACCAGTTCAGGAGATGGAATTTGGAATCCCCCAAGAAGGAAGGTGTGTCATTAATGGTGGTCTCCATGGGGACCTTAAGATCTAGGTAGTTTCCATCCCAAACCGAGGGAGAATTGGCCTGTTCTTCGGGTGAACTTTCTCTGCCTCTGTGATCCGAGGAGCTGGTCTGTGTCTTCGCATCTTCATTAAGTACAGGGCGTGGAAAGGTGTCAGCCCCCACCTGTGAACCCAGGCCACGATTGACAATGATTTATACGGAAAAATTTCACACACACAGCTCCTCTTAATCATAAACGCACCCAAGCCTCTGGTCCCCACAAAGGCAGGTCTGTGTCACCTGATCTGTAATTCAGGAGGAATGATAATAATAGCTGGTGCAGTCCTCAGTTCTAAGTGCTTTTTCAAATGTTTCAAGTGAAACTCCCTGATACGGTGTCAGGCCTGTCTCGTGGCCGGCTCACCTCCAAAGGGCCGGGTTTGGGACAACCTGGAGGCACACCACCAGTCTGAGTGCAGGGATGGGAGGGCTGCCTTGCACAGAGGAGAAGCTGAGGGTATGTGGGTGGGGAAGTCCCAGGCACATCCCTACCTGGGCTGCTAGCTGCTCATTGCCACCCTCTCCCCGGGGCTGCCCAGTTATACTGGCATCCTTTTGGATTTGAGGAACTGTCTTAGCCTCCCTGTTCTTGTTAGACCAACAAGTGGGAATCCTGCCATTTCCTTCCATCCTCCACTCCCCCGCCCCCTTTTTTTCTTCCCCAGTTTTTATACAACAGGATTTATTCATGTTAACTGTATTCAAGTCCCCAGATGGGGGGAGAAAAAAAGATTGTGTTGAATGAGCTTATTGTCTGGAGGTTTCACTGACTTCTTTTATTTAATATCCATAGTCATAGAGCATATTGAGCTGATTTACTAAAATTCAAATGTGGTCCTTTTGGAAGGAACTCTGCTAGGGTGCTCGATGCCCCTGGGGTTGGGGCTGGGGCCCACAGCATGGCAAGTTTGCTTGGGGCATCTCATCTCCATGTTCATGGTCTCGGGTCTTCTCAGTGGGAAAACATTCTGTTACAATCCCAGACTCCTCATAAGCCCGAGGTGGGCACCACCTTACTACTGCCCTTTTCTTGCCTGCCTTTGTGGCTTCTCCTTCTAGAACATTCTTTGACAAAATAAAGATGGAAAATACCCTCTGCGGCTCCTGCCAGGCAGTTTCTTGCACACATGGAAAGAGATAAAGGGTGGTAAAACAGCAGACCTGGGATAGAAGTGGCAAGCAACAATCAACCTTCCACCTACCGCTCGAATGCCTTGCACCATGCCTGGTGCTGTGCCACCAGTCCTTGGCAGATACTGGTGCAGTTGGAGCACCTGTCTTCTAACATGTGTTAGGGATGGGGGGCTGTGGCTGAGGATCATGGCATGTGTGGTGGTCCTTGTGGTGGTGTCTGCATGACTGGGCCACGGTTGAGTTGTGACAGCTGTAGGGGTCCGGAGGCCTTGAGCTGGGTGAGGCTCATGTCTCACTGGAGAGAGTGGGACCATCTCTGGCTTCACACCAGTAACATTCCAGATGCCCTGAAAGTTAGCCTGCAGCGAAGCAAGTTGATCACAAAGCCGTCAGGCACAAGGGTGAACGTTGGGTGCTACAGGGCCCCTTGTGTGTGCACCTGATGTCTTCTTTCATTCCTTTATCTCCCCTTTTGACTTGCTCCCCCTTTCTTTTTTTTTCTGCCAGTTTCAGGTTTCATGGTTCTCTATTCTAAAAAAGTGATCCTCACTGAGAATCTGAGACCAGAGAGACAGAGAGAAGAGAGGCCCCCCCCCTCCCCTCCCCCCGGTCCTAGGTCTCTGGTGTTCTCAGGCTTTCATTTCCAGTAGCCATGGCTAGAAGAAGCTAGACTTCCAGGCTTCCCCAGGAGAGGCTGGAGACTGCGGAGTCAGGGTGGCGAAAGTGGGCTGGTCTCACCTGACGAGGAGCATCTCATTCCCTCCTGGAAGAGGAGGCCTGGAAGAAAACCTGTTCTGTGTGGCTCCTGCCCCTTCACCTGGCCCTTGAGGTGTTGCTGCCCCTGCATGCTGCAAAGAATGACACTCTTCCCAGGCCTCATGGCCCAAACCGTTGGCTCTCTGTGGGCTCTTGCCAGCCATCCCACTTGGCCTGTTGGGGTCGAGGTGACTGGATTCTCAGGAAAGGGAGTTCATGTCCTATCTGTGTGGGTCCTCAAACAGCATGAAGACCTGGTAACTACCAAGCGATGGACTATCCAGACCCAGCCCTGTGTGGGATTCCACCCACAGCCACCCCAAGTTAGCATCAGAGGGAGGCTTGGCATCCTTACCGGGGGGAGCATGAGAAGGTCGCCATTGTTTGGATAAAAGTTTCAAACATGAAGGCTCAGCATCAACTAAAAGAATTTTTTTCCTTTTGACCTCCTGGCTTCTCAGTGGGCCAGCGTCCATCTCCCACCCATCTGATGTTGGTTTGGTGAAAATAATTGTAAGCAGTTCTGGCTGGAAGCAAATCTCCTAGAGTTATGAAATCCAGGTGCTGCTGCCGGCTCACCAGGCATCGAGCCCCGTGAGAGTGGGAAAGGCCACTTGGTTCTCAGAGGGGGGAAGTTCGTTTGTTGCTTCTCACATCAAATCCAACCTTAACATGACTCCCTCCACAGCCCTTAGCCCCTCCTCTGGCCCTCCACTCACAATGATAGGAGACTTTGGGTTCTAACTGATTAGTAAATCTCTTAGCATGTGGCCTTTTGCTTCTCTGACCCTGAGGTAAAGGGGTAAATCTCCCCATGCTCTCAAGAAGGCTGGCAGGTGCTGAAAGGTGGTGGTGGGTAAGGACAACCAGTGGCCCACATTCCCTGTGGGCTCACTAATGAGGCTCATTATCGAAGGCAGGAGCAGGGATTCAGGCTGGTTTCAGCCCCCTTTCTCGACTACAGGTGCACTCCTGGCTCGGCCGTGGCTGTCTGCAAGCGTGAGCCTATTGTCCTAAGCAGGGGGCCTCCAGAGAGTGGCCATGTCTTTGGGCAGCTCATGACGTCTCCTGGGGCAGCAGCTCCCTTTCCCTAGCAATAGAATTGGGAGTCACTCAGAACAAAGATGGTTCAATGGGGTTGTGTAAGTGAGAGGGATGCGGGGAGCACCCATTCTGGGGACCTGGCTCTGTCCACTCCTTGCAGCTCTTAGCACACCTAGCTGGGGGGAGCTGCTGAGAAGGGTGAAGAAGCCAAGTGCATTGATTCCACAGACGGCAGGAATGATTGGGTCATTATGTGTGCATATGTTGGAGGTGAAGACGAGGCAAGGGGTCAGGCAAAGATCAGCCCCAGTTTCTTGACATTTCCTAAAGTTATTTAATGCCTCAAAGGATAAAGACCGTCTACAAGATCTTGTTTCCTGCTAAGGAAAGGTAGAGGCAGCTTAGGAGAGAGGAAGTGAGAATGCCAAGACACCTAATTCTTTTGGGAGGGAGTGACCCCCAGATTCTTCTGAAGTCTTCAGGCTGGGCTGCCGTGTGTCCACATGAAGATTTCTTCTCTGACTGGGAAAAAAACAAGGGTGGGCTCATAGCTTGGAGTGAAATTCTCCACCAATGGGTTTTTTTTTTTTTTTTTTTTTATTCACCATTGAGTGTGAAAATGGTTTAGATTCAGGAGGAAACAGCTGGCTAGCAGAGAGCGTGGTGGGATCTTGGGTAAGATTCCACCTTGTCACTAATGACTTTATTCAGTACGTTTCCGGCATAAGCACACTTGGCATTTGGGGAATTTTGCAGCTGAGAACTTTCATCAAGGCAAGAGCAGTGGCAAGAACCGCTTCCAGCTGAAGCCAGGAAGGAAAAACCTACATTTCACTCAGGGCAAAGCAGACCAGTCCCATGGAAATCTCCTGTCTGCTTTGATAGTTTCGACTGGGATGTGCATAAATCCTTTCTTTCTAGGATCTTCTGTCTATGGGCTTCTCTGAGACGTCAAGACATTGCTAGTGTAGCTAAGGTGAGCCCAGGTCTCTTGAGGCCCTGACCAGGTGTTCCTCTCTTGAGAGCAAGCTTAGTCTAGGGCACCTGCCAACAGCTGCGGGGAGAGCAAGGAAGAGCGATATCCCCAGGCTGCGCTGGAGAGAATCCAAGCCACTTCTGTCCATGGCTGGAGAGAATCCAAGCCTCTGTCCATTCCTCACCTGCTCAAGCCCTAACCATTCTGGGCTCCCTGTAGCTCCCCACATTGGACTCCTGCATGTGCTGCTCCATTTGGGCTGCCCAGCAAGTTTCGTCTAGCCCTGACACCTTGACCACCTCCTTCCTGACGCCTCCCTCACCCCCACCGCACCTTGCACAGCCCTCCGTGTCATTGTGTTTGTTTTATAGTTGATGGGGATCTGTATCCACAGTAGGCTGTAAACGTCTTAAGACCCAAGACATCATTCCTCTTGGTGTCCGCAATACCTCGCCCCATGTGGGCTACACTGCGAGTGCTCAAGAGAGAGGAGTGGAATGAATGAGAAATAGTTGCTGTCCTCAGGTTTTCCTTGTGTTCGATTACATCAGAGCTAAGGGACACCCTGGACAAAGTTCATAGGAATCTGGGAGAAAGGAGGAAGATATTTACAATGTTGAAAACCTTCAAGGGATTGACACTTAGGCTGTACAAGGAACTTCTGTAAATCAGCGGGAAAAAGGCAGAATTCCCAACAGAAAAGAAAATGGACAACACTTATGAATAGGCAGTTTATGGGAAAGGAAACCACCAAAAAGATAATGAGCATCTGAGCTTTTATATGGTCACGCCCCTATAATCACCATAAACAGGTCAACCAAAACAACTACCAGGTTGGCTGGCGGAAATGCAAAAGCCACATGCTGCCCAGTGTCTGCAGGGGTGTCGTGACACACAGGCCCCTCCTGCGCTGCTGAGGGAGCGGGGGCTGGTGCAGCCAGGCTGGGGAGCAGCCAGATTTGGCTTGATGATCACACTGAGTATATACCCAGCATTTCCCAAAGCAATGTCTGCAGAGGGGCCTGTTTGAGGATGCTCTCTGCAGGATTATTTGTGGGGGCAGAGAGCTGGAAACAGACTTGGAGTCACCTGGAAGAGTGGACAGGTTAACTGGCAGCATGTGCTGTACCATTTGCCTGGGCTGCCCAGCAAGCCAAGTCTATAAGCCTGACGGCTTGACCACTTCCTTCCTGACGCACATCAGTGAGTATATGCAGCAACTGAAGCAGTGGATTAGATGTCCACCTGGCAACACAACCTTTAAATCATAGGGCTACCTGAACGGTAAGAAGCAGAATAGGGCATTTGACAATAGGGTTTACATTCATCAAAAATTCATAGCATACATTATGCTGAAACCTAGACCAGCAAAAAGATACATGTTACAAAGTCATCTTTGTGGAAAGAGGGGATTGGGATATGGGGATGAAAGGAAATTTGTGGAAGTGTGCTTATATATAGTCTCTTGTCGATACCAGAAGACCACGAATGATTGACTTGAAGCAGGATTTGGCATAGTGAAGGCAACTCCAGACGCTCAAGCAGGGTGCTCATCCCCCCAACGCGTGGTTGGAAGAGTAAATGGGGAGGCCATTTTCCCTTGTACTAATTGCTGGACTGTCCAAGGGGCCTTTTCCCAGGAGACTGATAGCAGAAACACCCTTACATTTGACTCCACAGTACTGCCCTGTCGTAGCTTAGTGTGGTCAGCGGTCTGCCACCACCATGGAGGAGAGGGATGCTCCTAACGCACCATTGGTGAAGCTGGGAGTGGCAGGGCTGGCCTTTAATAGTTGTGTATCTTCTCAGTTACCTCTAGCCACCTGAGCTCCTGGAGTCCTACTTGTGTTGGGTCCACATTGCGTAGCGCAGGTCATGGCAAATGGTAGATGTCCAAATGTTGCTCAGATTAGGTAGAATGCAGTAGAACTGGATTTTTTGGTCAGCCAGTAAATTGTATAGGAAAACTCTCTGCAGGATCCATTTTGCTCCTGTCCAACAAGCCAGGGTATAAACCATTTCTCCTTCCTTTGCTCTGGACAGGATGGATCCCGGACATTTTTGTTCCATCTCTGTTTCTACTTGAAATCAATATTGTTCTCTTTGTATCTCCCCTCTCCCCCGTTTTGAACCTTTTTGAGACTTCAGAGATGTGAGTGGTATAGAAAGCCATTTGCATTCTGGGCTTTTGCTCTGCCCAGCAGTGCCCTCGGCGAGGCTGCCTCAGCCCAGGAAGCAACATTGGAGCTGCTTGGAGCCAGTGCGTGTGGGCAGGAGCAGAGCTACCTCATTTGGGTGTGGCTCAATGGGTGGGTGGCAAATTCATCTGCATTTAAAGCCAAGAGCTCAACTTGAGATTTTCAGAAAAGAGGGGGGATCCGAGTTTGGCCCTGGTGTTCTGACTGGTTCTTCCTCACGCGCTGGGTTGGTCCCTCCCAGCTGCTCTTCACCTGAACCACCTGCCCAATTACTGGCGATGCTCAGCTTCTGCTCCACTTCTCTGCACCTGCATATTCAATTCCTGGGCCCCTTGAAGTGATGGGACAATAAAGATCTTCATTTCTGGTTTCTTAAGTTCAGGTGCTAGCCCTAGGGTCTCTTCCAGTTCAGAGGATCTGTGCTCCATGTCCTTTAATATCCCCATCGTGTGGGAGGATTTCCAAGGACTCGCACAACAGGTAGATTTTGAGCCTGTGCTAGGTTCTGGGTATTGGCTGGGCTCTGAGATGAAGCTGAGAACAAGGCACTGAGGCCTCTGTCCACATGGAGCTTTCTTTCTAGTGGAGGAGAGCAGACAATGGGCAAGCAAACAGTCCTAAAAAGGATAATCGATGATAGTGGTCAGTGATGTGAAAAAAGAAAACAGGGCGTTGTGACAATAGGGGGATGAGGTGCGGGTGGGGGTCATCATTGGCCTGGGGGGCTTGGGGAGGGTCTCTGAGAAGTGATATTTAAGCTGAGATGTAAATGAGGAGGAGGAGCCTGCCCTGAGGAGAACCAGGGCGGGGACTGTTCCAGGCAGGGGGAAGGGCAAGTGCAAAGTTTCTGAGACCATCAGGAGCTAGAATGGGGGGGCGGGAGGGATGGGTTCAGAGCCTCATTACCAACGGGTATGTGTGCAGGTGCATGTGAAGAGCCATGAGTTGGGCGAGCCGGGCCATGCCAGGAAGCTTAGATCTTAGGGCACTACAGGGGCCACAGAATGAAGCTCCCCAGCCCCCAGCCCAGTGGCCAGGCCTCTCACAGAGGGACAGCCCACCACCACATGGAGTCTTAGGGTCCAACATAGCCTTTCCTCCCCAGGAAAAATCCAAGCACATCTTGAAACAATATCCTCCTCCATGCTTTTTCTGAAGAGGTCAGGTGCTACAGATCAGGAGTTTCTCACATCTATGTGAAGGGGGGTTCTGAGATGAGGGGTGGTGCGTGGAGAAAGCCCACTGGCACACAGTTCCTTGGTGGCAGGGGTAGGAGAGTGCGCTGAGATTCCTGAGTCATGTGTCCTTTCCACCTGGCAGAGCCAGGGAAGGAGAGCAGGCGCTTGACTTCTAAACCACCCAGGTTCTCTGAATTGCTCCTCCCTCTAAGAGGTGTTGAATACCTTGCTGTTCGCATGGTCTGAGATGGGTGTTTAGCTGGAGGGACTAGAATAATGGTTGAACATTTGTGAGGTTTGGCTTCAGGCAGGCCTGATTCAGATCCTGCTTGGACACTTGGGAGCCTGGGCAATTACTGACCCTTTCTGAGGCTCAGTTGCTTCATCTGAGAGGGGCTGATGCCTTCTCCCTTGGGAATTTGTAGGAATTGAGTGAAACCTTGTACTTAGAGGGCTTGGCAGCAGGTTCTGCATGTGGTCAGAGCCCAAAAATGCTAGTTGGCGGTGGTGGGCAGTGGTGGAACGACTTTGGGCTGAATTTTCCATGTTTCTGCCATGTTTATTTCCGCTACCCAAAACCTATGCTTTCAATAGTGCAGCAAGTTAGGCTGTGTGTGGGGAGGCGAATAGGCTGATTCATTAAGAAGAGTTGTTTCCTATTTCTGGATCCATAAGTACCTCAACATTGGATCTCAATTCATCAGTTATCACCTGAGCCTCAGTTTTCCCCATCTGTAATAATCATTGCTCCATTCTTGTTATAGGTTTGTTGGGAAGATTAGTGAGAAACTATGCATAAAAGTGTCTTAAAAACTGAGAAGACCGAACAACTATAAAGGGTGATTATTTCAGTGTGGGACTGAGAATTCCATGGTGGTATTGGCTGCTGACTAATTCTTGACTCTGGAGTGGTCAGAAGGCAGACTGCCCTGGTCCAGGAGACCCAGTGTTGGGTGGGATCACATTTGAGATTGGCCGAGGAGACGAGCAGTTAGATGCAGCTTCACAGCCCAGAGAGGGAGGGGCATGGTTAGAATGGTGGGTTCATTTCAGTCCTGGGCAGGGGGCCCACCTGCAGTGCCCGTGTCTTCATTTTGCAAGATGGCGAGCCCTCTGCAATCACAGGACGCCCCCCATGGCCTCGACCCTGGTTGGTGGCTACAGAAGGACATCTCCTCAGAGAAACCTCTGTTTTGTTGGGTGGCTGCCAGGATATTGCTTCAGGGTCCCACTGGGCCAAGGAACCCTTGGACCTCCTGGCAGCTGCAGTGGGGCAGGGGTGGTTTCGGCTGCTGCCTGGGAAGGGCTGAGCTGCTTGGGACCCTCCCTTGCCTCTCCCCATTCTCTCCCACCTGTCCATTCCGACTTCCTTCATCTTCCCTTTGCTACAGCTACTGTGGTCTTCTTTGTTTCAGGCGGGACATCAAGATCAAGAGCAATTAATAAAAATATTATCGGTGCCGATCACTTTTTTTTTTTTTGGAGGTACCAGGAGCTGGGGATTGAAACTGGGACCTCATGTGGGGGAAGCCAGCACTCAAATACTGAGCCACATTGGTGTCTCTGAGTTGGCTTTTAAAATTTGTTTTTGCTTGGTGTCTGTCTGTATTTTTTTAGGAGGTACTGGGGACTGAGCCTGGGACCTCCTCTATGGGAGGCAGGCACTCAACTGCTTGAGCTGTATCTGCTCCCCTTGTCTTTTAGTTTTCATTTAAAAGGAGGTTCCATCTTTTACCCTCACAGTGAGTCTACTGAGCAGTGTCGGAAGTCTCCTGGCCACTTTCTTCCAGGGTAACTGAGGCCCTGCACTTTTGGACTCTTAAGCTACTTGAAGCCTTGCTGCCCATGCCGAAGTGACCATGTTCGCTGCCTCACCGCCTGCATCCTGCTCCGAGTGGGGTGCACTCGTCCCCTCTCCTCGGGGGAGAGACCCCCTGAGATGCGGGGGCGAGAACCCCAACTACCCTGTCCCCGGCCTCACTGGGGTGGGTGAAGTACCTGGGAGGATTCTGAGAGGAAAAGCCTTCTCTGCTCTTTCACTGACATGCTTGGCATCATCTAGCTCTGGGAGAAATCCCCTGGCATGCAGGGAATTGTTCCCCCAAGCTAAGGCTGAGCTAAGAATGTTAATAAAAGGTTTCCCTTAGCTTTTCTATCAGACACTTTCATCTTATTCCAGGCCTGTAGCATCAGGACTAGGCGTGGGAGCAGGGGGGCAGGAAGCCAGCAGTAAATATTATTATCCTTATTCTGCAGATGGAGGAAATTGAGGCCAGACTTTAAGACCAGAGTGAAGGCTCTGAGACTAAGCAAATTCTGCTCTTAGAACACATTCTGCTCCCTTGTCTAGCCAGATCAAGCTAGACATGATCTCCATCCTCTGCTGGCTTAAATCTTGCCTGAAGCCATGTTTGAATATGACGTTGACGTTTTCAGTCTACCAGCTGTGGTCCAGGCTCCTTGGTGTAAGGGAAGAGGATACCCTGATGTGGCTCACAGCTGAGGCTCGAGGACCTTGTGGCTATCTCGAAGGAAAGCCTTGGCATGATGAAATAGCCTTCCCAAGGAGGGGCTTTGCTGTGTACCCAGTCCAAGTCTCTTGCCTCCCTGTTGTGTCTCCAGCTGGCCCTGTCATGCCTCTGCCCGTGCTATTCCTCTGGACAGGGATCAGGATTCCCTCCCTCTCTCTGCCCTTCCAGATTGTACCATCTTTTTTTTTTTTTTTTAAAGATTTATTTATTTATTTATTTCTCTCCCCTTCCCCCTCCCCACCCCGGTTGTCTGTTCTCTGTGTCTATTTGCTGCATCTTCTTTGTCCACTTCTGTTGTCAGCGGCATGGGAATCTGTGTTTCTTTTGGTTGCGTCATCTTGTTGTGTCAGCTCTCCTTGTGTGAGGCACCATTCCTGGGCAGGCTGCACTTTCTTTCGCACTGGGCGGCTCTCCTTACGGGGTGCACTCCTTGCGCGTGGGGCTCCCCTATGCGGGGGACACTCCTGCGTGGCAGAGCACTCCTTGAGCGCATCAGCACTGTGCCTGGGCTAGCTGCACACGGGTCAAGGAGGCCTGGGGTTTGAACCGGGGAACTCCCATGTGGTAGACGGATGCCCTAACCACTGGGCCAAGTCCGCCGCCGTCATTGTACCATCTTCACCTGCCACCCTCCTCTTCCAGAAAGCCAGCTTCTGTGGATCTCTTCCATCTGACCCCTCTTCTCAAACTCTGTGAGAGACCCCAGCAGCACTTTACTGTGGTGGTGTAGGCAGGTCTCTTTCTTGGTGTCCCTGTCTTGTCCCCACAGCTAGTTTCATATCGCCTAAAATGCACAGCACAATGTTTGACACCTTTACGGGTGTTCATTGAATTTCTGATCATCCCCAGGAGTTTGTCAACCAGCCCTGTTCCTCTAGACCGCAAGAGTTGGGAAGTCCTGGCTGAGGATTGGGGGCCAGTGCTGCAGTGGGCACTTGGAGGGTCCAGGGAGGCAAGGCATGGTCTCTAGACACTGGGCAAGGCTCACCCCTGGCCAGGGGTTAGGGCTGGTACCCGGGCATTTCTCCCTCCAGGGGCCTAGAGGTCAACATGGAGCTGTGTGCAGGACGGCCTCTTTGCTGGTGTGCTACCATGGCCCCGTAGGCAATTTGTGATTCCAGGTATCACTGTTGACTTGGGCTTGTCTGGGGGAAGGTAAGCACTTTCCCCATGATTTACAGCTTAGAAGAAAAGGTAAGTGAGGATGTTCCCACTTGGAAATTAAATCTCAACCAAGGCAACATTGAGCCACACGCCATTTGGACCCAACAGCTGTCTCTCATTTGTTGGCAAATGTTCCCGGGGATGAATGTCCCCATCCACGCTCGCCGCCCTCCCTAAATGGAGGCTTTGGACAAGTGTGGGGGAAACAATGGCCCTTGTGAGAGAGCCCTCAGCAGACGCTCCAAATGGAGTTGGTTCATCACTCGGGGCTGGGTCGGGAACGCAGACAAGATGCCATTGATTCAGCAGGGAAGGCCCCAGCAGCCGTGCAGAGAGGCTGGAGGCAGAGCGAAGGGTGAAGTCCTGGCCGCCCAGGGAGCCCCTGAATAATCAGCATGAGTGAGTCCACCTCTCAAATGCTGCTCTCTAGAAGTTTGCTTACAGGGTGGTGTCCCATCCTCTTGACACATGTGCAGAACTCTCTGCCATCTTTATAGGATCATGGGGTTTAGGAGGGCCTAGTTGTCTTGGGCAGAGCATGTTGCCACATCCACTGTTCCTGAATTCCTGGAAGCTCGCGGCTAAAAGAGATAGTCAGGATCCAAACTCGGGGCCCTTGGCTTCCGGCTTGAATCAGTCTGTGTCGTCCTTCCTGTCACCAGGCTGGGGTACAGGGATGACTGAGAACAAGAGAAGGTGAGCTGGGGAGTCGGGCAGAGTCAGTGCAGGCTTCTGGCCTTGAAAGTGAATTGTGGCTGGGAGTGAGTCCCTTGGCCTCTGGCAGCCTTCAGACTGGGCATCAGCAACCCTCAATTCCATCAAGTTCTGTTTCAATTTTCCCCAGCTTTCCAGGGCAAAGATGAGAGGTCAGATGTTTAAGCTCTGAGCAAATGCAGCTTTTCTTTTTCTGTCTCTCTTTTTGGATGGAATTGCTTTAAGTAATTTAGCAAAAAAAAAAAAAAAGAAAAAATGTGCTGCACATTTCAAATTGCTCTTTCACTCTCTAAGGAGTTCAGGGTAGTAATTTGACATCTATGTTTCATGTCAGAAGTCACACGTGCTCATTATAAAGTATGCATGTAGACCTGAAATGTTTAACCTAAAATGTAAAAAGCCCTACAATCCCACCTCAAGAATATACCCTCCTCCCTGCATTTTCTTCTTTCTCTTTCTTCTCTTTCTCCTCTCCCTTCCTTCCTGCCCCTTCCCCTCTTCTTCCCAACCCCCATGATACAAAGGTTTTAAAAAGCAGAAGGGTGCCATAAAAGGTCAGCCCCACTCAGGCTCCTGTTCACTCACTTTCCCTTGCTAGAAGGGAGTACTGCCCCGGTGTATGATGTATCCGTCAAATAACGTCCGCACAGAGCAGCCGTATATGTATAATTGTTTTCCTTTCCCTCAAATGGAGCACACCCACTCTTCACCTTGTTTCTTAAGGTAAGGATGTCCTCCCTTGGCGGTCACCCCTCGTAGAGCTGCTGTGTTCTTTGTAATGGCTCCTCTATGTTTCCTTTACATGGATGTCGCACCATTTATATCATCATTGGACATTGAAATTTTCCCCAATCTTTTGCTGTAGCAAGGCCACCATGAATTTCCTGGTACGTAGGTCATTTCATACACGTGAAGGATATCTGTAGCATGAAATCTCAGAAGTGGGTCAAAGGATATGTGCATTGACCATTTTTATAGATATTGCCAAATTTCCCTCTTTGGAAGTTGTACCATGCTATACTCTCAGCAGCAAAGTGTTAGTGTCTGTTTTACCACCCCCTCATCAACACAATGTTATTAGCTTTTCTGCCTTTGCCCACCAGAATGGGCAGTCTCTCTTCCTAAACTAATTTGCATGTCTTCTGTTATGAGTGAAGTTGAACACATTTTTGTGAACACCATTTCCATTTGTGTGTGTAAACTGATTTGTTTTTTTTTTAGATTGATTTTATTTATTCCCCCCCCCCCTTTACCATTTGTGCTTGCTGTCTACTCTCTGATCCATTCAGTGCACATTTTTCTGTGTCTGCTTGTCTCCCCTTGTTTCATCATCCTGCTACTCCAGCTCTCTGTGTTGCAGGCTGCCAGCTCTCCACTCTGCGGGTCAGCTTGCCTTCACCAGGAGGCCCCAGGAATTGAACCTGGGGCCTCCCCTATAGTAGACAGGAGCCCAGTCACTTGAGCTGAATCCGCTTCCCTGAATTGTTTATATGCTTTATCAAATGTTCTATTGGGTTGTTAGTCTTTGTACAGGTTAAGGAAATTAATTCTTTGGATATGAGTTGCAAAGAGTTCCCCCCAGTTTCTTGTTTTTTGACCTGCTTTTATGTTTTCTCTTCCAAAGTAGAAACTGTGTGTGTGTGTATGTGTGTGTATGTGGTCAAATTTATCTCCTTTTGTAACTCTGGGTTTTGTTTTCCCTTAGAAAGTCTTTCTGTAATTGTGTGTGTGTGTGTGTGTGTGTGTATATATATATATACTTTTTTTTAAGATTTATTTTTTTATTTCTCTCCCCTCACCCCCCGCCCCCTCCCCGGTTGTCGGCTCTCTGTGTCCATTTGCTTTGTTTTCTTCTGTGTCTGCTTGTATTCTTGTTAGCAGCACCCAGAATCTGAGTCTCTCTTAGTTGTGTCATCTTACTGTGTCAGTGTGTGTGCGGCGCCACTTCTGGGCAGGCTGCACTTTTTTCGTGCTGGGCGGCTCTCCTTATGGGGTGCACTCCTTGTGTGTAGGGCTCCCCTACATGGGAGACACCCCTGCATGGCACGGTACTCCTTGTGCACATCAGCACTGCGCATGGGCCAGCTCCACACAGGTCAGGGAAGTTCAGGGTTTGAACCACGGACTTCCCATGTGGTAGACGGATGCCCTATCCCTTGGGCCAAATCCGCTTCCTATATATATTTTTTAAATCTTCTGTTTCCTTCTAGTACTTTTGTAATCTCATTTTTTATGCTTAAAATCCGTGAACCATCTGAAATTCTTCAGAAGGTGAGACATAGAAGTCCAAATGTGTAGTTTTTCATATGGGCGCACCATTGTCCCAACAATATTTTTAATAATCTTTCCCAATGTCTTTGCTGTAACTAAATGACTGTGTATAGTAGGGTCTGTTCCATATGCTCTAGTCTTTTCCATTGCCACAGTGCTTTAATTACTGTTGCTTTATGACATGTTCCCTCATTCTTTTTAAGAAACCTGTTCATCATAAGCATTTATTAGGCTCTTATCTACAAATAGTATAGGGCTAGAGATTGTACCAATCAAATCCAACATTGTTCCTGCCACCTGGAAGCTTGGAGACAGAATCAAGACAGTCACCTACAGGATTGTCTTTCACAAAACCCTGGGTCACATGATCTTGGATGTCTTGTTAGTGGGGAGACTGTCCAGGGCAGTACGATGGAAAATTTTACTGAGGGTCTTCCCTGGAGCCCGTGTCTGCTCCCTCATGGCAAAATGACCAGGGTGAGGGGGCCTAGTGAAGAGAGCCCCCCGCCTTGGGATGGAAGCCCCTGAGACATAAACACAGTCACCACCCACCACTAAATTGTCACTGGGGACCAACGCACTTGGGAAGTGGGTTTTGACGACGACATTCTCTTGCCAGACTGTGTGACTCAAGATCCCTGGCAGGGATGGAGCTTTTTTGTTTTTTGGGTTTTTTCCCCTCTTTACAAAAGCATAGCAAAAGTATTTGCCACATAAAACATACAAAGTTCCATAAAGTCTCAACCAATGAAATCATCATCTCTTTCCAGGCAAACACAGTCTTCTGACCTTGGCTGATTTATCCTCTCTGGGGAGTTGTAAGGCAAGCGAATTGATTTACTCAAGAAAAAGACCTATTTAGCTTTTGCATCCTCAGACTTCATCAAACCCTTGGGTTTGGGCTGTGTGGGGTTGGGAGAATATCGTGTGACTTCCCTGAAAGGGTTCACTTGTAGGAATGTGGGGTAACAAGACTCAAACAAGGCAGGATAAGAACCTCACAAGAATTTTGCCTAGAAATAGCTATAAAAAGACAATCCAAGTTCCCTCAATAGTTCAGAACTTCCTCTAAGGGAGAAAATGTCTGTTTCTCCCTCCTTTTCTTTGTTAAATCATCCCCCAAAACCATTTGTTCTATGCAACAAATTTTCCCAAGGTTTTAACTATTTCACTGAGTGTTGGGTGACTTGTTCTTTATTATTATTATTATTATTATTATTTTTAAGATTTATTTATTTATTTAATTTCCCCCCCTCTCCTGGTTGTCTGTTCTTGGTGTCTATTTGCTGCGTCTTGTTTCTTTGTCCACTTCTGTTGTCGTCAGCGGCACAGGAAGTGTGGGCGGCGCCATTCCTGGGCAGGCTGCTCTTTCTTTTCACGCTGGGCGGCTTTCCTCACGGGTGCACTCCTTGCGCGTGGGGCTCCCCCACGCGGGGGACACCCTTGCGTGGCACGGCACTCCTTGCGCGCATCAGCACTGCGCATGGGCCAGCTCCACACGGGTCAAGGAGGCCCGGGGTTTGAACCGCGGACCTCCCATATGGTAGACGGACGCCCTAACCACTGGGCCAAAGTCCGTTTCCCTATTATTTTTTTTAATATGGGGAAATAGCACATTTAGACCAGGACAGCGTGACATGATTTAGAACGTCCCAGTTTTGCTGACTTTGTCTCAGGCACCACTGTCCCAGAGGAGCTGGCATAGGTAGCCTCTTCTCCATCCGGTGGGTGATTTGGTGCAGGCCATGCCAGGACCAGGGACTTCCTTGTGGTTGGCAGGTCTGGGGCTTGCTGACCCAGACACCCTCAGTGATTAGCAGTGAGGGATGTGTTCTTGGTGGTCAAGCTTCTTCCTCCCTGGGTCCTTCTTGGAGACTTTGTGGGCAGCTAGAAGATAGAGGTCAGTACTTCTCCTCCAGGGCCTTATCTTAGCTTCTCCTCCTCCAGTTCAACTATATTCAGTTACCATGTTTTAGTTTGCTAGGCTGCCAAAATGCAGATAGTGAGATGGGTTAGCTTTTCCCAAGGGGAATTTATTAACTTACACATTTACAGTTTTGAGGCTGAGAATAATGTCCAGATCAAGGCATCAGCAGGCAGTGTTTTCTCCCTGGAGGCTGGTTGCTTGTCTCTCCCTTCTCTTCTGGATTTCACTACTTTCAGCTTCTTGCTTCCATGGCTTTCTCTTTCTCTTCATCTGAATTTCATTCTCTTATAAGGGATTCCAGTAAGAGGATTAAGATTCACCCTGAATGAGGTGGGTCACATCTTAAGATCCTGCTCACCAAAATATCCTACTTACAATGGGCCCATACCCACATGAATGAATTAACTTTAAGAACATACTTTTCTGGGGTTCATACAGCTTCAAACAATCACACCCTCTTAGAGGTAGAGGTCTCTAACAGACAATCCAGAAGATGGTACATTTGCAGGAGAAACAAGACAATACTCCTCCAAAGAGAGAGACTATTTCTGGCATAGAAATTGTAGTCCACTGTATTAGAAGGCATTCCTTTGCATTCTCAATCTCCTGACCTCTAGGAGTATAATGAAGACAATAGCAATGCTTTTACCATTAGTTCATAGAAAGCTAATCAGCTGGTCCTGGAAAAGGCTGATTTTGGTGTGTGTTCCAGTCTTTGCTGGATGCCAGGATACAGTCTACAAGGATAGCAGCTGGAGAGATTTTGTAGAGTAAGAAGTATAAACTTCACAACTATGAGTGGGTTTTCTACCTGATGGGCTGAAAACTCTCAGGTGAAAAGCATAAATAGGCTGCTGCTTACCACCACCACCAACCTTCCAAGGAGACAACCCAGCTGCAGGTGATCAAAGAACTGAGATCTGTATCCTGTCCTGAAGGCCCTTTCCCTTAACTCAAGCTTGATTTTGTTGGTACTGCCCTCCTTGCCTGAGAGGCTTCTTGGAGAACAAGGGCCTGGCAAATTGTAGGGATGTTACCAACGAAGACCCAGAAAAACCATGGTTTATTTTCTTGGTGACATCTGAGAAATACTGTAGAAAACACATTTGAGCTCTCTACAAAATCCCTCAGAAGTGCAGCAGACTCTCAGTGTCCCTTTTAAATCCCCTGCAATGGAGCCCTGTGTGCGATACTCTCTCCTTAAGCCTCTTAGGCAAATAGTTACTCCTTCCCCTGTGCTTCCAGAGCACTTTGTCCATAGCTATCTTGTTGAAATGAAATGAAGGCGTTTGAGGGCAGAAATGAATCTTACTCATTTTTGCATCTATCGACGAGTATGGGAACTCAAGAAATTGTTGCATAAACTTCGTCACACTGAGGAAAGCCGTAACTGTTCTATTCCATTATTTTGCCAAGACTTGGGATCCGCAAACAGCATTAACCAACCACTGATGTGTAAGTTGTACTTTGATTAAATATATATGACATGTGGTACAGAGTCTATGACATAGGAAACATTCAACAAATGTTTGTGTCCTTCCCTCTCACTACCCCACCACTCCTTGATGGTATGGTGGTAGATTCTTTCCAAGAAGCTCATCAGTTGACCTGGGTTGGACTTCACCCAGAATCACCTAGTTTACAGATCATGTTTTGTTCCTTTCTGCATTCACACTTGGTCCTAGCTTTGGGACTGACCTCTTTGAATAGTTTAAGAGGAGAAGTGTCTCTGCTAAACTTTTCAGATAATCCAGCAAGATATTCCATTTGCTAAACTTGTGCAACAACTCTTGATGTTCTAGTTCAGATGCTGTTTTTACAGTATTCCATTTGGTTGTTCAGAGGTATTCTCTGACTTGGAAATCTGGGGGCAGGAGGGAGGCAGTGTGTAACTGAATTAGTAAACTGTAGGCCAAAGGAGATGTTTTATTTGTGTATTATAACCTTGACTCATGTGATATCCCTTCAGAGACATTTCATAGCTCCAAGCTGAGTGCCCTTGGGCTTCCCAGTGTTGGTAGGCAGGTGAAAGATGTGCCAAGCCCAGTCCCCAGGGGTCCCTCTACCCTCTTGCTCCTACCCCTCCTGGCTCATGACTCTGTGGGTGGTGACTTCTAGGGAGGCCTGTGCCAATGGTTTCTCAGTCTCTGGCTGATTCTGCCTGGGTGGTCTATTATTTTTCCCACGTTTCTGTATTCTTAAGTCTTGAGGACTTCTATCCCTGGGATAGTGTTAAGTTGTATGTGTTTGTAATTGAGTGTTGACAGTTATGGATATAAGAAGTTCAGCAATGGAGTTATCTGGGTCTGAATTTGCAACATTGTTTCAGCCCGTGTGATTGTTTCAAAATGCTCTTCCTTGTGGTTTTTGAGTTAGGTAATTGCTTTAATCCTCTTCCAAAGGGAACATGATTATATAGGTTCTTCAGTTCCAAGTAAAAGAAATTGAATTCTCCCCTTCCCAGGGTAAAAAACAAAATCCCATTTATAGGATCTAATGAAGACTGTTTATACGCTAGTCAGATGTGGTTGTGTCATTGGTGTCAGAGTTCTGTTCTATTATTTAACTGGCACTTACTCCTTCTCTTCTCCTCTAAGTTGAAAAGTCCCTAAGTATAGACACTATTTCATAGTTCTTTGTACTGCACTCACCATCCCCACCCCACCTCCACTAGATCCTAGCACAAGTCCTGGTTCATAGCTGATGCTGCATAGATGTTTATTTCCTAGGTCAGAGTGCTTATGCAGCAGTAAGTGAACATGATCCCTCCCCTGGAAGACCTCACAATCTCTACAACAAAGCTTTGCATATGTAGTTCCTTCAAGGGGGTGACTTTTCAGGAAAAGGGGAGAGGTACTATACAAGTGACCCTGTAGTACTTTATTATCCCAAATCTGATTTTAAACTTTTATACTGATTGGGAGTGGATGTGACTCAAGCAGTTGAGTGCCTTCTTCCTACATGCAAGGTTCCGGGTTTGATCCCTGGTGCCTCCTAAAAACAAAATAAACGACAAACGAGGGACCAGCTTGGGGAAGCCAATGGGGCTCAGTGGTTGAGTGATGGCTTCCCACATAGAAGTCCCGGGTTCAATCCCCAGCCCTGGTACCTTAAAAAAAAAAAAAAAAAAGAGGAATGAAAAAAAGAAAGGAAAAAGAAAAAAATTTATATATTAGGCTCCTAGGAGTCTGGCATAGAAAATTAGAACATCAAAGCCACAATACTTTTTGTTTTAGAGCAGGGGTTGGCAAACTATAGCCCACAGGCTAAATCCAGTCCACCACCTATTTTTTATGGACTGCAAGGTGAGAATGGTTTTTAAAGATGAACATTTGCAGTCAAGTTGATGATAGGGAATACTATCAATTAAGCACAATGTGCCCCCACCCCCAAAAAAAATTTCATTCTCATTAGCAGACTTGAATAATTAAAAAATCATATTCAATTATGAATATATTTTTAATTTCCTCAATAAAGTATTTGTGCACATTTGTGTTCCCTCTTGCACAAGTAAATACCTTCCTACTGTTTTCAGTTTTGCCTCTTGCCCTTTTCTAGAATAGGGTTCAGCAAACTCTTCCTATAAAGGGCAGATAGTCAATATTTTAGACTTTGCTGTGGCAGTGACTTGACTTTGCCATTGTCACTTGAAAGCAGCCTGACAATGTGTAACGAATGGGTGTGGCTTTGTTCCAATAAAACTTTATAGACACTGAAATTTGAATTTCATATAATATCTGTGTCACGATATTCTTCCGATTTTCTTTCAACCATTTGAAAATGTGAAAACCAGTCTTAGCCTGTGGGCTGTACAAAAAAACATGATGGGCTTGATTGGGACACAGTCTGTTGGCCCCTGTTCTAGAAAATGAGACCGCCACCCCCAAACAATGCCATCCAGGAATGAGTTAGCTCAGACCCTCTGGTGAACTTGGAACAACACACAGATGATGTCTGGTGTAGTCTCATCACAGCCTTGAGGCAAATCTTGCTCCCACATGCCACTCCTGGACTGAGGGACTTAATTAAGCCCACCTACTTCACCACCATTCTCTTCTCCTAGACTGACTTCTCTAAAATCTGTCTAGGAAAGAGTTTCTTCAGAATACATCAGCAGCCCTGGGCCCCTTCCAGCTCCTAGTTGGAAGGATCTTCCAAGAATAGAGAAGTTGAAACAGCTGTGCATTATTTTTTCTTCCAGAATCATGCAGCTAGGGGGTGAGTTCAGGACTCTCTGGCAGCGCCTCTGTGAAGGCTGAGCAGCTACAGACTGGGAACAAATCTAGAGTGAATGCTGCTGCACCCAAACCAGTGAGGATAGCTTCACCTAAGCTAGGGCTGGAAGCAGCTGTCTGAATTTTGAGGCCGGGCGGGGGGGGGGGGGAGCGATTCTTGCCGAGGGCTTGGTACCCAAGTACCAGGACTCTCCCATGCTCAGCTGGGCATGCCTGAAGACTCCAGGGAGGAGTGTGTGTCTGCAGCTCCTCGAATGGGACCACTGTCTGGTTGTCGGGCCTGCTGCCCCTGGCGCTGTGATTCTGCGCCAGAGGTTTAGCCAGCTGTGCTGTTCATCCCATGGAAACGGTTGCCAGAAACACTTTTTCCCTTTCTGCTTGAGTGACCAAGTTTCAGAAAAATCCAATGATAATGTGCAGGCATTTCAAATCTGAAACTTTAGCTGGGATGTTTGGGATTGCGTTGCCTAGGAGATTTAAAGAGTGGGCAGGTCTGTGAAATAACTGACAAAATGTCCTCCAGAGCCCGGAATGCTGAAGCAAGTAAGAGAGAAGGAGCAAGAGTGATTTTGTAGCATGGAATTGTGTGACTGTGTTAATTTATGGAACTGTGTTGTTACTCTTTGACATGTCCTGTAAGCTCCTGAGGACAGGGGCTCCTACCTTTGGAATCCTCTACAAATGCTAGGCATATGTAGTCTTGGGATTTCAGTACCAGCTCAGCATCTTCTCTCCGCTGTGGGCCCAGGCCTTGCTGATCTTCCCAGGAGAGGATAATCCCACTACTTGGCAGGGAAAGGAGGAGGGGTGCTGGCATAGTGACAAAGGCCCGGGGACTTCCAAGAGAGATGAGGGAGGTGAGGTGGGCTGTGGCCTTTACCTCTCCAGTCCCCATCTTCTCTGTTGGCCAAGTGAATGTGCCAGTGTCATCATTTTGGGGCAGCCTGTGGGGCAACAGTACTTTGAAGTATTAGGCTTTAAAAAGGAGTGGAAAGGGTTAATGAGAGTTTCTTCATTAACATACATTTCTTATAATGCAGGTTTTGCAAAATAATACCATATTTTTAAAACAAATTTTTACACATACAGTATATTCATTCAGTGGAATACCATGCAACTGATAACATAGATGTTCCTCTTTTTTTTTTTTTTTTTAATCAAAAAGGGGTCTCCAAGGGACATTGGAAAGTGAAAATAGCAAGGTGCCGAACGCTATGAAGAGTGTGAGCTTATTTGTGGAAGAGGGCTTTATCTGGATCTTTCTATATATCTTTCATAAAATCTTTTACAAATACATTATATATAAAAAATTCCTGGAAGGGCACAAAAATCCACTGACAGTAGTTGCCAGGGAGGGAGTGCTGATGCTTGACCGGGAGGTGTTCTGAAATGAGAGGGAAACTTTTCATTGTTTCTATTTGTACCGCTGCTCGATACATCTTTTTTCTTTTCTTTTCTTTTCTTTTTTTGCCATGGGCATATATTTTTCCTGTAAAAATTTAAATTAATAAAAATAGAAAAAAGTACATGGAAGAAGTCATTGAGAAGGTGTTTGGCATCCTGAAACCTTCCGGAGCTGGTCACCCTTGGCCTGTTCTGGACATTAAGATATGGAGAATAATGCAAAAGAAAATACTGGGTTATTTCACTCATGGCAGCCCCTACCCCACCCACCCCACCCAGTTCTGCATAGCTTCCCTTATCTGAGCTATAAATTCTGGGACAAACAATGGTGTGTCAGCCCAGGGCTGAGCTTGGTGTTTACAGAGAGAAAATCTGGGAACCCACTAGAAAGAAGAATTGGTGCCCAAGCCTCCTGGGATGGGAAGGCTGGCTCCCAAGGTTGGCATGGGACTAGGCAGGAGCCTAGGCTGGTTGTCAAGGGCCAAGACTAGGGGCTGGTAGGTGTTATTAAACTCCCCAGCCATCCTGAGATTTTCCACTAAACCACTCCACCAGCAAGCCTAAAGCACCAGCAAGCCTCCAACCCGAAAAGAATCTTCAAATTTGAAACAAATTAGTCAAGAATTTTGCTGTTTAATCCAAGTTAAGGGACAGAAACCTTTCCCTTGTTGGTCTCTCTATAGGATGTAACTTGCTGGGGTGAAGTTAACATAGTGGTTCCCAGAGTGAGAGGCCTTCCACCTTATCTTTATTTTTCCTTGATAAAATAGAGTAACATTCACCCCTGTTACCATCACACTGGAGTCTGTTTAAAAAAACAAACAAAAACAGAAAAAGTAAACTCAGGGAATTTTCCCTGGTTCAGATTCTGACCTTAGTAAATCATCTTTCTTCTTCTGTCCTGATGAGGTTCCTTGTGTTGCCAGTGCCTGTTCCTCAGAATCAGCATTTATAATTACTCCCACCAGAAGCTTCCTATTCCACGATTGCCTATTCCTGGCTGAGCAGAAGTTCTTTTTTCTATAAGATGGTAGCCAAATCACTGCCGTCCTTCTCCCTGTTCCCTCCCTCTGCAGATTTCTACCAGGCTTTCTCCTTTGAGAACTAAGTGTGTCAACGAGCAGACTGAGAAAAGCTTTCAGTATTATTTTGGTGGTGAAAGGTGCCAGAGAAGGAGCATGATCCTGTGAAAAGTCCCAGGTTGGCCTGCGCCAGCTAGTGGCAGCCTCTTCCAGAGTATCATCTCTATGGGGCCCTATAGGTGGCCCAGCAGCTACCAGCCTGCCACAGGAGAAGCTCCCCATGTCCCTGCAACCCCCAAATATACTTCATGGTCATGGAAAACAAATACAAAGGTCAAATCAATATTTTCCTATTGCTGCCTAAGTCCCAGTGGTTGGCAAAGACCTTTTTGGGGAGGCAGGCGATAACCTGGGATTTGAACAGTCGATAGGATTTATGAGAACGGGGAAAAAAAGGATGGAGGGAAATAAAGCAAGTAGAAGTTTAGACATGTGATGATAACTATAGTGTGGGTGATTTGGGCAAATATCGTTAAACTCTAAAGGTAAGTGTTTTTGTTTGCTAGGCTGCTGAAAGCAGATACTATAAAATGGGTTAGATTTTAACAAGGGCAATTTATTAGCTTACAGTTTTGAGACTGAAAAATATCCAAATGAAGGAATCATCAAGGCAATGCTTTATTCCTGAAGACTGGCTACCAGCAATCCTTGGTTCCTCTGCCACGTGGCAAGGCACATGGCAGCTCTGTTGGTGTCTCTCTTCTCTTCTGGGTTTCGTTGCTTTTCAGCTTCTTGTACCATGGCTCATTCTCTTTTTCTTTGTATTCATCCCATTTATAAAGGAGTCCAGTAAAGAGGATAAAGACCACCTTGGGCCATGCCTTAACTGAAGTAACCTCATCAAAGGTCTTACTTCCAATAGGTTTATGCCCTCAGGGATGGATTACGTTTAAGAAAATGATTTTCTGGAGGTTCATACAGTTCCAAACCACCATAGTGAGATATAGGAAACCGTACGTCCCCTTCCCACAATTTCATTCCCAGTGACTGTGTTAAATGAAAGCAAGTCTCAGACAGAATTTAGCTGCATCCAAACCATTTGTTAGCAAGCAGGTGCAAGAACAGTCTAGCAGTTTGTTCTATGTCTCAGTTCTTTGGTGATTAGGTGTTCTGCCAAATAAGCACCTCACTTGAGACAGGCACAGGAAAATGCTAGTGGCAGGATTTAGCTAACCTAATGGGAACAGAGTCTTCCAGTAATGCATGAACACTGCACTGCATGGTATCCTGAGCCTAGAATGCAACTCCGAATGAATGGTATAGGCTATTGGGCTTAGCCAGATTCCTTTATCCTGCTTATGGAAGAATGAAAATCCCAGAACAATATTCCCAGCACTCCATTTAACCCAAACACTACTCATTTCAGCAATGAAACGTTTTTAACATCCATACAACTAGCTGTATCCTTGTAGTAGGCACCTCTGGGGTGTGCACTTCTGATTCGAGTTTTTCAACTAACCAACTGCCCGGGTATGTGTAATCTGATTAGGGTACTTTAAATATTAACTCTTTACCATTGGGTTGTAGATTCTAACTAATTTATGTCCACATGTATTTTGCACTATTCAAAGAGGAGAATTAAAATAAACTTAACCTGTAGGTACCCCTGGAGACCTGAGATAGCAGAATTTGCAATGTTTGGAGTTAAGATAAAACTTGGGACCAACCCTTCTAATGTTCATTAGTAGTAAGGAAACTGAGGCTCAGAGAGTTTGAACAGCTTGCCCAAGTTACTACTAAGCACCAAGCACCAAGCACAAATGGTGTGATGGTTAAGTTCTCCATGTCAACTTGGCTAGATTATGGTGCACAGTTGTTTGATCAAGCAGGCACTGGCCCGATTGTTAGTATGAGGGTACTTCATGGGTTTAAATCATTAGTCAGTTGATTGCATCTATGGTAGATTACATCTACAATCAACAAAGGAGATGCCTTCAGTGATGGAAGAATTCTCATCCAATTCGTTGAAGACCTTCAAGGGAGAACTGATGATTCAGCAGTCAGAAAGAAGAATTTCTATTTCTATTTCAGCCAGTCAGCTTCTCCTGGGGTACCTAGCATTGAAGAAAATGGGCAGTCTACTACTTGATCAGTATAAGCTGAAGAGTCCCAGGTCAAGTGAACAAAAGTCTAACTGAATCACAAAATTGGAATCACGGTCCCTTAGTCAATTTCCACACGGAGACAGTTTCCAGACCTAGAACCTCTTGAATGAAGGAAAATCTGGGTCCCTTTGGGGGAGGACCCTGCTACACTGCCAAAAATGTATACTGCTAATCTTCCTCCCAGCCTTCTCCAAAGGGGCCTAGTCGTTTACTAGGGAAATGAAGGGGAATCTGGGTCGCTTTGGGGGAGGACCCTGGTATACTGCCAAAATTGTCTGTTACTCTTCCAGCCTTCTCCAAAGGGGCCTACAGTCATTTACTAGGGTGACTGTGCACTGGGGGAAAGGAAATGATCAGATATTTCAGGGATTATTAGACACTGGGTCTGAACTGACATTAATTCCAGGAGACCCAAAATATCACTGTGGTCCACCAGTCAGATCGGGGCTTATGGTGGTCAGGTGATCAATGGAGATTTGGCTCAGGTCTGTTTTACAGTGGGTCCCTGAACACATTCTGTGATTATTTACACAGGTCTGAAATGCATAGTTGAAATAGACATACTCAGCAACTGGCAGAATCCCCACACTGGCTCCCTTACTTGTGGAGTCAGGACTGTTATGACAGGAAAAACTAAATGGAAGCCACTAGAACTGCCTCTACCTAGCAAAATAGTAAACTACTGGATTCCTGGAGGGATTGCAAAGATCAGTGCCACTATCAGGGACTTGAAGGATGCAGGGGTTGTGATTCCCACCACATCCCCATTCAGTTCTCCTATTTGGCCTGTACAAAAAGCAGATACATCTTGGAGGATGACAGTGGATTATCCTAAACTTCACCAGGTGGTACTCCAGTCACAGCTGCTGTTCCAGTATCATTGCTTGAGGAAATCAACACATCCCCTGGTGCCTGGTATGCAGCTATTGATCTGGCAATTTTTTTTTTTTTGATACCTGTTCAAAAAGACCACCAGAAACAATTTGCTTCACACTAGTAAGACCCTTCACTGTCCTGCCTCAGGGGTATATCAGCTGTCCAGCCCTACATCATAATCTTGTCCATAGGAAGCTTGATCACTTTTCCCTTCCACAAGATATCACACTGGATATCACATTATATTGATGACATTATTTCTGATTGGACTTAGTGAGCAAGAAGTAGCAAATACTCTAGTCTTACTGGTAAGGCATTTGCATCTCAGAAGGTGGGAGATAAATTCAAAAGAATTCAGAGGCCTTCCATCTCATTGAAATTTCTAGGCATCCAGTGGTATGGAAAACGTTGAGGTATCCTTTCTAAGGTGCAGGATAAGCTGTTGCATCTGGCCCTTCCTATAACCAAAAGTGGGAGGAAGAGATATGATGTGGGGGCATTTTGGGGGGTTGGAGTTGTCGTGGGTGGTGCTGCAGGGACAGTTACCGGACATTGTATGTCCTCCCATGGCCCACTGGGTGGACTGTGGGAGAGTGTGGGCTATGGTGTGGACCATTGACCATGAGGTACAGTGGTGCTCAGAGATGTATTCACCAAATGCAATGAATGTCTCATGATGATGGAGGAGGTTGTTGTTATGGGGGGAGGAGTGGGGTGAGGGGGGTGGAGGGATATATGGGGATCTCATATTTTTTTAATGTAACATTAAAAAATCAAGTAAAGACAAAATTAAAAATTAAAAAAAAAAAAGGAATGGGAAAAAAAAAAAAAAAAGGCACATGGCCTAATTGGGCTCTTTGAATTTTGGAGGCACCATATTCCTCATTTCAGTGTGCTACTCTGGCCCATTTACCGAGTGACCATAAAAGCTGTTAGTTTTGAGTGGAGACCAGAACAAAAGAGGCTCTTCAGCAGGTCCAGGCTGCCGTACAAGCTGCTGTTGCTGCTTGGGCTAGCAGATCCAGCAATCCAATGGTGCTAGAAGTTTTAGTGGTAATTAGAGATGCTGCTTAGAGACTTTGGCAGCCCCTGTAGGAGAATTACAGCACAAACAAAGGATTTTGGATTAAAGCCCTGCCATCTTCTACAGAAAACTTCTCTCCTTTTGAAAAACAGCTTTTGCCCTGATATTGAACACTATTGTGCCTTGGTGGGAACAAATGGTTAACCATTGGCCACTACGTTATCATGAGACCTGAGTTGCCCATCATGAACTGAGAGTTGTCTGACCCACAAAGCCAGGAAGTTGAATGTGCACGGCAGCACTCCATCATAAAATGGAAGTGGTATATATGAGATAGGACTCAAGGAGGCCCTGAAGACACAAGTTACGTGAGGAAGTAGCCCAAATGACCACAGCCCCCACTCGTGCCCATTACCTTCTCTTTCCCAGCCCACAACTATGGCCTCTTAGAGACTTTCCTATGATCAGTTGACTGAGAAAAAGCAAACTTGGTCCTGGTTTGCAGATGGTTCTGTGTGATAAACAGGTAACACTTGAATGTGGACAGCTGTAGCATTACAGACTACAGCCCCTTTTTGGGATATCCATTAAGGACAGACATGAAGGAAAATCCTTCCAGTGGGCAGAACTTCAAGCAGTGTACCAGGTTGTTCATTTTGCTTGGAAGGAGAAATGGCTAGAGGGGCATGAGTATACTGATCCATGATCTGTGGCCAATGATTTGTCAGGATGGTCAGGGACTTGGAAGGAACATGATTGGAAAGTTGGTGACAGAGGCCTGAAGGAGAGGTATGTGGATAGACCTTTCTGAATGGGTAAATTACATGAATATATTTGTGTCCCATATGAATGCTCACCAGAGTGTGATTTCAGCAGAGGATTTTAATAACCTAGTAGATAAGAAGACCTATTCTGTGGATAACAGCAGATCTCTTTCTCCAATGTGTTCATGAACAATGTGGCTTTGGTGATAGGGTTGGAGGTTATGCACGGGCTCAGCCACATGTACTTCCATTCACCAAGGCTGATCTGGCTACAGCCATTGATAAGGGCCTAGTCTGCTAGCAGCAGAGACGAGCACTTAGTCCTTCATATGGCACCATTCCCCAAGATGATCAGCCTGTGTCCAGGTGGCAGTTGATTACTTTGGATCACTTCCATCATGGAAGGGGGCAGCATTTTTATCTTACTGGTTTGAAACATACCATGGTTACAGATTTGCCTTCCCTACATATAATGCTTCTGCCAAAACTGTCATGAACTTACAGAAAGAATGCCTTATCCACTATTGTGGTATTCCACACAACTTTGCTTCTATCAAGGAACCCACTTCAGAGCAAATGAAATGTGGAAATGACTACATGCTCATTGGCATTCACCAGTCTTACCATGTTTTCTATCATCCTGAAACAGCTGGATTGATAGAACAGTGGAATGGCCTTTTGAAGTCTCAATTATGGTACCAACTGCGTGACAGTATCTTGCAGGGCTGAAGCAATATTCTCCAGGAGGCTGTATATGCTCTAAATCAGCATCCACTCACTGGGGCTCTTTCTCGGACAGCCAGGATTTGTGGGTCTAGGAATCAAGGGCTAGAAATGGGAATGGCATCACTCACTATAACCCCTAGTGACCTACTAGAAAAAAATTTTGCTTTCTGTCCCCAGAACCTTAAGCTCTGCTTGCCTACAGATCTTAGTTCCAAAAGGAGGTATGCTTCCACCAGGAGATGATTCCATTGAACTGAAAGTTAAGACTGCCCCTTGGCCACTTTGAGCTACTCATGCCTCTGAATCAACAGGCAAAGAAGGGAATTACTGTACTGACTGGGGTGATTGATTCTGACTGTCAAGGGGAAATAGGACTGCTATACACAATGGAGGTAAAGAGGAGTTTGCCTGGAATACAGGAGACCTCTTAGTATCTCTTAGTACTACCATTGAAGATTCCAAAAGTCTTTTCCAGGCAGAATTACTAATGGTCCAGACCTTTCAAGGATGAAGGGTTGAGTCAACCCACCAGGCAAAGAACCACAACCAGTTGAGGTTCTTCCTAAGGGTAAAGGAACTATGGAATGGGTTGCAGAGTAAGGTAGTTATAAATATGAGCTGTGACCACATGACCTGTTGGAGAAATGAAGACTATAATGGTTATGAGTATTTCTTCCTTGTTTTTTAATGTGTTTGTATAAATACATAACACAAATACCTTATTCTTCTCTACCTCAACTCCTTATCATGTAACATATGGTGTCTCAATGTTATGTCATCATATTAAAGTTACAGGATATCAAGTTTAAGAGTAACTATTACCCAAGGACTTGTGTCTCTTCTGGGGAAAGGGTTAGTGTGTTTCCAGTTGTATGCAGAACAGTTGAATTATGTTGGGAAAGAATGACTGTTATTGCTTTTACTTAGAGATTAAGTATGGTCTAAGAGATGTGTGTGGGTATCAGGTTGACAAGGGACTGTGTAAATGGTTATTTTCATGTGGCAACTTAGCTAGGTTATGGTGTACAGTTGTTTGGTCAAATGGGCACTGGCCTAATTATCTCTGTGAGGGTATTTCATGAATTTAAACCATTAGTCAGTTGATTGCATCTATGGCTGACTGCATCTACACTCAACAAAGGAGATTGCCTTCAGTGATGGGAGAAGTCTCATCCGATCAACTGAAGGCCTTCAAGGGAGAGCTGATTATTTCAGCAGTCAGAAGAATTTCTATCTCTACTTCAGCCAGCCACTTCTCCTGGGGAATTCATCAAAAACCTTTATTGGGGGGGAGGGTAAAAAAGAGAAAGAGAAGAAGAGTGATAGTATCTGTCACTATATATAAAAAGAATAACTGAGAAATATTTAAAACGACTAAATTCATTTACAAAAACTAAAACATTAGAAAGATTGATGAGATCTTTTATTCCTTCAGTCCCCAAATGTAATATGTCCACACATACACCAATTCAAGTAAATCTCATACACAAAATATCTGAATTTATGTAAAAGATATAACAGAAGATTATTATTTGGATTTAAAAATCCACAAAACAAACAAACAAAAAACTTTTATTAGAGTTCCCAACTTGCAGCCTGCCCTATGGAATTTGGATTTGCCAATACCCACAGTCATGTGAGCCAATTCCTATAATAAATCTCTTAATACTTATGTTTTATTTTTATATATATATATATATCTTATTTGTTCTGTTTCTCTGCTGAACCCTGAGTTCCAGCCTCTGGGAGGCATTCTGCAGTCTGCATGTGGGTGGAGAGGTACAGAAAATATCTGATGAAAATGCTTCAGACATATTAATTTTGTTGGGTATGATTGTTTTGAATTAATGTAAAAAGGTGTTTTCTGATAGAGACATTGGTGTATCTATACATATTGTATTTTTTATGTATAACTTAAACAGATTTGTTTGAAATACTTCAAAAAGCAGGGAAGGAGAATGCAATAAGAATGGGAAAATGCTTATAACCGTTGAAGCCCAGTAATGGGTTCATAGGGGCTTATTTTATTATTGTCTACTTTTTATGTTTGAAAATGTTCACACTAAAAAGGTGAAAAAAAATCAGAAGGGACTTTTCACACCGAGCTAAGGACATTGTCGCAAGGAACACCCATGATTGTCTGACATCATCTGTTTAAGAAAAGACAGAATTTTTTTTTAAACTTTTTATTGTGGTAACATATACAGCTCAATTTCCATTTTTAACCACTTTCAGGAATACAATACAGTGGGACAAATTACACTTACAATGTCGTGCTATCATCACCACCATCCATTACCGAAATCTGTCCTCACCCCAGACAGAAGCTCTGTACCCATTAAGCATGAACTTCCCATTGCCCCCTCCCTCTAGCTTCTGGTAACCTATAATCTATTTTCTATTTCCATGAATTTGAATATTCTAGGTCTTCCATATAAGCGGAATCAAACAATATTCTTCCACTCAACATGTTTTCACGGTTCATTTGTATGGCAGCATGTGTCAGAAGAAAGAGGACTCTGTCCCTGCATCTACCTGGGCTCCAGTTAAGTAGTTTACTGAGCCCTCAACTCCTGGAGGGCAGGTTCACTATTCTGTCCTCCTCTTCTCAAGTCACCCTCTGCAGCTGCTTGTGGAATCTGGCTCTTGGTGACTCATGAGTCTTATCTCTGCTCTCTGTCTGTACATCAAGTATGTTGTTAATTTTAATTACCCCAAATGCTTGCTTCAGCCTGGACTGCAAGGGTGGGAAGAGTAAGTAAACTGTTCTGTTTTTATTAAATTTGTGTGTATTCCCATAGTCTTCCGCTGCTGCTCTTGATGTTGCAAACGTTATTCCACAGAGAAAAAGGCGGAGAGCGGTCTTTGCTTCTGCCCCCTGCCTGCCCTGCCCCCTTGCCAGGGAGCCCTGGAAGGCTTGGGATAACCTGAAATAAACTTTCAAGTTTAAGCAGAGCCTTCATTCCTCTCTTTCTGGCAATTTACAGTGATTTACTGGAGGTAGCCTTGGAGCCTGGCCTCTGGCCTCCTGTTATCAGCTGCTTAAAGGCCTGGGCACATTATTGGTCAATTCCTTGCTGCTCTGCAAACAACCCTTTTCACATTTAGCTCCTGCCCACAACCACATCCTGCCTCTTCCGTGTGGGCCTGCCCCTGCCAAAGTGGGGGAGGGGGTTGTGCGATGAAGACAACCCCCAAGACGGAAAGTCACTGGGTAATTTCCCCCTTGGCATTTTGGGACTGGAATGCACCCCAAAATCTGCTCTCTGTAGCATGTTCCCAAAGAATATGAGGTTGGCCCGCTACAGGTTCAAATCCCTGAAGGTACCTGCAAACAGCTGACGAGGTCGTGCCCTGGCACCCACAGGGTGCTTCCAGAAGACTCGTCTTCTCTTCTTTTGACAAGAGGCTCCTGTTACAGAGAAGAGATGGGATGCTGCTCTGTTTTCCTTTGTGCCCAACCAGCAAGTGATGCATGGGCTCTCACCTCTCCGCATTCGAGGCCTTGTTCATCTCAGCCAACTAACTTGGCCCCAATACTAGGTGTTTTGTTTGTTTGTTTAAAGACTTATTTATTTACTTCTCCCCGCTCCCTCCATTGTCTGCTGTCAGTGTCCATTCTCTGTGTGTTCTTCTGTGTCTGCTTGTCTTCTCCTTAGGACGCTCCAGGAACCAAAATCCTGGGACCTTCTGGAGTGGGAGAGAGGTGATCATTCTCTTGTACCACCTCAGCTCCCTGGTATGCTAAGTCTCTTAATGTCTTTCTTTTTTGTCTCTTTTTGTTGCATCATCTTGCTGTGTCAGCCAGCACTCCTGCGTGGGGCGGCACCCCTGCGTGGGCCAGCTTGCTGCGCAGGCCAGCTTGCTTTTACCAGAGGCCCTGGGTATCAAACCCGGGACCTCCTATATGGTAGACAGGAGACAACTGCTTGAGCCACATCTCTTTCCCCACTAAGTGTTATAAAAAATATTGATGGAACCTTGATCTGTCAAATGAGAGGAATTCTTTCTCTTAACACTTGGTATCAGGAGAAGGTTTGCCACTCCTGAAGAACTGATATGCTTCCTTTTATCAGACAAGTAATATATCTCCCCTCATTTATTGCCTTTTTTGTATTCTTTATACCCGCAGCCTAGGTTTGGGGTTTATTTTCTTTCCCCTTTCATCGGCTCATGTTTTGGTTTTCTTTTCCCATTTTCAGAAGGCATTTTGGATGTGTACAGGGTACAAGCAAGTGTCCTTTCCAGAGGCTCCCATTCCACTGGGCATGGCCTTGTCCCTTGCTTTCAAGGGCTGTGCAGCCCTCCCCGCTGGGGGTGGCTGTCTGCTTCCCCTTAAATGACTCCCTGCCAGGCCTGTCTTTCTATGCTCCATGCCTGCCTCAGTTGTGAATTTCATTGCTGTCTGAGAATCCTCTTTTTGCCAAGAGCTAGAAGTTCGTTGCTGGAAATTGAGTCACAGAGCCCTTCACCGTAATAAATGGATCTGCTCATTGGACAGCCTCCCAAGTTCATGTGCTGACCTCTGCAGTCAACCTCAGCCCCAGAGACACGGGTAGTTACAAAGACTTGATGAGCATCCAGAACATGCGGAGGGGTGGTCAGCGGAAGGCTGTCCCTGAGACCCACTGTGCCAAGTGTATTTGGATGGATGTGAGGCAGAAAGGCTTTCGAAAGTCAGGAACCTCATGGGCCAGTTGGTGGAGGACGGACTCCAGTTGATGGGAGGAGGCTATAGGTGGCTTTCCACGTGAGGGTGAAAGATTATGTTTCTCAGACTGGGCCATAGGACCCCTGGGAGATGTACAGATATATTTGTGAAAAGTTCTCTGATGATTTCAAAGTTTTGTCTTTTCATTTTGAAAAAATCCCCGTAACTATCACTGGATCATCTGGACAGCTGTCTCATTTAGGCTGGGGCCTAACTCACAACACTAACTGGACTCCCCAGAGGGTTCCCCAGGCTGTGCTTGGGAGTTTAAGATCTCACTGGATTATACTGTTGACTTGGGAATGGAAGAGAACAATATACCTGTGTAGACACTTCTGCTCATTTTACTTTTATAACACTGTTGCTCTGCTACTGAAAGTCAAGCAGGGCTTACAGATGTTAATAGCTTTCTTGGACAAAATGATCACAATGATTTGATAAGTATGTGCTTGTAGACCGAAGAAGAGGAGAGCATTTCATCCAATAAGAAACCCTCGGTGTGAAATGTGTTCTGTTAGGGGTTTCCGGATAGTAGTTAGGCCTCACCAGACTACCAGAAGAGAAATGGGCTCCCTCCCGTTGTTCCATGACACGCACCAGTGAGGTCTTTTGCACATCATCTTCATTGGCATTCCCTTGCACCAGTGAATCCACAACTCTACTCCCCACTCTTAACGGGGCAGTGCCCGCTGCTTTCACCTGGTCTGCCCGGCTCCCTCCAGCCAGCCTGGCTCACTCACTGAACACCAGTGTGCCAGCCTCCAAACTCAGCACCGTGAGTAAGTGAAGAGTAAGACGGGGCTATTCCTCTCAGAGTTTAGAGGCTCTGGGTGGGTGAGGCAGCCCATAAGCAAGCATGAGCACTCCAGAGTGTTCCGACAGAAGTCAGGCAAGTCTTGGGAACACACTGCAGAGCCAAGGCCATTGGTGGCTATGACCTGCCCCCTCTCATGAACCAGCAGTTTTAGTAAACTTACCCCTGGGCTGTCGTTTCCATCCTTCTGCTCATTTGAATCACCAGAGAAGCCTCCAGCTGCTTGGACCCTCTAAGAGGGGTTCCAGTTTATTTGGTCTGGGGCATGGATATTACGAACAAAAAAATAGAACCAAGTCCAGGCCCACTGGGAGCAGGAGGATCTCCGGGGACCTCCTCCCATCCTGCCCTCTGCAGCCAGCCTTGCAAGTCAGCTCAAGTGATGACTGAGGAGGGAGGGCCTTGCTGAGTGTAGCCACTGCAGGTGCCACCTCCGAGGTGTTGAATTGTTTGGGTCTCTGTGGACCTGGGCAGCAGCAGGGACCTGGGGATAAACCCTCAGCAGCTGTCACAGCTGTAACTTTACCCGGTCATCATCAAAGCCCTGCACAGGGGAATGTCAGCAAGGGAGAGGGGACCAAAAGAACGAAAGCTAAGCCACAGCTTGGAGGTGGCTCTCTTATTACATCAGGGGCACAGCCAGCGTTCTGCTTGGGGGACAGAGCCTGAGCTGGGTGGCCCCGGCTCCAATCCTGCCCTGTGCCACATGGGCCGTGTGCTTTGGGGCAAGATACGTATCCTTTAGGAGACCCTGTTTCCCACGTGTGAGATGGAGATGATGATGTATTTCCTGTAGAGTTATTAGAAGGGTTAAGAAAAATAGTGGGGGTGGAATGCCTGGGCCCAGCAGCCTGTCACATAGCAGCACTGCCCGTTTTGTGGTACGAACAGAACGGGCCACACTTGGGGGACAAAAGGCACCTAGACTGGTCAGGGAGGGCCTCCCTGATTGGGGAACCCGAATCCAACTATCAGGATTTAAATGTTGCTTTGCCACTTACTGCCTTTGGGATCTTAAGTTATTTAACTCACTTTCCTTTGCTCTAAAATCAGATTATGTGTTCTGTCTCACGAGGTTGTCAAGGATCCAATTAAATTAGATTAGGCACGTGCCCAGCCTTGTTCTTCCTACTGGGGGGCGGGGGCTGGTGGGTTTCCCCGGGCACAGACTCCCTAGAGAGGCCAGTGGTGGGCCCGCAGAGCGGCAGGGGACCGTGTGTGACATGCCTGCTGCAGGGGGTGGGTGGCGGTACGGGGGCTCAAGAGCCCCCCAAGAGCCACAATGTGGAATTTCCAGCATACATGCTAAGCGGCACCTTCTCCTCCCCAAAACCCGTTTTCCCAATTTGCCGCCTATGTGCCCAGTCTCCAGCACTGTGAAAGGCTCTGACTCCCGCGAGAGTAGGGGCTGGAGCCGAGCTGCAGGCGCCTCTTTCGCTTCTCCCTGCAGGCTCCTCACAGCTGTCCCGCCTGCACCTGCCTGCCCCTGCCACCGCCCCACCACTCACTCTCTTCTATTTATTTACTTTGTTGTTGTTAGTTATTTTACCGACTCACTTTTTCCTGAAAGATGTTCACGATTATTTGCTGTAAGAATGGGGGGGGGGGGGGGAGGATTTCTGTTTCAGCCAAATGAATGTTTTTAAATCTAGAAGTTTTTGTCCTGAGTTTAAACCTAAGCGAATTCTTACAGCCCCATGGAAGATTGGACCTTGTCCAACCACGTTACTCTCCTATAAGACTGTTCTTGTTCCCGCCCCTTTGTTTTCTTCTGAAGACTCTAGCTCCATGAGATGATCAGGTGCCTTAGTTTACTGAGGCTGCCAGAACAAATGACTGCAAGCTTGGTGGCCTAAGTCAGCAGAAGTTTATCCCCTCATGGTGCAGGAGGCCAGAAAGTCAAGGTGTCGGCAGAGCCACGCTCCCCCCAAAGGCTCTTTGGCTTCTGGCAGCTCTTCTAGCTTCTAGCTTGGGTGGTGGCAGCGTTACCCCGGTTTCTGCCATTGTCCTTACATGGCCTCCTTCCCTGTGTCTCATATGTCCCTCTTCTTTCTCTTAGAAGGACAGCAGTCTTTGGCTTAGGGCCCACCCTAAAGCCTGGATGATCTCATCTTGAGAGCCTTAACTTAATCATATCTGCGAAGATCCCATTTCCAAACAAGGTCCCATTCTCAGGTACTGGGGATTGGCTAGGACTTGGACATATCTATTGGGGGGACACAATTCAACCCACTATAGGGGGTAATAACATTTATTGAACAGTGGTTTGCGCCATGTGGTTTTCACATATTATCTCATTTAATTCTCACACCAATCCTGTGGAACAGGTACCATGTCTCCTACTTCTATAGGTGAAAAAACTAAAGCTCAAAGAAATTTTAAAACTTATTGACAGTCACACAGCTCATGAGTGCAGTTGCTGAATTCTAACCTAGCTCATTCTATACCAGGTCACCTTTTACCATAAGAAGGAAAGAGAATTTAACAGCTGTGATACTAAAATAGCCATAGAAGAATCATAGGATTTTCTGCCACCTATTTGAGCATATAGAACTGTAGAATAATTTCTGGTCATTAAGACTGCCAGAAGTTTTGTATTAATGTTCCTCCAAAAAGTGCAGAAAAGCTAATGTAAACTGTAGCAAGAAAAGATGAAGAAGTTATGGTGAGAAATGTTGACGTGAATTCCACGAGAGCCATTCCCTTTCCATTTAGTGATCGAATCCAGATATCTAATGTGTAATAGGTGCCCCATAAATATTTGGTGAATAAATGAAGGCCTGAAGAAATGAAACTGCAAGAAGCACAGTGACCCTGTTGGCTTGAGACAACACTCCACTAAGTGATGGAAACTCTTAGTTGCTAAAGGGAAGCCAAGGTGCTTCCCTCCCTCTTTGTAAACTCAGTGCCAGGGTTGTCCTATCCTCTCTGTTCAGGTTTCCTGTGCCAGGTGGGAGTGCCGGTCTTGAGTGAATACTGTCCTAGGATTTTAGTTTAATTTTTGGCATATTTTGTCCATGGTAGGAGTCAGTATGAAAGTTGCATGCCAGGAGATGGGAACAATTTTCATATTGTCTTATTCATATTTCTGGATTGGGATTGGTTGAGACAAACAGTGAATCTCCATAATTCCACACCTTCCCAGAGAGAAACTTGTCCATCATTTTCTGTCCATATTCATTGCTCAACTCTTGGTCTTCTGATTTCTTCAGAATAGAATATGTGTAACTGGAGAGAATCATTGTACTGATTGTTTCAAGCAAAACTTTTGTTTGGTAAATAGAAAGGATGTCCAAAGTTCTAAGAACTTCTGAGCCTCAATCCCCAAGAGGCTCTCAAGATCCGTGGGGTTTTGAACCGGATTCATTAGCATTAATTTAGGACAAAGTTACCCAGAAGGTTTTAAGTTTCAGGACCAAAGTGGTAAATGTTTTAATTCCTCACCATTTAAAAGTTTTCTTGCCTTTTTCTAAACGTCTTTCAACTTGAGCAGGACATCTCCCTAGTTTATAAAAGCTCTCTCTGGTGTGTGTTGGTACTTAGCTCTGGTAAAGTAGCCAATGTCATCTCGTGTCATTGGCAAAGTTAGAATCAGCAAAAAACCAAGGAATGGAGGAGCCAGGGCAGAAATCCAAAATGGACTTAGAAGATGGGATATTTTCTTAGTCTTATGAATTTTCAAAGGCCTCCTTTGCCTCTTGCCCTAACCATGTCAGTATCCTCCTTTTTATTGTGGATATATATATATATGTATGTATGTATAATAAAATTTGCCATTTTAACCATTTAAAAGTATGCAATTCAGTGGCATTAATTATTTTACCACGTTGTGCTACCATTACCACCATCCATTACTAAAAACTTTTTCATCACCTGAAACAGAAACTCTGCACCCATTAAACAATAACTCATTCTCCTTCTGCCCCATCCCTGGTAACATCTAATCTACTTTTCTATTTCTCTGAAATTGCTTATTCTGGATAGTTCATTAAGTGGACTCATACAATATTCTTGTGTTAAGCTTATTTCACTCACCATAATGTTTTCAAGATTCATCCATGTTGTAGCATGAATCAGAACTTCATTCCTTTTATTGCTGAATAGTATTCCACTGTATGGTTTTGTTTTGTTTTTTTTATACACTTTGGATGAATTGTATGCTTTATTAATATGTATCAATAAAATTGATTTGCCTAAAAAAATCACTAGACTCTAGATGTAAGTGTCTATTTCTAAGTTCTTGATTCAGTTCCATTGGTCAGTCTGTTGGTCTTTATGCAGTACCACACTGTTTTTACCACTGTAGCTAAGTCATAAGCCTTAAAGTCAGGAAGTGAGAACCCTCCAACTTCACTCTTCCTTTTTAAGATATTTTTGGCTACGTGGGGCCCCTTACCCTTCCAAATAAATTTGACAATTGCCTTTTCCATTTCTGCAAATAACACTGTTGGAATTTTTATTGGGATTGCACTGAATGCATAAATCACTATGGATAGAATTGACATCTTAACAATATTTAGTCTTCTGATTCATGAGCATAGAATGTCGTTCCATTTATTTGAGTTTCTTTTAGCAATGTTTTGTAGTTTTCTGAATACAGGTCCTTTATGTCCTTGGTTAAATTTATTTCTAAGTATTTATTTATCTGTTCATCTGTTGATGGATCATTGGGTTGTTTCCAACTTTTGGCTATTGTGATTAATGCTTCTATAAACATTGATGTACAAGTGTCTGTTTGAATCCTTACTTTCAAATCTTCAGGGTATATACCTGAGAGTGGAATTGCTAGATCAGATGAAAATTCTGTGTTTAACTTTTTGAAGAACCTCCCAACTGTTTTCGACAGTGGCTGCACCGTTTTACATTACTTCCAGCAATGCACAGGTGTTCAAGTTTCTCCACATCTTTGCCAAGACTTATTTTCCACTTTTATAATAGCCATCTTAGTGGGTCCACTTTTTATAAAGATTATTTTTATCATGGTAAAATATATATAACAACAATGTGCAAGAATAGCCAGAGAAATAACTGTGTACAACAGGGGAAGAAGAGAGAGATCAAGAGGTGAAGAATTTTCTTGTTTGTGTGTTTGTTTATTATTATTATTATTGAAATAATGAAAATGCTCTAATGATAATCGAGGTGATGAATGCTCAACTCTATAATTATACCAAACACCATGATTATTCACTTTGGATGAATTGTATGCTTTATTAATATGTGTCAGTAAAATTGGTTTAAAAAAGGTATAACTCTCAATGAAAATAAAACACCTTAATATATAAAAAATATATATAACATAAATTTTACCATTTTAACTATTTTTGGATATGATTCAGTGGCATTCTTTATGTTCACAGTGTTGTACAATCATTACCACTATTTCCAAAATTTTTCATCACCTAAAACAGAAACTCTCTCCCCATTAAGCAGTAATACCTCATTCCTCCCTCTTCCCAGCCCATGGTAACCTCTAATCTACTTTTCTATCTCTGTGAATTTTGCCTATCCTAGATATTTCATATAAGTGGAATCATACACTATTTTTGTTTGGTATATTTCACTTAATATGTTTTCAAGGTTCATCTATGTCTAGCATGTATCAGAAGTTCATCCATTTTTATGATTGAATAATAGTGCATTGTGTGTATATATCACATTTTTAGCCATTCATCTGTTGAAGCACACTTGGGTTGTTTCCACTTTTTGGTTGTTGTGAATAATGCTGGTGTGAACCTTCATGTACAAGTATCTGTCTGAGTCCCTGTTCTCAGTTCTTTTGGGTCTACAGGAGTAGAATTGCCCATTCATATAGTAGTTCTTTGTCTTTCTGAGGAACCACCAAGCCTGTACCTTTTTTTTAATGCATGAAAGAAAAGATGGATAAGACACGTTATTATAGTGCAAGAAGATCCACCTGCATTTCTTTGACCTGGTCTACGCTAAACCCACTGATCACTTGTTTGAAAACTTTCTAACAGCCAGAGGAAGGCTTTGATTAAAGCATCACTTGTCAGTCAACCTCCTTCCTTTACCTTTCCACTAACAGATATAACTCTCTCCATGAATCCACTTTCATTGAACAGATAGCTGTGCAAGGTGCTGGGGAATTTTATTCACTTTCAGATGATCTGGATAGATGCCACCAGCAGTATTGGTCCATGGTTGCTTACTGCCACTTTTCATCTCTTAATTGCTGTGTTGAGAAGTGCAAGGCATGTTTACACATGGGGCCCATAATGTGCATTTAAATGGTAGTTTTTTAAAAATTAAGTTAATTAGAAGGCAATTAATCTTCTTGAAACCAAAAGTCATTTTTTAAAAGCCATAAGTGGGACATTATATATGCATATTAGTAAAGCATCCAAAAAGTATAATCAATGGTATTCAGTGTAATTATGTGTTTGCGCATTCACTACCTCAGTCACTCCCAGAGCACTTTCATTATTCCAATAACAAAAAACAAACAAAACTCATCACCTCTCAATCTCTCTATGCCTCACCTGCCATACATAGCTGCTATTCTTTTTCCTTCTTTCTAGTATATTTGTATTTAAATTTTGTAGAAACAGTCTTATATATGCAATATCATCCACATTCATGTTTTACATGAGGTTTTACTATCTTACATAGTCCCTTATTAGTTTTTAGCTTTCCTTCTAGTAATATACCTGACCTTAGAATTTCTTTTTTTTCTTTTTATTTATTTCTCTCCCCTCCCCACCCCCAGTTGTCTGCTCTCTGTGTCCATTTGCTGTGCGTTCTTCTGTGACCACTTCTATCCTTATCGGCGGCACCAAGAATCTGTGTTTCTTTTTGTTGTGTCATCTTGTTGTGTAAGCTCTCCGTGTGTGCAGCGCCATTCCTGGGCAGGCCGCACTTTCTGTCACGCTGGGCAGCTCTCCTTATGGGGCGCGCTCCTTGAGCGTGGGGCTCCCCTGCGTGGGGACACCCCTGCGTGGGGACACCCCTGCGTGGCACGGCACTCCTTGCGCACATCAGCACTGTGCATGGGCCAGCTCCACACGGGTCAAGGAGGCCCGGGGTTTGAACCGTGGACCTCCCATGTGGTGGATGGATGCCCTAACCACTGGACCAAGTCCGCTTCCCATGACCTTAGAATTTCCTTTCCAACCACTGTCGACCCAAACAAGAGCACTGCTAGTTACAAATACAATGATATACTCTAACCATTTCTATTTATTTCCAAAGATTTATAAACAACCTTTTTTACAATTTTACACAGATTAACTCTCAGCTTTCCATTCTCTACCCTTCCTCTATTTTCTAGTGACCTATATTCTAATTATTAACTCCATGAATTTACTCAATATATTTAGTTCATAACAGCACAGTCATACGGTATTTGTCCTTTTATGTCTGACTTGCTTCATTCAACATGATGTCCTCCAGATTCATCCATGTTGTGATATGCTTCATGACTTCATTTCTTCTTACCACTGCATAATATTCTGTCGTGTATACACCACAATTTGTTTCTCTTTTTTCAGTTGATGAACACCTGGGTTGTTTCCAACTTTTTGCAATCATGAGTAACACGGCTATGAATATCAGTGTGCAGTTGTTAGTTCGTGTCTCTGCTCTTGGTTCTTCTGGGAATATGTCTAGTAATCGTATTACCAGGTCACATGGCAAGTCTATATTCAACTTCCTTAGGACCTGCCAAACAGTCCTCCACAGTGGCTGTACCATTCTACATTCTGAAGACCAGAAGTGAATAAGCATTCCTGTCTCACCACATCATCTCCAACATTTACAGTTTTCCCACTTTTTAATAGTGACCAGTCTAATAGGTATGAAATGAAACCTCATTGTAATTTTGATTTGCATTTCCCTAATCACTAGTGATGCTGAACATTTTTTCATGTGTTTTTTCCCCATTTGTATTTCTTTGGACAGTTGTCTTTTCAAGTCTTTTGCACATTTTTTAATTGGGTAGTTTTGTCTTTTTATTGTTGAGTTGTATGATCACTTTGTATATCATTGACATTAAACCCTTATTGGATATGTGATTGTCAAATATTTTCTCCTGTTAAGTTGGCTGCCCCAAAGGTCATTTTGAACCCAGTGGTAAAGTTGATAGGTTTTGCAATGTGGCTGCCCAAGCGTAACAAATATTCCGTTAGCAAAATAATTACTTTGCAAGATTTAGTGGTAAATTATCAAGTGTTTGAATGACTCCATGTCTCATACTAGAAAATTGTTTTAAGTTATCTCTATTCCCTAAGTCTTTTACTGTTCTCTTTTTCTGGTTTACTGTTCTCAGAGCACAAGAATTGGTCACTGGCCATTGCTCTAATAAGCAAGGTCAAGGTGGACTAGCAGAGTTCCCCGTATTTATATACAAATGTAGGTGCACAATATTCCCTTAGACACGCCATCCCTGCTAGACTCTATATTCAAATAACTGTCATTTTCCCCCAAGTTTTACTATTAGAACTTGAAAGAAGAAATTGCAAGGGAGGCCAGATGAGGTGTGATATGAATTCAGATCCAGACTTACTGTGTGACTTTGGGAAGTTATTTAACCTCCCTGAGTCTGTTAATTTCTAAACAGGAATGATTATATCTGTCCTATAGGTTTATTTTAAGAGCTCAGTGAGATACCCTTTATCAGTCATTTAGCTGACTTTATTATTAATAAAAAGTTTTCCTCCTTGGGGTTGTATTCTTTATTTATTTTTTTTAAAGATTTATTTATTTCTTCCCTCTTCCCTCTGGTTCCCCATTCTCTGCTCTCTGTGTGCATTCGCTGTGTCATCTTCTGTGTCTGCTAATATTCTTATTAGGCGGCTCCAGGAACCAATCCTGGGACCTTCTGGAGTGGGAGAGAGGCGATTACTCTCTTACATCACCTCAGCCCCCTGTTCTACTACATCTTCTTATTTTCTCTCCTCTATGTCTCTTGTGTCATCGTGCTGCACCAGCTGTCCACTTCAGCTGGCACTTCTGCACAGGGCAGCTCTTCTGTGCAGGGCAGCATTCCCACCAGGAGGCCCTGGGCATCTAACCCTGGACCTCCTATATGGTAGACAGGAGCCCAATTGGTTGAGCCACATCTGTTTCCCCTTATTAATTATGAATAGTCTTTTGTGTTATTAATTTAACTGTAATTCTATCTTCATAATTCAAGTTTCAATAGAAAATCACTCATCATCTAATCTGTTAATCCTTGTTCTTGAATTTAGAGTTCATTGTGTTTTCGCTGTCTGCCACTTTGTGCCAAACTGCACACAGAACAATGGCAAGGTGAAAAAAGGATCCTTTATTCCCAGGGTTTCTGTCTAATTCAGGCTCACTTCTAAGGAAGTAACTCCTGAACCAAGTTTGGAATTCAGAGCTAGGATTGCTCCAGGGGTGCTGCCTGGGGTCCCAGATGACCAGTTTCAAGTGTAATTTACTGAACCGTGGGCCAGAAAAGGGGGAATTCCTTACTGATGCCTCACACTGCCTTACTCACACAACCCTGTGAATTCCTGCACAAGGCTTTTGTGCCCAGCCAGGTCGGTGCCCAGCCAGGTGCCACAGGGGCTACCCAAAGTGAAGTTGCTTTGAGATTTTAAACAGATGTAATTTTAGCATTTAAGGGACTTGAAAAACACTTTGAAAACAACCTATAGTTGAATGAAACTGAACATGATACAACTAGACCCCTAACTATGAGGGAATGGAAAACAAACACAGTTGGAGGGAGAAGAACTAATTGAGGAATGATTGAGTCTAAGATGTCACTGATTATAAGACGCATTCTCAATTTAGTAGCACTTTTGGGGCAGGCGGGGCGTGATAAAATAAAAACACTACTACATCATGCAAACAGAATTGCAGCATGCATTTTGATTTCATGATTTCAGGGAACACGTAAATTAGAAACAGGGAAATAAGGATTTGCCTGATTGTCTTCCCCATTGCTTAGCATGATGCTGGCAAAGAGTAGTTGTTCAATAAATCTTTAAATGGATGACTGGATGTACAGTCAGCACCCAGGAAATTCCTGTTGCACGGTAGTTAGGGGTAGACTGGGAACAGGGCACATTGGTGGGCTAAAATGATGCTTGCTCCTTGGGGTGCTATTAAAGCCTTGTTTGAGAGCCAAGGAAACAACGGTTCAGAGATGGGTGGGCATGTATGAGGGTTGCATGAGAGAACTTGGTTATGTCAGAGAAAAAGTGGCTAAAGATAATTTAAAGGGTTTGAGGTTGGAGGCCACAAAGTCTGAGAAACTGGAGATGAGAGAAAAGGTGGGGCAGGGCAAGAATGTGCTATAAAGGGGTCTCTTTGAGATTGGCCAGAAAGGGAAAGAAAGATTTGAATAAAGAACTAGAAGCAAATTCAAATGCCCCTGCTCCACCCTCCCCCTCCCCCAAATGAATTGTACTGAAAGAGTCTGAAATTGTACATCAGCAGTTTCTTTTCACGAATTTTGGCTGAAACATTAAACAAAAACTGATCCAACTAAAAATCTGTGATACCTTTTTGTTGTTTATATAACAGGGCTTCAAGGGTTTAATTTAGAATATTTCTGGGTTGAATAACTGGCTCTTGTTCATGTAAACAAAATGCAGCCTCCACCGGGCAGCCCAATCTCTTTCATCCAGGTCACTGATGTTTTCCCAAGGGGAGAACTTTCCTTTTCTAACCCCTTCTCACCTTGGTAAATCGTGACTAGTACGTTTAAACGTCTTCTGCCTCTTCCAAGCCTTTCTCTCTGCTAGTGTGGAATTCTCATTAAAGAATGATCCTTGTTCTTTCCTTTATCCTCTAGGACACAGAGCGACTTGAATTTAGATATAGAATGCCTTGGACAGATAAATAGGAAATGTGGGTTTTCTACAACAGCGTGACTTAGGCCAAGTCCCTTTCTTTCCCTCTCTGAAAATTTTGTTTTGTTTTCATTAGAGGGATGGCTCTTTCATGTTTTTAAAATACTGAGTCTGTAACAGAGTGCTCAGCAGCCACATGTGGCAAGTGACCACAGAATTGGATTGTCTTTTTAGACTGTCAATCACTGGGACCAGCTCCACACAGAGCAAAGTAAGTTGACTGGAGGAGGTTCCTCAAAAGACCCACCTGCCTATCACCCTGCAGATTTCTTAGGCCTTGTGACTTTACATTAATCCAATTCAGGCCTAATGTGGGTGTGCCATCTTCATGAGGCCCTTAAAAAATGGGAAAGGTCGATTTTGAGGAAGGAGGAGGAAAGAGATCAAGAGAATCCCATCTATACTGTTCCAAAATCAGAGAACTTAGAAAACCCAAAGGTTTTCTGTTGTTGTTGTTTTGTTTCCTTGGGTTTTTTTAAGTTGACACAAACTAATTTGGGTGAAACTTGGCCTGAAATGATGTGAGGTGATTTCTAATCTCTTTATCCCACTTGGCGTGAATATTTGTACATTTTTTCTGTAGATGTATGTATTAGTCAGCCAAAGGGGTACTGATGCAAAATACCAGAAATCTGTTGGCTTTTATAAAGGGTATTTATTGAGGGTCAAAGCTTACAGTTACAAGGTCCCAAAGTGTCCAACTCAAGATTGGTTTCTCACCAAAATCAGTTGGCAAGTGTTGAAGCAAGATGGTTGCTGATCTTTGTGAGGATTTAGCCTTCCTCTCTCTCAACTACAGGTTGGCATAGGGCTTGCCTCTCTTCCCAGGGCCACATGATCAAACTTCTCTTCTCTTCTGTGTCATGACAAAGTTCTTTCCTTTGGCAACTAATGAACTTTCTCTTCCTGTGTCTCTTCTTCTGTGCGTCGTCGTCTTTTTTTAAAAACATATTTCTCCCCCTTCCCTCCGTTTTCTGCTCTCTGTATTCATTCACTGTGTGTTCTTCTGTGTCTGCTTGTATTCTCATTAGGTGGCTCCAGGAACCAATCCTGGGACCCTCCAGAATGGGAGAGAGGCGATCACTCTCTTGCACCACCACAGCTCCCTAATCTGCTGCATCTCTTATTCTCTCTCCTCTATGTCTCTTTTTGTTGCATCATCTTGCTGTGCCAGCTCTCCATGTGGGCCAGCACTCCTGCGTGGGGCAGTACTCCACCCAGGCCAGCACTCCGTGTGGGCCAGCTTGCCACATGGGCCACACGGGCCAGCATGCCTTCACCAGGAGGCCCTGGACATCAAATCCTGGACCTTATATATGGTAGACGGGAACCCAATTGCTTGAGCCCCATCTGCTTCCCCTGTGTGTGTTCTTGAGTGAGTGTCTGTTTATACAGCCCACCAAGTGGGGAGGAACCCAAACTGAGTTTCACCCTACAGACATGATCAAATCAAAGCCCTCCTCTTAATACAACTTAATCAAAGGCATATCCACAGGCTCTAATACAATCAAAGGGTATCATACCCAGAGGAACAGACCAGTTTATAAACGTAATCCATATCTCTTTTTGGAATTCATAAATAATATCAAAGTGCTACAATATATGAATGTGTTTTATTCCTGGATGTTTCCTCCTACCCTGCTCAGGGAGGGATATATACATGTTGCTTTTTTTAAAATCTGAAATACAATGAATTTCAAAAATACTTCTGCTTTTGAGAGTTTCATGAATCTATTAGTATTTTTCAAACTTTTAAATTATGAACCATTGTAAGAAATGTATTTTACATTGTATCCCAAGGCAGACAGACACACATACACCTGAAGCAGAGGTTTTGTGAAATACTATGCCCCTTTACTAGATGCGACTCATTCTGATATTTTCTAATACATTTTTCTAAGCGGAGCTCACTAAAGGGTCATGAACCCAGTTTGAAAACCACAGCCATAAGGCCTCGCATTGGGACCATGGAGTACAGCCCAAGGATGTGGGTACCAGTCAGGGAAGAGAGAGGAGATGGGCTCCTGGAGGAGGTTCAAACAGGACGCATCACAGCCATACCCCTCAGAGCTGCTTTTGTGGCAATTAGTAATTTTTCTGGTAGTTTGGGTACCATGTGGTTCATTCAAGAAAGTGTATCTGCCCTGTAGGCTTTATACTTGAACCTTTCTAAAGGAGTAGGAAATTAAGATTGTTATTGGGCCATGTTATGACTTTGAGAAATTGAGACATGCCTTTAAAAGGGTGTGACTTTCATGGAGCTACCATTTTTCAGATTTCACTTTTATATCAATAAAGACCTTTTGGTTATCTGTGACTAAGAACCAGTTTATGTGAAAGAACCAATTTGTAGATTTATGTAGTCAGCAAGTTCTTGCTAGCATCAGGCATGGCTGGATCTAGGGGCTCTGGCCATGTGGTTCTGTAGTTATCAGCTTTACTCCCCTCTGAGCACTGCTTCATCTTCAGACAAGAAAGGGAAGTAAATCTTCTTATGGCTTGAAATCCAAAGAGAAGAGACGGCTTTTTCTCCCAAAGCCTGGCGAATAAATCCCAGGGAAGACTTCAGCCTTGCTTGAACCCATCACTGGTCAGACCTCAGCCACGTGCCCACCTCCTATGGCTACAGTGGGGTCAACCCAAATCTGAACCACATAGAAAAGTCCTTCCCTTACCAAAAATAGGAGGAAAGAATACTAAGTAGACCGTAATAATTTATTTCCATTTATTATTGATTCTAACTCCAACAAGGCTGCTAAAGGGACTGATTTCAAGTCAAAGTGGTTCACATAAAGGGGTTACACACAGTTATTGGATTTTGTCCATTGGCACAGGAGGCGTTAGGATCAGCAGAAGGAAGGTTGGTCGAAGCTAGTCAGCCATGCAGAACCTCCTGCTTGATAGCATCGCTCCACTGCATGGGGATGTTTGTTTCTTCACTCTTCCTAATACAAGATCATTGCAGGAAGCCCCGTCTCTTGCATTCTGCCATAACTTAATCATGTTGCATTCATTTCACTAGCTGTGTAATCCTCTGGGTTCTGGCCCCGGCCCTGGAAAGTAAGGTGTGGAGGTTTAGGGGAACTCTCTCTGCAGCTGGTTTGCTCCATGAGCCGGAGTTGCAGTTCCCACCCTTGTTTCTTCCATGGTCCTCCCATGCTGGCGGCCTGGGAGGGCTTGACTGCCTTGTAATCTGTCAGCATTTGCTGGAATGAGTGAAGGTCTTTGTTCAGATCTTTCCATTTCCAGAGATGTCATGGCCCTTCTCCACCTCCACTGGACCTTTGGAATTTCCCCTTCAATTTCCATTCCTCTTAATCCTAAGGTTGGCAGAGATTTGTCTTCATTGCCTTTTGCCTGCTTGTCTTCTGCCCCCAACCCAGGCCCTGGTGACATTGTATTCCAGGCTTTTCAAGGTGTTTTTTTTCTTTTTCCTGGATCCTTTCCCACACTTGGCTTTCATTAGAATGTTCTTGAATTCCACTCTGTGTTAGCTCTTAATAAGTAAATCTTTACAACATAAGGTACTTTCTGATTAATGGAATAAACTCTGGGTTTGGGGTCAAAATGACTTGGATTGAATCTGAGCTCTGGCATTTACCTTGGTGGAACCAGGGCATCTCCTTTGGCCTCAGATCTCCCCTCCATGAAATGGCGATGATAATGCCAGCCTCACAGAATGAACTAAAATAGTTAATGCACAGGGCTGGGCCCAGATTCCAAGATCAAATATGTGCTATGGTGGTGTACTCTTGGTTTGCAAGCAAAGGAAACCTAGCACCATATGGGTTAAACAAAGAAAAAAAGGGATGTCGTGGCCACACCTCACCAAGTGGTATAAGGGAAAACCTAGTTTGAGTCATAGTTGGACCCAGAGTGCTAAAATGATACTGTAAGAAATCTCCAGGCACTGTTTTCCTTTCTTAATTAGGCTGTTCCCAGAGATGGCCACAGCAGCCTCAGGCTGACATTTTAGCAACTCAGCAACCCGAGGAAACAGGCACCGACTCCCTAGTAGTTGCAGGAAGAGCCCCAAGACTGATGCTCATTGGCTTGGCCCTGGTCGCCAGTCCATCTCTAAGCTAATCACTGTAGCTGGAGGAATGAAATGCTCTGATTGGCTAGGTCCAAGGTCCAGTGGCTCTCCATGGAGTCAGGGATAGCTGTTCTAGTCCCGTCCAACCACAAAGCCTGACAGTAGGATAAGGAGATGGTTCCAAAGGAAAATCAGGTGCCGTTACAAGAAGAAAGGGTACAGATGCTGTGAAAGAGGGGAAAGCAACAGGCATCCACTACATATACTCTTGGGGCGTCCCTTCCCAGGCAATGTTTTTAATATTATTGTATTCTTTGCCCAAAGAAATGCCTCTGTGCTGACTTGACAGGCAGGCAGATGGCGGGTGGGGAGTAGACAGGAAGGGAGGATGGGAAGGGACCTAGGAGACACCTGTCAAACCACGGCCAGGTGCTGACTCTTGTTCTACCTGTGTTTTGGTGTCTGCTTTGGCTTGTGGAACCCTGGGTGGGAAGCTCCAGGGAGCTTTGAAAACCTTCATTTGTGTGTTCTCAGCATTGTGTATTTCTATGAAGGTGGTTCCCTGCAAGGGACATTTCCAGTAGCTTTTTGAAGCTGTCCTAACATTATAATGTGTGTTTAAAGTAGATGAAGGGTTTTCTATATCCATCTCATAGAAGGAGTTGAGATTTTAGTTAGCAGCTAACATTTAACGTAGCATAAGCACTTTATGGGATTACTTTGTAATCTTCAACCAATCCCATGAAGTCGTACTATCATTTCCTCATGTGTGCAATGGGGACATTGAAGCAGAGGTTTATAAGCACCCCAAGGCCACAGAGGTAGTAAGTGGGGAAGCCAAGACAGAACCAAGATTCGAAGCTATGATTTAGGCAGTTTGAATCTGGAGCCTGAACTTCCAAGGAAGGGCTCTTGCTGGTGTGCACTGGTGGGTATCCGATCGGGTTGAGGGGCAGCCTCCTGTGCCCGCCTGCCCCCAGCAACCCCACCCCCACCCTGTCCTCCTGTGCTTCTCCTTTATCTAGCTGACTCGAAGGTGAGAGTGGTGACATTTAGATTGCCAGAGCTTGTCCCACCTCCTTGGGGACAGGGGCCTGGGCAGGGCGCAGAGGTCCCCCCCAGCATGTCAATCCTCTTACATTTCATTACTTTTGCCAAATGCGGGAAAGAAACCAGGGAAATCTGGACTGGACCGTGATTTACGCCCCCTCACACATCTTTTATTTGTGTCCTTTTTCACTAATACAAATACCAAGTGAACAGGGACAAGCCTAAATTTGCAGCCAAAACTGAAAGCGTAACGGCCAAAACCGAAAGAGTATCAGCCACTACAGCAGTTTCTTTTCTCCTTGCAATAACTCATTGCTTTCTGTGTCAAGAAATGGGGATGAGTTTAAAGAATGAAGAATTCCCCATAACCTCTCCATGGAGAGAGAACTGCTATTAATATTTTCCACCTTTTTTTTTCCCTGTCAGGCACAGTATTTCTCCAACTTCAAATGTCAAGTTGAGTGATTCCCAGCAACCTCTTGGTCTCAGTCTGGAGTTGTTTGAGCCAGTTGTGTCATTTGCCCGGCAAAGAGCCACCCAGCTGACCCTTCGCACCTCCCCACTGGCCTCCATGGCCTCTGAATGCAGCCGTCATCTGGCAAATTGCATTTAGGGAATGTGCTAACTGGGCTGGGGAAACGAAGGCCTCCTGGCCCCCAAAGCCTCTTTGTCTGATCTGGACCCTGGTGGCTGCTGGAACCTGGAGTCTCACCCCTGCCCTCCTGCCCAGAACTGCTGGAGTGCCCGGGGGTCAAGCTCCTTGCACCTGCGGTCCCGACGGGAGCAGCCCCATGCCCTTCCCACCTGTACCCACCCCCTTGAGAATGTCCCTCTGGAGCGTCATCAAGAGTGGGATGCCCCCGTCCTCCCCAGCCCCACCAGCTGCCAGGCCCTGCTGTGGGGGGTTATTCCAGGGATGGTGCCTGGCCGAGGTGGAGACTGGAATTGTCACCAGGCACTGGTGCATCCTTTGCCGGGGCTCCTCGACTGACCAGCACAGACCCTTTCGTAGGAAACAATTCTGGGGGAACTTTCCTTAAGCTCTGTATGTCTGTGTGTGTGTCTGGAAGCCTATATGCAGCAGATGCTTTCTGAGCACCTAATGTGAGCAAAGCACTGTGCAGGCACAGTGCGGACAACCAAACTAGAAGATGTGGTCCCTGCAGGCACAGAGCTTTCACTGCCATGGGGGATAAGGGACTTGCATTCCAGGGCCTCATCGAGAGCAGTAAAGAAGGGCGAACCTTCCAGGGTAGCCGTGTGCTGAGCCTGGACCAGGAGAGCTTCTGGGCAGCCAGAGGCAGAGTGCTGGGGTGGCCCTTGGCAGGCCTCAGGCCTTCTCTGCCTTGCTGCTTCGGGTTTGATGACTTCAGCTCTTACCGTGTGAATTTCCAAAAGGCCCTATCGGAGGAGCTCTGGTTCCAGCTGGCTCCCTAGCTGGGGCTGGAATTCTGCAGTGGGGCAGGTTTGTTCCATGTGAGAGGTCAGCAGTGAACATTTCAAGTTGTTTTTCCAGGAGTGCGAGCCACAGCAAAGCGTCTGCCCATCTCCTCAGCCCCTCACAGCTAATGTGGGACTGCAGAGAGCGGCTGTTAGTGTTTTATGAGATGAGACTCACAGATAGGTGAGAAAAAGCAGATCTTGCAAAAATGACGGCAAGACGATGACCCTTGAAGGTCGGGCTTAGCAGGGAGCAGAGCATTCACAGTGCTAGCGAATGAAGCAAAACCCTTCTCCCCCTGGCCTTTTCTCGGGGATGGAGATAAAGGAAACTCCTGGAGTGTGTATACTGGAGAGAGTTATTTACTTTCTGGCTCAGTTCCCTGGGGTCCAAGCTGGTGCGATCAACTACAGGCTGCAGGATGGTGATCTGTGAATCTTTCTGGGTGCTGATTGTCAGTGATAAGAGCTTCCAGTTGTTTAAGTTAAAAAACTGCCATATACAACAGTGTTATACAACTCTGTGGACATCTAAGTCCTTGCCTTCCACACCTTTACTGTCTGACGGGAAATGACTTTAGGGGGATGAAAAACAGATTTTTCAAGGGTACCTGACGTTACATAACAGGCATGAATCTAGAAAGTTCTTTGTGTAAAATCAGAATGTCACATAGAAGCACTATGGAAGTTTACTTTTAAAGATTCTTGTAAGTAATTTTTATAAAGTAAAAAGACTCTTCATAAAGCAAATAATCATACCTTTATTATCTGGGGCGGGGGGACCCAGGCATTGGGATAGTGTTACACTCCCCAGGCGATTCCAATGTGAGGAGGGCTGAAAACCACTGTTTTACCTTTTGTGTGTATATACCTGAGTTGTCATATGTTAGATTTACATACAGCAAGACATGCCTTTTAAAGTCAGCAGGAAGATGTCTTCAAGAGCATGACAAACTGGTGTTGGGACACAGAAACCTGCCGTGTCTGTGCAGAAGCATCTGGCAGAGGAGCTATAAAAGCATAGCCTCATCAGTGATGAGTGGATAAATAAGACGTGACCCATCCCTAGGACAGAAAAGCATTCAGCCACTCAAGGAGTGCAGTGCTGATACATGCTACAATGCGGACGAACCTTGAGAACTTCATGCTAAGTGAAAGAAGTCAGGCACAAAAGGCCACATGTTGCATGGAATATCCACTTATATGAAATATGCAGAAGAGGTACATCTATAAAGGCAGAATGATTGGTGGTTGCCAGGATCTGGGGGAGGTGGGAACGGGGAATGCATGGATGGGTGTAGGGTTTCCATTTGAGGAAGTTTTGGGATTCGGTTGTGATGATGGTTGTACAACTTTGTGAACATGTTTAATGCCACTGAACTGTGAACTTTAAAATGCTGAAATGTTAAGTTTTATGTTGCATGTATTTTATCACGGAAATTTAAATTAAAATCTCCCATAGCTGGTGTGAGGTAAAGACTGGCCAGGCGGTGGCTCTTTTGGCCGATATCTCCCTTCTGAGGTGGAGGGAAGGGGCGTGTTTTCCAAAAGCTCTCTCTTGGGAACTTGAGGGTTCCCTCTGCTCAGGAGGGCCCTACTGTGTACTTTGTCCTCCCCATGCCATCTGCACGCTGCTGTGTCTTCTCACAGACACTAATGTCATCTTTGGTTAGGGACAAATTCTAGTAAGTCAGGCATCTTGATCCCCAGCTGTTGGGCCCTTGAGGATAGTGTGCCGAGGAGCTGGATCTCGGGAACTTTCGGGAATGCATGACTTTACACATAAATAGCAGTTCTTCTCGTTTTAATACTTGGAAGGAGAACATGCTCAATCACTGGCCTTCAGCACAGCTGCATAAATAAAAATGTGTTCATAAAACAGCAGGGGAACAGAGAGGAGCAGCGTTTTTCGTGTGTTGGGAAGACATTTATGGTTGGGAACCTATTGACCAGAAGCAAGACTGCCTCAAAATGAGAGAAACTGGGGGAGGAGGTGGTCTGGAGGCAGAGCTCCATCACGGTGGAGGGCGATGAATCGGGCAGTTGAACAGCCCTGCTCTGCGTGGGCCGTGGACGTCTTAAACAAGAATCTTATTGATGATTTGTTAGCCCCTGAGCAGAGAACTCTGAACTTTAACAGAGCCGGGATGGAAAGCTGCACAAGGGCCTACAGTTTCCAGAATGAACGACACACTTATTTTCTCTCCCTCCACCGGAGGACACGGAAGAGCCCAAATTGCGAAGCGTGGGGGATGGTGGGGGAGAAGAGAAATGCGACGAGCGTGTTCCAGACCCTCAGTGAAGCAGCCACATTCCTCCGAGGGATATCCCGCCTCTGTGAGCCCGGAGGGACGAAAAATGTCACTGGGGTTGGCGCACGCTGGGGCCTTGCCTTTGTGGATTGTTATTCCCAAGAGCCTGTCGCTGGACAGAGAAAAGGGGGTATCCGCAGCAGAATTCCCCAAGGCTTCCCCTCTGCGGAGCATCTGGTCTGAGGCTGAAACCTAGAAAGTCTGAGCCTAGACCAGAAAGCACTTTCGCTGACCCAGGAGATCCTGGACACGCCTGGAGACCGTGGTGGATGACGGGCTTGAGCAGCGAGGAATCCAGGGAGGCAGGAGCTGGCCAGCAGCCGAGGCCCGCTGGTCACAGCAGCGTCCTGGAGAAGGGCCTTGAAGGCTGACGGGGAAATGGCCCGCGTGAGCTTGGTGGCTCTCCCTTTCCCTGGTCCCTGGTTCTTCAACCCTGGAGCTTGCTTTTCATCTAGCAGGGCCGTTTGAGAGGAGCGCTGCTCCTCGGGCTATAGGCTAGACTTCAGCAGAGAACCCAGAGTGCTGCGCCCCCCCACCCTCCTGCTGAGCCTGTCAGCATCCCTGGGATGGGGTCTGGGGTCCATGCTGCTGGGTTCCCCATAGGCGTCCCCAGTGCTCAGCTCGGTGAGGGGCATGGGCTCCCCATGCGGTGCACGGAATGTTTGCTGGAAGACGTATTCCAGCAGAACTCTCTTAGCGTCATGTTCTGTTGGTGGTTTCTCCCCAACCACCTACCCCCTCTTTTTAAATTGAGTTATAAATCACTTAAGTTATAAATCACTTAACACAAAAGTCACCATTTTAAACCATACATTTCAGTGGTGGTGAGTCTATTCACTCGGTTGTACAACCATCACCTACTAGTTCCAGAACATTTCCGTCATCTCCAAAGAAACCTATTAGCAGGCAGACCCTCATCCCACATCCCCCATGTGCCGAAACCACTAACACACTGTCTGTCTCTATAGGTTTGCCTCTTCTGGACATTAGATATCAATGGAGCCATATAATATGTGGCCTTCTGTGCCTAGCTTATATTTTATTTAGCATAATCCTTTCTACATTCACCCATGTTTGTAGCATCTATCAGAACTTCATTCCTTTTTATGGCTGACTACCATTCCATTGTATGTATATACTCCAGTTTATCTGTTTCTCTGTTGATGGACATTTGGGTTGTTTCCATTTTTTGGCTATTGTGAATAATGTTACAAATATCCATGTACAAGTTTCATGTGAACATGTTATGTTTTCAGTTCTCTTGGGTATATGTTAGGAGTGGACTTGCCAGGTCATATGGTAATTCTGTGTTCAACTTTTTAGGGAGCCACCAAACTGTTCTCCACAGGGGCTGCACTATTTGATATTCCCACCTTGCTTACACTTTGTGGATTTTATTTTTTTTCTGATCTCTTTATTTTTATTTTTTTTAATATTCAAAAAAAATAAGAGGTTCTCATATACCACCCACTCCCTCTCACTCCACTCCTCCCACATCAATAACCTCTTTTATCTTTGTGGCACACTCATTGCCCTTGGTGAATACGTTTTGGAGCACTGCTGCACCGCATGGATTATAGTTTACATTGTAGTTTATTCTCTCCCCCAGTCCATTCAGTGGGTTATGGCAGGATATATAATGTCCAGCATCTGTCCCTGCAATATCATTTAGGACAGCTCCAAGTCCCAAAAATGCCCCCAAATCACATCTCTTCTTCCCTCTCCCTGCCCTCAGCAACTACCATGGCAACTTTCTCCACATCAATGCTACGATTTCTTTCATTAGTCACAACAGTCCCATAGCAGAATATCAGTAAGTCCACTCTAATCCACATTTTTTTCCTCTATCCTGTGGACCTCAGGATGGTGGTATCCACTCCACCTCTCTATTGAGAGGGGGCTTAGCTTCCACATGAATAATGGATGCAATTCTCCTGCTTGCAGTTGTAGGCACTCTCGGTTCCCTGGTGTGGTGGTTGACTACCTTCACCTCCCTTTTAGCTGGCCAGGTAAGCCCAATGAACCAGAGGGTAGGAGTTGCAAGTCTGCTGAGGCTCAGGGCCCAGCTGGCAAATGGACAGTCCAGAGATTCAAGTCTCCTGAGTATGGGCCATCCCTAGCGCCAACCACAGGTTCAGTAAAAGTGACAGAATAGGCATGTGTAGAAAGGTCACATCTGAGTCCAGCTCCATCACACTCAGGAACACAAATTCCAAAGTAGGGCCAACTGACATGGCACTGAATTCTAGAGCCATTTCCATAACTGTAGAACCTGTGGGTCTCCATAGCCCTCAAGAGAACCAGTACCTGGGGTTGTATCTACTTTGGCTGTCTTTATGGTCCTGCTGAGGCATGTGTAAGCGCAACCCCTCTGATGACCTCCCGACTCTTTTTTGAAGACTCTTAACCATATAAACTCATTTGTCTTTGCCATTTCCCCCTTTTTTCAAGGTCAAAGAGCAGTTTTTAACACATGATCCTACATGTAGGCTGAGATATTCTGCTGGTCTGAGTTGACCCTTTTATTAAGTCAAACTTGGCACATTTGTGGGTTTGATCATGGGCTGGATGTGAATCAGAACTCCACCTGGAAAACTGTGATGCAAATAGTGACTGAAGGAAGAAAGGGCAATTCTCTTCTCATCAAAGTGGACCAATATTCCAAAGCGAGGGAGGCTCATCCGCTGCTGCTTCTAGCAAAGGGCTTTCATCTTTGGGGTCCATCATGTTGAGACAGGAATAAAAGGAGGATAGGGCTGTTCAGTGGTTGCCGTGTTTGTAGTAAGCCCCTGGCAGGGTATGGGACAGCTGTTTGTCCTTGAGGGTCCGGACAGCAAGATTCCAGGAAACCTCTGAGGGTTGATTCATTCAAATTCCACTCCTGCCCAACACGAGGCCTGAAGCATGTCTCTGGAAGCCTCCCCTTCTCCACAGAGGATCTTGTCTGAGAAGGGTATCAGGAGAAGGCCTAGGAGAAGCCCCAGAGGCCCTTGGCTATTGGCCACAGCATTTTGGAGGGGGCAGGAGGAGGAGCAAAGGCTGGAGCCTGCCACATTCCCCTGCTTCCTTGGGCCTGTGCATCTGAGAGCATGCCACGTCTCCTGCCATCCCGGAACATCTCCTACAGTACCTACATCTGACTGCATCATCGCCAAGTCCTGCTGGCACTGGCTCTACCTGTCATGGACCTCAAGGTCCCTCCCTTCCTCTGCACCCAGCTGCCTCATGAAGTATGGCAGACTGGGAAGTGGAGCATGAGCTAGACAACCCTCCCGGGCTTCGTGGAAACGACTGTGGCCAGCAGACTGCAGACAGCAAGAACTTGGGATCTGGCTGGATTTGGTAGAACCCCATTGCCACCACTAACTGTGGTTGTAACCCAGTTAGGTTAGCCCATTTTCACAGCTGTGCGCTTGCAGGGTGATTGTGAGAATTAGAGGTGGTGGGCAAGTGGCACCTTGATTTCTACGATTAGGTTATGCCTCCTTCTTTCTTATCCACATGAATACATGTGGCCTCCCTGCTTCCCCTCTCCATCCCCTGGTCCCCTTCCATCCTTGTATCCATTCAACCCACAGTTTTTAGTTATTCTACAACACCACTGGGTTCCAGGTCTAGCCTGCCTAAAGATTTTGCACAGCCCTGCCCCACCCTGGCCTAGGGGCCCTTAACAAAGTTGGTAAAGCCCAGCTTGATCTTCTCCCACTCCTCAGGTGGACAGTTCTGGCCTCAGAGCCCACTTTCTTCCTCCTTTTCGGCCACCTCTTACCTGTCCCCATGCTCTGTGCGCTGCTGATGGAGCTCTTCGTGGTTTCTCAAGCACCATCTGTGTTCAGCTCTGGAGTCCTTTGAACATCGGATTCCCTTTTCCTTAAAATGCCTCTGACTCTTCCTGGTGAGCTGTTCATTCCTCAAAGCACGGCTTATGAATTCCTCTCCCTGAAAAGCCCAGAGTCTCCCTTTCCTCTGTGTAGCCCTGATTGGTGGAGACCTTCCTAAATCACTTCTCTTCTACCCTGTATATTCAGTGGGACCCCTGGGAGGACTAGGATCCTGTTTGGGTCCCCTTTGTCTCTCCAGAGCCAGGCACAACCCTTGTTAGCCTTTGGCGTATATGCTCACATGAAAGTAAACAAAGGCTGTTTTCCAGGAATCCGGGAGCTTTTGGGAATAGCTGAGGATGTGATGTAAAGAGATACTTTCAGTTTTCGTGACTTTTTTTGTTCAAAGCTTAGAAGTAACAGCAGTGGGACAGCCTTGAGGAGTTCAGAAGGTCAAGAAAAGTGTAACTTGCCTTTCAAGGCCCTTTCACTTGCTCTCCTCTACTATAGCTGATTCAAGGCTCAGTGATGATTTCCCCACATTTATTCTAGTTTACCCTGTTCGACTTTTCTGAGATCATTACTTTTCAGCCTGAGTCCGGCAGCCAACAGGAAACTCATGAATAGCTGTAAAAACAAAACAAATCAGAATCCACCTCAGGCCTCGCCCTCCTGCTGCCTTTTTCCTGAGGCCTAACCTCTGACCATACTTGAAGCTGGCACCACCCACTTGACTTTTGAGGTTTGGGCGGTGTGCCTTGGTCTGCAATTGCTTCACGTGAGCTGGTCTTGTCTTGCCCGTGAGCTTGCAAAAGGCAGGGACCGTCCTGTGCTGCCTCTCCTGAATTTCCCAGTGAGTGTAGGCTGAGGCGCTGGGCACACAGTAGGGTCTCCCCTGATGCTTACTGGTTGGTGGGCTCTGGGAGTTCTTGCTGGTACCCTTTTGAAAACACTTTAAAAGTCTAGTCAATTTTAAGTAAAGGGGTAAAGACCAGTGGCTTCTTGGCAACCCCCTGCAGCGTTCTTTACATGCACAAACAGGACAGGAGACCCCACCTCAGCCACTGCGCCTTCCCAAGCAGACCTGCTCAAAGGCTTTTTTCTGGCCTCACCTTTGCTACCACTTAGCATTACCCGCCTATTCCCTGGGAGAGACATGGGCTGCCTTCCATCCCACCTCTAGGCACATAGGCCAGCGTTTATGACACGCAGGACTGGGCACCTGGCTGCATTCTGCCCTTCACCTGAGTGGACACACAGACCCCTGCGCAGCCTGCCTGGTTCTTCAGCCTTCACACAGGACAGGAGAGAGAGAGAGGCAGGAGGCTTCTATGCTGCTGCTCCTGGCTTTGGCCAGTTCCTTCCAAGTGCCCCTGCTGGGGAGAGCACACTCTGGTCCCTGGCCGGCAGTGCCCATCCATTGGGCAAGCTGGCTCACCCCAGGGTTTGATCTGACGGTTCCCAATCCTGGTACCTCTATCACTGCTTTCTTCTGAACGGATCAAACTCTCCCTCCTCCCGCCTTTCTTTTCATTTCCTCCGCCTCCCTCCCACAAAGAATGGCAATATTTAATCCTGGGAGTTTGTTTTTGCATACATGGAGTTCAGGGGCCACTATCCCCCCAAGATCCAAAGCGCTTTTGATCAGAAACAGGCCCCTGTGTTCTGCCTGAGGACAGGAGAGGGTGAGGGCTTCTGCCTCTAATGAGGTGGCACCGAGCTATCTGGGCTGCTGGGAGAATGCCCGTCACGGAGGCCTCGGGTGGCGTGTCGTAAGAGCGCAGCCTTGCAGTCAGCCGCAATCCAGCTCTGTGTCATAGCCAGGTGGGACCTGAGCCACCAGGCTCTCACCTGCAAAGTGGGGCTCAGGCCCACCTCCTAGAGTTCTGCAAACTAGTAAGTGCCCCATTGACTTATTCATTCATTTATTTATTCATTCTACAAACATGTATTCGACACCTGTAACTGTGTGAGGTGCTGGAAATGTTAGATGCGGTCCTGGCTTTCAGCGTACTTCCAGACTAGCCTTAGGTGAGGAAGACAAAAAAAAAAAAAAAAATTAGAAAATGAGCAACTTAAAAACAATTATTTTATTCATCATTTCTTTCTTTGTTCATTTTTTATTTTATTAAAAACACTTAATATTTATACTTTAATAAGTTGTGGTAAGTGCTGTGGAGATGTAGATGCTGAGTTAGAGAATAAAAAGAAATATCTACTTTGGAGAAGGGTGGTCAGGGAAGGCTTCTCTGAGGAGGTGACCTTTCTTTCCCTCTTCCCCATTATGAGGTACGGTAGGAAATGTTGCATTGCCAGGTTTTTTGGTTTTCCTCTAAAGGAGAGCTTAGAGCTGAATGAATGCCACTGGTGGAGAGTAAGAAATAACTAACAGTATCACTGAGGGGGAGATGAAATATGGGTGCAAAGAGAAGATTATGACAACTTGCTCTCTGTGGTCAGTAGAGCAGCTCAGAAACAGCTGAGGAAGGGCTTTGCCAGTTTCGTGTCATTTATAGCCACCCCGTGAGAGAGCAGGGTCACCATGGTTTTCTCAACTGAACATGGAACATGGAACATGGAAATGAACGTGGAAACCGAGCCTTGGAAGAATTGTGGGACTGCTCTGAGCGCCCATAGCCCCGAGAAAGGGCGGGCCAGGACTCGGCTTCTGAGGACTTCGGGAGAGGGCCCTCCAGCGACGGCCTCTGACACTGCGCTTAGATCAGCGGGTCTCCACTAAGGCTGCGCACGGCAAGCACCTGCGGAGGCTGAAGAACTGCTGACGCCTGGGGTCCACCCCAGAGATTCTGAGACATCTCCGGAGGGGCAGAAGCTGTCCAGGGGACTCCGGTGTGCAGTCAGGGTGGAAAGCCACTGGTTTAGGATCTCAAGAAGCTGCTGCCGTCAGTGAGCATGTACCGAACATTCGGCGGGAAGGGAGAGCCAGGGTTTGACAAACACATGGGCAGATGCCGTGTTCTGTTCTCAATAGATGTGGGGGCAACTGCCCTGCGCCTGGCCTTGTACTCTGAAGCAGTGTCTCTGCAAGGTGGTTCCAGGTAGAAATTGGCCAGTGCTGCTTATCCAGCAGTCCTTGAGTGCTCATATCTGATGTCTGGATCCATTGAACCGGAGCCCTTAGCCAGCTCAGGAGTGATATTGAACTTGGTGGCAACTGAGGCAGCTCCATTATTGAAGAAACTCCGGGGAAGGGTTGGTTTGCCAAAGCGTGCCTTTCAATGGGTCGTCTACCTTTCTGCTGGGACAGAATCTTCACTGTTTCATCTCCTTGGAGGGACTCTGTTTCCCTACCCTTGGAGAAAAGATTAACAGCTAAGTCAATGAGAACGTTCCTTTAGATTGTTGTGGGTTGGGATCTGTGTCTTCAGGCCCCAGACTCTGAGCTGCCCTGCTCACCTTCGTGGAGGAAGAGCATGTGGTCTGATGGCCATGGCTGGGCGTGTTGCTCCTGGTCCTGCTCACAGCCTGTGTGTGTTGATACTGCCGCTCTGTTTGGGGCTCTGGGTATTTTGGGGACCTCCCTGTGCCGGGCTGACCAATGCTTCCTTTGGTGGTGTAGCATTTCACAGCCAGGCTCTGCGGCATGATGGAACAACGTGGAGCGTGCTCCCAGGCTTCTCCGGCTCACACACCTAGCCTTTGCTCACTGAACTTAAACTAATGAAGTTTAAAAAAAAAATCTAAATATCATTGTATGTCAAGCCATTGGTCTGTTCAGCTCAAATTTCCCTCTGATTGAGTCACCCCAGGAGAGGTTATGGTAGACTGTCATTGCCCTAGAGCAGTGACCTTTGAAAAGGCCAGGGATGTGTCCCAGATGTCCTAATTTCCCTTATTGCATTGGGGATCTCTCACCCTTCAATCCATCTAACCTCTTTGCACACTTATTTGTATGTTCCATGCATACCACTTGTTGGCATCACGAATTTCCTGCCCTGACAACTAGGTTGTAAGCATCTTCAGTTCTGGGGCCATGTTTTCCTCTTTCTTTAACCCCTGGAACCAGCAGAGGTGGCCCCCACATAAATGATCATTGACGAACTGCAGTGATTTGCTCATAGGCTATTAGAGAACGTGGGTCATTGTCCCTCCTGGCTTTCCTGTCAAGAGAGGTATAACGATATAGTCACCACCTTCCCTCTGTTCCCTTGTTCCATTCGGCTCTCCCATCTCTTTGCCATCGCCTGTTCTGCTTCTCTTTGCTCAGTCATCCAGGTCCAGCCCCATCACCTTGGACAAGGCAGGGAATCTTTTGCAGCATGGTTCCCATTCCGTAGTGAGCCCAGCTGGTCAGAGCAGGTGCTGAGGCCTCCACTGGGTCAGACGATGGGAGCTGACCACCCCTTAAGGTTAACACAGGGCGGCAGTCCCTCAGTGCCTACCCCCCACCCTGCCCCTACAGATTTCACCTGATGCTTCTGTCTGCTCAGAAAGCTCCTGTGGCCCATGCTCTTTGGGTAAACGTTTGACCTCATGGAAGAGCTCAATCTCCGGGGGTGCTTTGTGTCCCCCTCTTTCCCCCAACTCTGGCTATTTAGAAATCTGCCCAAGGTGATGGTTGGCATGACCAGCCATGCCAGGGAGACAAAGGGATTGGGCAGGCGAATGGGTATAGACTTCCAGAAAATTGCTGTTCCTTCCTGTCCACTGGTTTCCTCCCAGAGCGACACTCAAGGGTTGCCCATGCGGACTGAAAGAGCTCAGGCTGATCTGAAGCACAGGGGTCGTGTGTAAAGCAGGCACCTGGAAGAGTTCCAGATGGTGGACAAGTTGCTGGGTTCCATGTTTCATACCAGCTAGTCCATACGAGAAACTTTAGGAGTTAGCTTCATTTGGACCATTTGGGAGAAGAATCGTTTTTGAGTTTCCAGTGCTGTTACTATAATATATAAACTAGAAAAGTTGGGGAGAGTACCTTAAAAACTCCATTCTAATATTCTAGCTAGACAGGCCTTGCCAGATGCCTGGGTTTTTTAATTGCCTTCTCATCAGCCCTGATCCAGGCCAAGAGTTTACTTGTCCTGTAGTCTGGCCTTGGAATGCTTTGGTATACAGAGAGAATGGATGGATTGCTTTGCTTTCATTCATTAACTTAGCTAATACCAGACATGTGCTGGGCCCTACAAATATGTGTGTGTCCTCTTGGAGCTTGTCAAATAGCAGACACAGACAGCTATAACATAGTATGATTAGGGTTGTGAGGGGTATGCTAGTTTCCTATTGCAACTGCAAATATACTTTGTGACTTAAAATAATTTATTATCTCACAGTTTTGGAGGTCAGAAGTCTAACATGGACTTGCAAGGCATTGTTCCTTTTGGAGGCTCTAGGGAGAATCCATTTCCTTGCCTTTTCAAGTTTCCAGAGGCCTCCCACATTCCTTGGCTCAGGCTCCGTACTACATCTTCAAAGCCAGCAGCATAGCGGAGCATCTTCTCTCCTCTCTGATCTCTGCTTCCATCCTTGCATCTCCTCTTATAAAGACTCTTTTTTTTTTTTAAAGATTTATTTATTTATTTCTCTCCCCTCCACCCCCACCCCAGTTGTCTGTGCTCTGTGTCTATTTGCTGCGTCTTCTTTGTCCACTTCTGTTGTCGTCAGCTGCACGGGAATCTGTGTTTCTTTTTGTTGCGTCATCTTGTTGTGTCAGCTCTCCGTGTGTGCGGCACCATCCCTGGGCAGGCTGCACTTTCTTTCTCGCTGGGCGGCTCTCCTTACGGGGTGCACTCTTTGCGCATGGGGCTCCCCTACACAGGGGACACCCCTGCGTGGCACGGCACTCCTTGCGCGCATCAGCACTGCACATGGGCCAGCTGCACATGGGTCACGGAGGCCCGGGGTTTGAACTGCTGACCTCCCATGTAGTAGACAGACACTCTAACCATTAGGCCAAGTCCGCTTCCCTCCTCTTATAAAGACTCTTGTGATACATCAGGCCCACTAGGGTAATCCAGGGTAAGCGCCTTAACTTAATCACACCTGCAAAGTCCCTTTTGCCATGAGTTAGCATGTTCACAGGTTCCAGGGATTAGGATGCGGACACCCTTGGAGGGCCATCACTCAACCTGCCACAGAGTGGTAGTGCCAATAAATGGGATAATCTGGTAAAAGAGGCCTCATTTTTCCAGAGACCCAGAGAAGGTGTCCCAGGAAGAATGCTTTCTAGACCTAGACCCTGAGGGATGAGTAGGACTGAGCTAGGGAGACGTGCAGTGGCTGGAAATGGAGAGAGCATGGGTGGGTGATGCAGCGGCAGTTGGCAGGGCCAGGCAGGGTATGTGGGGAGCCATGAGCCCCTGTTAGTCATGGACTCCCATGATGAGCTTTGTATTTTAGAAAGTCATGCAGTCATACCAAGATCAGGCTTAGAATCATAGAATTTCAGAGATAGGGTTAGAGCAAATGCTTTGTAAATCTCCTATCCTTTCACAGATGAGCGGACTGAGACGGTTAAGTTATAGGTCCACGGTCACCCAGAAACAATCAGGATAAGAATAACCCTGATTATAACCACAGTTCCAGAAGAAGTGCTTGGCGGCCAACAAAGCACTTTGAAAACTGTCTTGTCTTCTGTTTTCCCAGAAAAGCCCGTGAGGGCAGGCGTTGACAATGGAATAGAAGCATTCAGCAAGTTGGGATGACTTGGCCACTGCTGTTTCAGCCAAAGTCATCCATCTCAGAGCCAAGGGCCTATTTCCCTTTCCCTGTTGGCCCTCGAACCGGGGCCTAGCCTCCCAGCCGGGGGCCCCACATGCTGCCAGGCCTCCTAACTCTTGAGACCAGAGGGTCCACTGGGGGATGCTGCAGGACCCAGAGGTGTATCTAAGCTGGGCCTTTGGAGAGAAGGCTGCTGCCGTAATGGCTTCTTCTGGTTTCTCTCTCTAGCCCTGGAGCAGCTGCTGACAGAGCTGGATGACTTCCTCAAGATTCTTGACCAGGAAAGCCTGAGCAGCACAGCGGTGGTGAAAAAGAGTTGCCTAGCTGAGCTCCTCCGGCTCTACACCAAGACCAGCAGTAAGCATGGGCCCTGGGGCGAAAGAAAGATGATGCAGGAATGGCCTGGGTGGGAGCCACTGAAATCTCACAACACTCAACCCAGCTGTTCATGAGTAAGGCTCTCAGAACAGTGTTTTCAAATGACTTTTCTATACTGGCTGAAAGTAAAAATGGATAATAATAAATCATTGCAATAATAGTGAGTACTTAATTGAGCACTTTGCATTTGCCAAGTATTGACTTATTTCATTTTCAAGACAACCCTATGAGGTTGCTGCTTCTGTTACAGATGAGGTAACCGAGGCCCAGAGGGTTTAAATAATTTGCCCAATGTTCCACAACCCAAGGCAAAACAGGCAAACATAGTTTAAAGACTTTGTAACAATCACAGAACCCTGAGCCCATAATTTTCTCTTTTTTAAAAAATTTGAAAATTTCCAAAATTTACTAACATTCTATATGACCAAGCAATAACTTTTACTTCCCCTCTCCCATTCCCTGGTAACCTCTAATCTATTTGCTGTCTCTACAAACTTGCTATTTCTAGATATTTCATATAAACGAAATCTTCTAGTAGTTGTCCTTTTGTGCCTGGCTTATCTCACTCACCATAATGTTTTCAAGGTCCATCCATGTTGTAATATGACTCAGAACTTCATTCCTTCTAATGGCTAAATAATATTCCATTGTGTATATGTACCCCATTTTGTTTACTCATCTGTTGATGGACATTCCTATCTTTTTTGTTGAGGTAGTGTGGACGTATCATAAAGTACACAGAACCTAAGTATTCAGCTCAGTGCATGTTAACAGTTGTATGCACTGAGGTAACCAACACCCAAAACAAGATATGGAACATTTCTATTGCCCCAGAAAGTTTTCTCTTGCCCCTTCTCGGTTAATTCCCTCCCCATCCCCACCCCACGGCAACCACTGTTCTGATTTCTTGTACCGTAGGTTAGCATTGCCTGCCCTGGAGCTTCATATCAATGGAATCATATAGTGTGCTCTTTGTGTCCAACTTTTATCGTTTAGGAGATTCATCAATGCCCTTGGATGTCAATAGTTTGTTCCTTTTAAATTGCTGAGTAGTATTCCACTACATGAAATACCACCTTCTGTTTATCCATCCGTTTGTTGATGGATATTTGGGTTGTTTCCAGAGTTTGGCTATGACGAATAAAGCTGCTATGGGCACTCTTGTACGAGTCTTCTTGACGTACGTTTTTATTTCTAGACAGTTCAGGTATTTTTAAAAAGAGAGAAGTTGTAACAGCTCAGTTCAGTTTTTATATCAGGTGTTTTATTAGAATCGGGGTGATGTTTTAGACATAAGGGACCATGAGATGGCACCTGATCCATCTGTCTCCCGGCGGACGCTGCCTAAACCTGTGCCAGGGAAGGGAAGTCTTCCATCTGCCACCACTAACATGGTCAGGAAATTCTTCCTCACATCCAACCTGATGCCAGGCTACATTTCAAGATCTTTTCTCCTGTTTGTTCTCAGTGGGACAAGAGAAGTCATAAAGCTGCAGCATGGCACCACGTGCCCATCAGCCTTTTCTCCTGGCAGGATCATCCCAGTTCCTTTAGCCTTTTATCTGAGGTGTTTTCCTGCAGCCCTCATCCCTTCCCACTCTCCAGGCTGCCCAGGGCTTCCCAGGCTCCTTCTGGCTTTGTCGTGAGCGTCTCTCAGGACTGCAGTGAGTGCTGGTCAGCAGCACATCAAAGAAAGCCCTCAGTGGGAAAGATGCGTGGGAAATCCACATGACACAGCAGGTGGGTTAGAAAGAGGGTGATTCACCCCCAGAAGAACTCATCAGTGACATCCTTTAAAGAGCACCCTCCCCAGACCATTCAGATATCCTCCACCTTGGGAACACTTAATTAGAAGTGACTGACCCCTGGTTCTTGGCGCTAACCACCTTGCCAAAGCCTTTCTGTGTTGGGTCCCCATTTTGGTTTCATGTGCTCATAGCATCCAGTAGAAGAGCCTTTCTTCCACCCTCATCTCACGTGCTCTGCTCTCACAGAGTCAGGCCCTCTCCACTCCCGGTCTCTGCAGTTTGCAGGGCTGCAGAAGGCTGCTGAGAACCGGTCAGAAGGTTTCCCAGCGTGAGCAGCCACCAGAGCACCACCCAGACTCCTGATAAATGCACACAGCCATACCATGGCCTGTGGCTACCACCTCTCTTCTCATCAGTGATTCCCCTGTTTGATAGGGACCCTTCTGGGCCTCTATGCGGACTGCAGCGTGGCTGTGAAGGCAGCTAACATTTATTGCACACTTACGCTGCCCACTTAACAAAATGAATGGCACAGATGATGTCGCTTAATCCTCATCCCAAGACCATAAGGAAGGAGTTGTTATCTCCATCTTACCAACAAGGGGACCGAGACTTAGGAAGTCGCTTTCCCAAGGACACACGGCTTGTGAGCGGTGGGTCCCAGGCAGATGACACTAACCATCACACTCACCTTGCCTCCCCGTGCCTGTTGCCCCAGGTTAATTGTTGGGTTGCACAGAACAGAATCTCGTTTCCCTGAAATTAAAGCATCTTCCTCACTCGGCCTCCCAAGCCCTCCTCACTGTAATCTACCAGAAAATTAGCTCAGCTTGACAGGACATGTAGAAGGTGGAGGCAGGCTGATGGTTTCGCCATACCCTGCAGTCCTCTCACTCCAAGCTGTTATTTACTCCCAGATGTCTGGGAAGAGAAAACAGCAGAGTGTGAGTGCAGGTGTGTTTAAACTTTTCAAATGGAGTTGTCCATTTGGGTTTTCTCATCCCTTGTTTTACCTAATAATGTAAACACAAATTTCCTACTCTCTCTCTTTTTTTTGCCTAGATGGCGAGATGGCACAGGTTGAGGTCTGTTTATCAGGGGCTTAGCACCTGCTGCTTGTTCACGCTTTTGCCAGCCTAGGCCCTGCACCCTGCGATACCCTGCTTAGAGGCTCCAGGAAAGTTTCAATGGTTGCCTTTCTGATAGGAAGGAGTTTATGAAGCTCTGTGGCCCTTTCAAAGAGGGTCCCTCCTCCCCACACCAACTCCATTTCTCTGGGAAGGACCACCCCTCTGCAGACAAGTTCTCCTTTCCAACCATACGTGTGGCCGTTGTCCTTCTGTACATACTAGCGTGACTACCTGATTCAGCTCTGTCTCCCCCGCAAGACTGTGGTGTTCGTAAAGGCGGAGGCAGTGTCTGTTTTGTTCACTGCTGTGTCCTCTGCACCTAGCACAGTGCCTGGTGTAGAGCTCAGTGTACTTTTGAAAATGAATGAATGGATGAAAGGAAGTTCTGTGGCCCAAGGCTGCTCACAGAACCAGGTTCACTGTGCTTTTGCACAACTGCAGGAAGTCCCGGGAGCCTCTTACTGAGCAGCCTGGATTAGTGCTGGGTTAGCAGCCCTTGGTTGAAAGGCAAAGTCAACAGGGGCCTACAGAGTCCCCTAGCAGGGCCCAGGAGAGCAGACACGGCCTGGTGAGGGGCCTGGTGTGAATTTTCTCTGTAGTCAATAAGCCACTGACTTGAGGAGTAAGCACCTGCTCAGAATCTAACAGTTAAAACAATAACAACAATAGTTTGCCTTTATTTATTTTTTTGCATAAAGAATGAACTTAGGTAACAATATGGAGGGAAGAAAAGAACATAAAATGTAAATTGAACACTATTTTTGTCCTTCCAATTCTTCTTTGATCTTTCCCAGTGTTATTGAATATCTTCACATCTTTCTAGTTTCCCTGTATGTATTCTGCTTCACATTTTTTGTTTTACACTTAGAATTACTGTACGTGCACATTTCCATGTACTGATGGCTCACATACTTTTCCTGCATTGGTTATTCTGAAATTTGATGTTTTAACAGTCAGTTTTGGGGGGAAAAAATCAGTCTTGGATATCTCGGTAAATCAGCAGACAGAGATATCTTATTTTTCACAGTTGTGGTGTGTCCACAGCTGGATGAGTCATAATGTTCAACAAACCCCCCCATTTGGGAGACATTTACTTTGTATTCTTTTTTTAAAAAATCTCATACACTATTGAGTGAACGTCCTCCAATAAAATTTTGCTTACCTGCAGGAGTTTATCTGTAGCATAACTTTCTCTAAGTGAAAATGTTGGGTCAAAGAATATGAACATTTAAAATTGAATTATCCTCCAAAATCACTTCCAAAATGCTTGAAATCCCTCCAGAAATCCGTTTCTTTTCTAAAGCTGCCAAGCTGAGATACATGTCAATATGCCATCGTTTATTTCACCATTTTCCTGTTGAGGCTTCGAGTTGCTTCCCATGTTTCCCATGTTTTGTTAGGTATGAGGTTACCATATTTTTTCAAATTCCTTAATATTTGAGTTTTGTACTCTTGCAAACATCGAGGTTAGATAGAAACAAGCAGTATTTCACCATGATTGTTTTCTATCTTATGCAGGTGAGAAAACTGAGGCTCAAGGGTCAGGTGATTTGCCCAGAATTAGGTGGTTAATGGCAGAGCGTGGCCAAGACCCCTGCCTTCTGCTTCCACCTGCAGGGCACTATTCCCCTGTGCTACATTGCAGGGGAGGACGAGCCAGCCCCCTTTGGGCCTCAGTGTGTGGAAGTGTGGAGCTTGTGGCTAGCTATGTTTGGATCCACATTTCCCTCCCAAAAACGACCGCAGCCCTCGGTACAGGGGTGATGCTGCCGTCTCGTCCCAGCAGAGCTGGGCACTGAGTTGGTGGTCCAGTGGGCTGATGGCGGAAGACCAATCCAGCTGTATCCTCCTCTTGGTTCTCAGGGTGGTTTTTGCAGGATTGGCTGGAGTCCGGGTGGTCTGTGGCTGGCCGTGGACTGGACCATGCTGAACTCCCTCCTTCGCTAAGGGTTTGAATTGGGTGGCCTGGCTCAGTAACGAGGTCTCCAACCACTGGAATTTATCAGCCACAAGTTTCTAGGAAATGCAAATCAAGGACCACAAAAGAAACACAGGAGGATTTCTAAACAGAGAAACACTAGGATGTGCTTCCTCTGAAGGCTTCAGAAGAAAGCGTTCTTGGGGGATTAAAAACAGAACAAGTATTCGGAAACCAGCTTTTCCCTGCCCAGACAGGCACTGGGAAGATGACCCGATCTGCAGACAAAAGCTTTAAAAGAGGGCATGGTCTGTGCCGCTGCAGGGTATAATTGTAGGGCAGGTGGCTCTCAGCACCCAGTTTCAATTCCCTCCAAACCTAGACCCATGTGATCTCGCTGTCTTGGGTCCCCACACTGGCACCCCACCTAGAGGGCAGGGAGCTGAAACGTCTACATCCTCAGTGTGGCTTATCTTTTCTAGTCCTTACTTGGATGAGTTCAAGTAATTCAGACAAGGGTGAGAATGACTGGTTGAAGTATTACTGATTTAAATGATATTCTAGGAAACCCAGAGAAATCTCTGTTTGGTAGAATATGAAGCAGATGTGAAGGGTATGGGGACCCATCCACTAGATATTTGTACTCCTGAAGCTATTTTTCTGTACTTCATCCTTTTACCCCTAGGCTGTAAGACTAGTAGTTAGCAAATGTGGAAATCTGTCAACTCTCTCTATCATGGCTGTTGTGTGCTTTTACTGGAATCCAAGTAGGTGACAATGTTTGTCTCAAGGAGCACACTGTTTCTCTCTGACAGTCCTTTCCTTTCAAGAAGTCACTTGAAGCCCACGTCCTCTGTCCTTCCACAGGTTCAGATGAAGAGTACATTTATATGAACAAAGTGACGGTCAATAAGCAGCAGAATGCCGAGTCCCAAGACAAAGGTATGGGCTGGGATTGTGGGTGGGATGGCTGGCTCCCATGGGAGGGGGACAATAGAAGCCCCAGTCCTGTCCCACACCTCCTCCCTCCCAGCCAGCCCCAGAGACAGGCCTGGCCGGCTGGAGTTATTTTGGGCAGCCACATTTTGGTCGATGGTATTTTGGGAGAATTTATTTTGGGATGTTTCAGTGGGCCACCTCCTTTCCTCTTAAAGGTCTCCCATCCCCTTCCTGGATAAGGAATCAAAAGTCTCCCATCCCCTTCAAGGATAAGGAATTTTGTCCCCAAAACCTCTCATTTATTCCCAGCATCATTCTAAGAATAGGAAGTCATAATTCAGATATTCTAAGCAAGCAGCTATTTACAGTTCCAATCCCACGGTCCTAGGTTATGTCTTTTGAGAGAAGTCTGGGTTTTCGTGGGGGCAGGAGGATGGTGGTATCAGTAACTACCTTGATGTTCAAAGATAATGTTCAAAGGTGCTCTCCTTGGCAGAACATTGTATCTTCCTTTGGAAGGACATATTCTGTCTTCCCTGGTGCTTCACTCTCCCGCTGTGCTCTGTGCACTGCTTCTCCCTGTCATAGCCTCCAGAAGTTGGTCTGGTCTGGCAGGAGCCCAGGGAGGCTCAGAAGCTTGCAGAGCCAACTGGTTGAAGGGAAGGGGCATCAACTCCCAAGCCTGTGACCCAAATGCAAAGGTTTAGGGAGAGGTGGGAGCACGATTCCCCAAAGCACTCAGTCTTAGGGGACTGGTGGCAGATTACTTGTACCAGCTAGAGGCTTAGATGCAAGACATCAGCCACCGAGGCCCAGGGATCAGACCTGCCTGCCCCTGGCTGCCTGGGCTGGAATGATCAGGCTCCAAAAGAACCTTGGGTGCCTCTTCCTCCACCTCCTGCTCCACCGCCAAGCCTGAGGCTCAGCAGAGCTCATCCACCTGACAGATGGCCACTCTGCCCAGGGCTGTTTGCCATCTGGGTAAACTGTGGGAAGGAAGAGCCATAATCACAGGGTCGGAGTGGAGAGTGTCTCAATATAGTGACCACCGGACAGCTCTGCGGATTGCTAAAGCGCTGTGGCTGGACTGTTTTTGACATGGGGCGGGCAGGCAGGAGAGAGGGTGTGGAAGCATTCCAGTAAGTCCAAACAGGCTGTCCGTGGCTGAGGCCCTCAGGCGCCCCATTCTTGGAGGGAAGACAATGGTCTGCTGGGTCTGCCTGCCCTGGTCATGAACACCTGCTCAAACAGAGCTCCCTGGTCCAGGTGACCAGACGTTCCTGGGTAATGAGATCCTACTGTGAGGCAGGGCACCCCTCACTGAAGCCCTTCTCTGCTTCCCGCCCACAGCACCTGAGAAGCAGGACCCGCTGACCAACGGGGAGCCCAGCCAGCATTCCTCGGCCCCTCAGAAGAGCCTACCTGACCTCCCACCACCCAAGATTGTAAGTATCAGTCCAAAACCCCGATTTCCCTGACTTGGTTTCCTTGAACTTGCAATTGTCCTTACTGGTTTTGGTCCATCAAGCACCCGGCATTTTCTGAGCACCTTCTATGTGCCGGGCATGGAGCCAGGTGCTGGGAGAGAAAAGACCAAAGTAATCCTCATCATTGTTGGCCCTAGGACCCAAGATGCTGCAGGTGACAGGCTTGGAGAGTGGAGGGAGACTGTTGATCAAGGGCTGCCATGTGCCTGCCATGCACCAGGCTCTTTCCCTAGCTGCATGTGAACAGGGCCCTGGACAGGTATATTCTCTAGCTCAGCCACAGCGACCTTTGTAAAGGTCATGACCATGTAAATCATATCTCGCTGAACTCTCTGCTTAAAACCTGCCAGTGGTGTTTACTGAACTTGGAAGACGCATCCTCATCCCTCGACATAGTCCCAGGGCCTATACCAGCTGGCTGTAGCTATGTGTCAAGCCTCGTCACATTTGCTCTTCACTCTGCTAACAGGACTGCAGTCACAATGGCCTCCTTTCCATCCCTACCACATGGTTGGTCCTGCCTTGGGGACTTTGTACTTCCTGGCCTCTTGCTCATCAATGGCTGCTGCCTCCTCATCTCTCAGGAAGCCTTAGACAGACCTTCCCTGACCTGGCTACGTGAGGCATCCCCATCCCACTCCTGCCCACTTACTCTGCCCTGCCACCCAATTACCCCTCCATGGCATTTGTCATCATTGATGTGATCTCGTTTATTATTTGTCTTCCCCACCAGACATGAGTTCCATTAGGACAGGACCATGTTTCTTATTTACCATTTCATGCCCACTGCCTGCACACAGTGGGCCACACCCAAATATTTGTTTAGATGGGTGGATAGGTGGATGGATGATAGCTGGCTGGGTAGGTGGGTGGATGGTTAGAAGGTTGGATGGGTGGGTGGATGGTGGGAGGGTGGATGAATAGATGGAAGAAAGGAAGAATGGGGGGAATGAATTGTATAGAATCATACAGACCTGGCTTCAAGCTTGGTTCTGCCAAGTACTAGCTTTTTGACCTTAAACACGTTATTTAAGGTCTCTGGTCCATTGTTCTTTGTGTTTAAATGGAAAGAATGTTAGCATCTGTCTCCCAGAATTGCTTTATTTAGCGGTTAAGCTGTACAGCACTTAGCACTCTCTTAGTATGCAGTGAGGGAAGGAGTGGTGTTTATACTTTATGGATGAGGAGAACAAGGATTAGAAGGATTAATGTCACACAGCCCTGAACTAGCAGGGTCAGATTTTGAACCCATGTTCTTTCCTCTGTTGGGTTTGGCAGGTGAGGCTTCCTAGCTAAGGTGGGGTTAGGGCTAGGAAGGATTTCCACGGGGAGCAGGGGTGCCGGGGTCAGCACCAGCAGGGCGCTGCATGGCTCTATGGTCCTCAAGCTCCCACTGGGCGACCCATGGAATTACATCACTGCTGAGAGTCCCAAGCCCCGGATGGCTTCAGACCAGGCCCCTTCCAGTCAAGCCTTCCCCAGGGGGTGGCTGGATTCCTCTAGCCCCTCTCCCGTGGCCAAAGTGGGGTGCCGTCTGTCATTCCACCATGTGGGGTAGTTGGGGCAGTTCTGGAGCCAAGGACGGTCTCCCATCAGATGAGACCCCCAAGCTGGGTTACAGGACTCCTCTCAGACTGGGCACCGCTTGATGGGCTGGTTCTGAGTTACCTGGTGTCCCCCATGCTGCCAACGATGCTGGTCACTGCACTCGCTGAGCTGCTGCTCCACACCACGCACAGAGAGCAGCGTTTCCGACAAAGGGTTTTCTGGTGTGTTCCAGGCGTCGTTCGCTGGGTGGTGGGTGAGGAAACGTGGCTGCTCTGAGCCAGGGCTGGAACTTTCCTATCCTGGATTCATCTTTTGCTCCTGACCCAGAGGCCTCTGGCCTTTGCCGAGGAGAAATGCCACCATCTGCCATCCATGGGGCAGCTGCTTATGAGTCCCTACCTGGCGGGTGGGAATGGACGTGCCCGAGTCTTCTGGGCACTGAGTCCAGAGGTGCTGAATGGGTTCCAGGAATCTGTGTTTAACAAACATGGTGGCGACCTGAGAGGGCTCAGGACTGGGCGAGGGGGTTGTAGTTATAAAGTCAACCAGGTCACAGGGCGGGGATTTGGCTTCCTTGCCCACGAGTCCCCGCAGCCCCTGGGATGCTGTTGGGTTCCATTACTCCCACACCTCAGCACAGAGGGCCCGGGGCTCTGGGTATGGAGTGCAGGGCCTTCAAGCGAGGTGAGGAGCAGAAGAGTTAGGGCCAACGGCCTTCCTCCAGAGCAGGCTTTCCCATCATCCGTGACGGGAGCTGCTCGGGGCCAGGGGCCAGGAGAGGATTTGTCAGCATTTGAGAGAAACCTGGTGGTGGAGTTGGGGAAAATGTCACCACCCAAGAATATCACGATTCTGGGGGGGGGGGGCCTTGAGACATGTGGCAGTTGTTCCTGTGGACAAACTCCAGGCCCTGGGGAGATTTTCAGTATGAGCCGGCGCTCTCCTTGTAGAGTTTCTCTGCTGAGAAGGACAGGCAGTGCTGGCGGCTGCAAGCCTTCCCAAGGCCCTCCTATCCTGGCCTGGGCACACACCTCACCCCAGGGGGCCCCTGAGCGTGGAGTGCACAGGGGGTGGCGTGAAGCACGGCTTCTCCCTCCTCCTCCATGTGCGTGCGAGCACACGTCGCCTCTCCCTCGGGCCACCGCTCTGGGCTGAAGCGGCCGTCCAAGACCCCAGATGGGTGGTGTCTGGGTAGAGGGGAGCAGCTGTGGCTGCTGGCTCTGACGGAGGAAATAAACCAGAGCAGCTGCAGCAAAGCGTGGGCCGGGGGAACCCTGCAGCCTTAGAGAAAACCACCTCTCTCCCCACCCTTGTGCCAGAGCGCCAGGGCTGCGTGGTGGCGCCTGCACCTGAAGGCCCCTCCCGCCCTGGCCCCTGGTGGCAGCAGCTGGAGCCTGCCGGGCCCCGGCCCAGGGTGCCACCAGCCCGCGCCGAGCCCTGGGTTCTCCTCACCAACCTCCCCAAGCAAGTCCAGCAGGGGAAGGGGCAGCGAGGGGTCTGGAGCAGCCTCGGGGGCGGGGACGGTGACTCAGGCAGCCGTCTGCACAGCCAGCTGCCGTGGTCACCGCAGGAGGAACAGATGGTCGCTGGCCACGTTCATCCTCCTGCCTAGCACGGCCATCTCCGCCCCCTCCCCTCTGCGGCCTGAACGCACAGTTGTGCAGGTCGTAAGTGAGACGCTCTGCAGGAAGCAGCTCACCCCACCAAAGGCCATTGCCAATGTCAGGCTGCAAAGCCGGGGCTGGCCTTTTCGGTGAACCTCCAACCTGGGAAACTTGCACAGGGCACTCTGGGCAGGAGCTTAGAGCTGCAAGGATGCCTTGTGCCCTGTGGGCCACCCGTCATCTTCAGCTCCTGTGTCTGAATCAGGGGTCCACCAGCTACTGCATCGGCGCACTGCCTGCTCCTCGGAGCGCAGCCCTGCTGTTTACCTGATGTCAGTGCCTGCTCTAAAGCTATAGCAGCAGGGTTGAATAGCCGTACCAAATGGCCTGCAAATCCCTAAAACATTTATTATCTGGCCTTTTGCAGAAGCTTTGCGGACTGCTGGTAGACCACGCTGAGTGCAGTTTTCTGTCTTTCCTCCTGAACCATCTCTATGTATGGAGACAGTAGCTTTCTTCCTGTCCTTTGTTGTGAGCCACCAGAAAACCATTTCGTGTTTTGAAATCCAATGTCTTCTGCATCTTCATTTACTAGTCACAACCTTCATCATCATCATGATAATTAAAATAATAGTCCTTCATCATTAACCCCGGGAGATTAAGATCTTTTTTCCTTTGAACTCTGTTAATAGGCCATTGAGTCATGTAGTTCTTCTCTTCTGAATTGTACACAAATTGTTTTATCCTTTAACTTGCCCCAGTGCATGTCTTTTGTTGCCCCAGGAGGGACCCAATCCTGTTTCTCAAGGTGCAGGATAAGCCAGGACAGGCCCCAAAGTCTGGTCTGTATCTTTCCAGGGTACATCTTTCCTTTCTCCAAAAAACACATGTCCATGCAACTTTTCTCCCTCTGATTGATACTTTTACATTTTAATTTTTCAGGTTAGTGAAAAACTAATATTTACTGAGTATGTAATAGTGCTGGTTTTAATTCTTACAACAATCAATGGGATAAGCAGGTCTGTTCTTCCCCATTTTATAGCTTAGGAAACAGGGACAGAGGGGTCAAGAAACATGTCCAGAGTCACGCAGCTAGAATGTACCAAGATCAGGAATCAAACCCTCGGCCTGGAGCTTGGCTTTCTCACGACTGCCCTACACTGCCTCTCTGTATAGATTCATAAAGCATGTGTCATATACGGAGGATTTAAATGGCCCTGGAACTTCTCCCTCCCTGGTGTTCCACCCCTAACCAGAATGGCAGACCCGTAGACAGAGCGTAGGTGCCGATGACCCCCTGCAGAGGAGCCCATTCCCCACTAGCCCAGTCCTCGTAACGGAATCCAGACAGGGAGCCAGATCCGGGAGGTCTGGAGCTTCTCTCCAGCTGGGACTTGCCTCCACCTACAGGGAAGGGTCCCAGTGGGGCTTGGAGGCTGGAGGGGAGGCCCAGCCAGCTCTGGAGGCCTGAGTCTGGACCTGCTTGTAGATACCTTATCACTCCTGAGATGACAGGGTGCCTTCTCCTTGGGGCCAGGCAGCTGGCCCTTAGAGGATGATGGCAGCTGGCTGACCCTTCCTCTGACCCTGGAGCCTTCTGGGTGGCCAGGAATGGCCGAGGGAGAAGAGACTTCTCACCAGGCCAGTTGCGGCAAAGGCAGAAGTTCACCCGTTAGCAGCTATTATTGGCAACCACTGCGTGGATGGCCCTGGTAGAGAAGCCCCTCACCCAGGACTTGGGAAGGGGCCCTGCCTGAGGTGCCATTCACATTCTCCCTTCAGCAGCTCCATCTGCCAGCCCAGTGCGGTCCCCCGCCTGCTGGGGAAAGGACCAGCGTTCCCCTGCTCCTCCCTGCCAGTTGGGGGCTGCGCTCTCGGGGGCGGCTGTCAGCAGCCCTGCCCGGGCTGAAGGCTGGGAGCCTGGCTCCGAGTCTTGGTGTGAGGCCAAGTCAAGTCAGAAGGGGCGCGCTATTGGGCCCAGGTGATGGGCTGGCCTCTGCTGACCCTCTTTGCGTAGCTGTGTCTCAGCCTCCAGGACAGCGCACCCTCACTGTTCAGCATGAAGATTCCCAGGTGTGGAGGGTCCTCAGACCAGGGCAACATCAGCCTCCTTGTAGGCAATGCGTGCTGGGCACTGTCGAGACATCATCACTGCTGTCTCATTGAATACTATTTTACACAAGAAGGAAACTGAGGCTCAGAGAGACTGTCACATATGCAAGGTTAAAGCTAAGAAGTCCTAAATCCAGAATTTAAACCCTGTTAAACTAACTTGAGATCCATTTAAATAGACTCTAGACTCCATGCCACATTGGACTTGGATCCTGGTTTTGGTGGATCAGCCCCAGGAGCATTATTCTGCTCTGGGGAAGCTGGAAATGAAAGTCCTCAGAGCCTATCCTGGGTACAGGCCCACAGGGGTCTGAGCCCAGGCTGACTAGTTTCCTACCATCTCCTAGGCCGGGACAAGGGGAGTTCCTAAAAATAAGCCCATTTTCCAAGGCAAGGGTATCTGGACTCCGGCTTCCAGCCCCTGCCATAGGCCAGGGAATCCCCAAAGGCTTAGGGATCCACCTGAACTCAGGGCCCCCATGAGGTCCATCTGTTGGCCTCTACTCCATGATCTTTCCCCACCCCCTTACTATAAAGAATCTTATATCACTTCTACTTGGAGCCATCTGAAGCTCTGGGTTGCTTCGTCACGTGGAATCCACCTCAGGTTTCCCTTGGCTCTCCTCTCAGGGGGTTCGTGATTCAGAAAGACACCAGAGACTCATGTTCAGTGTTGCTCATGCATTTATGGTTTGTGCATGGTCACATTCCTGCAATAATCTACCTCTTTTTTTTTTCCCCCTCTGCTATTGCTTGTAAGGTTATCTTCACATCCAACAGCCATTTTATGGGTGGGATAATGGAGGGACAGGGAATGATCTCATGCTCTATGTACCATGCAGTTGCATGTTTTTTCCTACTCAAAATGTGCCCACACACCCCCATCCCTGTAGGAAGCCATGAGCATCTTTGAGATTCAGCTCAAAGGTCCTCTCCTCTGTGCATCCTAAATGCTCCTCTCATACTGCCCGCTCCCACAGAACTCATCTCTGTAATAGCACGACTCCCAGTGTACTTGCCAAGTAGCTTCTAAACATTCTCCACCTAGCAAGGTCTTCTACAACTCACTTCTGAACATCTGGATGTGTCCCTGGCATCACGTCCACAGGAACCATCCAATATTTGTTGAATGAGTGATGGAATACATCATGACAAGCGCCAAGGATTTAGAAACCTGGCCTTCCTTCTCAGTGGGGCACTGGATAGACCAAATGCTTTGTGGCCAGCCTTGACAGCTGCCATGGCAGCCCTGTCTGGACCTTGATGTGCACTATGCATTATGGGCATAACGACATCTTGTGTGTGTGATCCTCATTCTACAGCAGGAAAACTGAGGCTCAGTGAGGTAAGCAACTTGCCCACAGCCTTTTAGCTGTGGGTGAAATGGATGCTATGGCCTGGGTGATCAATGGGTGAAATGGATGCTGTGGGCTGGGTGGAAGATGGGTGAAATGGATGCTGTGGGCTGGGTGATCGATGGGGTTGTGATGCTCCATGCTCTGCTTCCCAACTGACTTGAAGTCAGTTGGCATCGTTTCTCCTGGACTTCCTCCTCCTAACTTAGAGGGTTAACTAAATTGTTCCCTGGTGTGGCACATCTGAAAATATTTGTTATTTGTTCATTCCACAGATTCCAGAACGGAAACAGCTTCCCATCCCAAAGATTGAGTCTCCGGAAGGTTACTATGAAGAAGCTGAGCCGTACGATACATCTCTAAATGGTACACCCAGCATCCCGGGAGGGGTCTTACCATTTCCTGTGCAGATGCCTGTGTCAGCCAATCTGGTGCTGACCGACACGCCCATCCTGGGCTGGAAAGCAAAGAGCAGCTCAGAGTGTGGCCCAACTGATGGTGGGCCCAACTGATGGTGGGACACAGGGCATTTGGCCTCTGTTCTGAGTGGGAGCCCCAGCCCATATGGAAGGAAGAGCTTGGGATGGCACCCAAGTTTTTGGGGTCTGATGTTCTCTGCATCCCCACATGGAGGTTGCTAGATTTGGCACTGCCATGTGATGGAGGGGGCTGGTGCTGGCCAAGGGGACCAAGGCCCTGGTAAGCAAAGGAAAACAGTGGGCAGGCTGAGTCTGGTCCCGTTTCCAGGCTCTTCCATACATTCACTCAACACTTATTTATTGTACCCCCACTCTGTGCCAAGCACCCTTCTAGAAATCAGGGGCACGGCCATGCTCAAGACGAGCCACTCACATTCCAGTGACAGAAGACAGACCACAAAAAGATAACCTGTAATGTGGTAGGTGTTTGTACACGTTAGGATGGAAAATGGAGCAGGGGGTGTTGTTTTAGCTAGGGAAGTCCTCTCTGATAGCTTGACCTTGAGCAGATTCCCGAATGAAGCAGGGAGTAGGTCATAACAGATATTTGCAGGAAGGATTTTCCAGACAGAGAGGACTGTGCGTGCCAGGCCCTGAGCTCTTCCTGGTGAGTTTGAGGAACAGCATGGCTGGAACAGGAGGAGGCAGAGGACAATGACAGGAGACAGGGACATGCAGGTGGCCTGCAGGTCATGCTGAAGTCTTTGACTTTTGCTCTGAATGAGACCGCAAGCCTTTACCTAGTGACTGACCTAATGTATTAGGCATTAAAAGATGGCCCTGGATGTTTGTGGGGAACAGGCTTTGGGGACAGGGCTGATGTTGGAGCTCCTTTTCCTTGGCCAGTGGCTCGCAGCCTGAGAAAGACTAGAAATGCACCTGGTAAGGGGGTTCTAGACACGGAAAAGCCCCAAAGGTTCTGGAAGAGGTGGCTGTACCCTAACCTCAGGGCAGCTGCACTCTGCTTCTCTCATATTCTTCTTACCTCCTTCTGATTTCTCCCAGTATAAATGAAAGGGTTTTGCGAGCATAAAGGAATTGGCAAACAGAAGAGATGAGCACACACAATTCCTGGTGGTGGGAATGAACTCGGCTGAAAGGCGGGCATAAAGAAAGGGAGCTAGGATAAGCTGGGACTTGAAGCCACGCCGGCTTCTTTCCATGCTTTACCTGCCTTGTGGTCCTAGCAGCTGAGTGGGTGGCATGGGTCTGTTTTGACTGAGGTTGTCGTGAGGGGCTAGTTTTGTAGGCAGGCGTCACTCAGCTTTAACCCACTGAGCACATGAGGCGTTGTCGAGTCACGGGTCTGGGCTGTGGTTTCAGACCTAAGCCGAGGGTGCAGCGCTGATGTCTGGACACATCTCGAAGCAGACTTCCCACGGTGAGCACCCAAGCGTCCAGAGCTGGTCTCCAGCTGCAGGCAGTGCCCATGGGGGCCTGCCTCCCAGACACTCCCAGGGCGCCTGCTGGGGGGCAGGACACTTCATCTCAAGCTTTGTGTGAGAGAGACACAAGTTGTCAGAAAGACCCGGGCTCCTTGGCATTTCTCTCTCAGTGGTGAATTCACACCGGTTACAGCCAGGACTGGGGTCACCACAAGGAAGTCTGAACTCACCAAGCAGAGGAGGTCAGGAAAACTTGGAGATGGGGCAAATCCAGCTCCAGAAATGACAGTCAAGGTGGGGGGAGAAGGCCAGATCGCCTCGGCCCTCCTGGAGGATGACGTGACGTGAAGGGTTCACACTTACTAAAAGGACAGTGCTTCACCTGGGTTAGGCACTGGCCTGTCCTCAGGGTCCTGCTGTGTCCCCTACACCTGACCTACTGAGCACTGGGCTGTGCAGGCTGCCACAAGAGAATAGCTGTTGGGTCCAGCTCCTGGCTCCAGGTGGCTCACTGCTGGCCATTCTGCTGACTTCCAGCAAAAGATCAGGCTCTTAGACTCTCATCCTGTTTCATCAGCACTGTCCCCACACTGCTCTTCTGGGTCTGTTTCCTCTAAGTAAAAATTAGTAAGTGCTCTGATGGCCTGTGCTGGAGATAACAGGGCCTGCCCTGCTTGCTGAGAGATCGAGTACTTCATTTATGACCTCTCATGCTGGGTAATGCTAGCTGCTGTAACAAATAACCCCCAAGCTCAGTTTCTAGTAATGCAATAAAAATCTGTTTCTCTTTCTTGTAACAGCTCTGTGTGGGTATTACTGGTCAGTAGGTACTTTAGGAACCCAGGTTTGGCCATCCTCTAGGGCCCCAGAGTCCTCTATAGAAAGTAGAGAACTCCTATCCACTTTTTAAAAGCGCCAGCCAGAAGTGACACATCCCTTCTTCCCACATTCTGTTGGTGTCACGTGGCCACATGGTCATCTCAGGATGTAAAGGGGGCTGGGAAATGAAGCTCATGGGTGCCTCTAGTGATAGGCCTACACCTACCTCCTCTGGGAAAGCACTGATATCTGGTGGACAGGCAGCTGTGCCTCCACATCTGGATCTGGATCTCTGAACTTGAGCCTGCCCCTTCATCTTGTCTCTCTCTGTCTTGTCTCTGTTGCCTCTGCATATCGTACAGGTCCTTCTGGCAGATGTCCCCCCAGTGAAGTCCCCAGATGGGTGCAGGTGCCCGAAGGAGTTGTTTACGCCACAATCACTCTGGGTACTGCTTGCCCCCAGAACCAGAACGCCAGTGTCTCCTTGCCTGCTGCTGGCTCCCAGAGATGGGGTGCATGCTCCAAGGGGGGGCACTGCCCTTACGCATGGGTCCTGCACGTCCATGCCTGTGTGTCAGCCTTCCAGGAGTGACTTACCCTGCCCTCTCCAGACCCCTGCCCATGGCACCCAAACTCACGGCTTAAAGACTCTGCACTGCATGCTAGCTGCTGTAGCAGTAGCCCTCGATGTGGTTTATGGTCTTACGATAAAAGTGTTTCTCGCTTGAGGAACAATTCAATGTGGGGTATTACTGGTCAGTATGTTGTTCTTTCGCCTGTTCTCAGTGGACACGGTAGGGCACAGCCTACCTGGGGACAGCAAATATGGGGACAGAATTACCTGAGCATCCTGCCTTTCACCCCTGTTGGCTCTGTGACTCCAGGAAGCCAAGTATGTTTTAAGAACATCCTACGTTTATGTCATGTTTGATTCTCTTAAGGGTAAATCCTATCGTTAATACATTTGCCCTAAGTTTCCTCCCAGCCTCTTCAGCTACTGTGCTGTTTCTTCTCAATTCCCTTCCTGATACCCATGGAGGGGGATGAGCAGGTGTTCAAATTCTCTATGAAATACATGGGAAAAACACAGAAGCACCAAAAAGTGAGGGGATTTACCCAACTTCTTCACTCTCAACTTTCTGGCCTCCCTCTATTAATTTTTGTTATTGAAGGGAGTTTTCCAGTGACCTTGAATCATTCTTATTCAAGAGAATACAATACTGACAATGAGGAAATGTTTTAAAATCGCCCTGATCCTACACCCTACCAAATCAGCTGCTTTGACTGCTCCATCTTGCCTCACAGTGTTGTCTATTTGCATATGTAATTTTAATTGTGCCTTTCCACTGTCTAAAGGAATTTTTTGAATTGCCACTAGTCTTCAGAGTCTTAATTGATCTGAGTGGCCTGGTATGTTCCTAAGTGCATGAAGTCACACTTTACCTACCCAGTCCCCTTCTGCTGACCTTACCTGCAGGTAACCTTTCCCCCTCCTTTTTTTAACACTAGTTTTCCAGGACAAACTCCATGGACTGGGATTACTGGCTCAGAGAATATGGTTTTTGTTGTTGTTGTTGTTGTTGTTGTTGTTTTTAATGGCTTTCAAAACAACAGCCTGCCAGATTGCCACCAACAATGTCAGAGCTCAGGGTCCCGCCCTGGGTACTGCCACTTGGTCATCCTTGCTCTGAAATTATAAACGGTGCATCCTTGCTCTGAAATTATAAACGGTGCAAGTTTTTTTTATTAAGCCATGAAGTAGAGTAGGACCACAATACTTTTCAAGAAAACTGATTATTTAAAATGTTATTTCTTAGAAATATGAGATCAAAACAGAGTCACTGCCATTATAGATACAATAAATGTTGCAGTGACCCTGTTCCATTTTCCTGTATTCTACTTCAAATGTGGGTCTGTTTCCTTAGCATGCAGGAACCTAGCTACGCAGAGTAGAAGGGGCTTCTGGAGAAGGGAGCACTTGGGGGTGTGGGCTGTCTCTTTTCTGCGGAGTGCCACGTGGAGGAAAGGGGTGTTCTGTCACCCTGACTTGGGGGAAAAACAAGGACCACTGAGAAGCAGTTGCAGGGAAGTGCGGGGGGTGGACCTATTTCCTAACTGGTGGGGCTGGCCCGTGATGGAAAGAAGTGCCCAGTGACCTGGAGGTAGTGAGTTCCCTGGCCGTGGGGAATTCAGCCAGAGGCTGGAATGGCACAAGGTGGCCGTAGATGGGGTTCCTGTGCTGAGCCAGGGCTTGGGCGGGAAATCCTGAGGTCTGTCCTCCCGGCTCCGTGTCCTGTTTTTCAGGGTCTCTTTGTTTTCTTCAGGAGTAGTTTTTGTTGGCCTCCAGTGAACAGAACAGTGAGGCCAGGAGAGCAGAGCAACTCTTGCAGGGGAGTGAGGGCCACACTGAGGTGGAATGTGTAAGAGAAGCATGCATGATTGCACTTTGATGAGTTCTGGAGTTCTTTCAAAACAAAACAAACACAGTGGTTGACTCATTGCCAAAGGTAGGGGAAAAGGGTAGAAGAAGCGGTGTTTGGGCTGGGACGCATACGAGCAGGGAGGCAGAGGGTTCTGTGAAGGAAGAAAAAGTGGATTCGAAACAGGGTTACGACTTGGGGGGGGGTGGGTATTCAAAACTGCTATTGTTTTTTTTAGCCCTTTATTTCTGTGGAACCACAGACCCTCTCTGCCCCTGGGCCGAACAGGCGCAGCCGGGTGGCCACTGGAGGTCCGCTGCGTGTGCAGCCCAGGGCTTCGATGGTGACGTTCTCTTCCCCCTGAATGCCTAGGGCAACATAACCCTGAAAGAGCCCCCCACGCACCCACACCCTCCCCTCGGCTGAGGAAACGGATGCCCCACGTGGAGCTTTCTCAAGAGCAAGCAGTGGGTCCAGGCGGGGGAGTCTCCTCAGAGGATTCTGTGGTGTCGGAGATGCCAGGGTCTGAGGAGGAAAGGGGGAGACTTCCGGTTTTAGGGCATCTGCTGGCCAGATGCCGCATCCAGGGGGCTTTGTGGGGGAGCGCTGGGGGCTGCGAGGGCCCCCAAAGGCCAGCACGTCCTGCGCGAGGCGGGCTGTGACGGAGCTGGTCTCCCTTGCAGAGGACGGGGAGGCGGTGAGCAGCTCCTACGAGTCCTATGATGAGGAGGAAAGCAGCAAGGGCAAGTCGGCCCCCTACCAGTGGCCCTCGCAGGAGGCCACCATCGAGCTGATGCGCGACGCCCGGATCTGCGCCTTCCTGTGGCGCAAGAAGTGGCTGGGGCAGTGGGCCAAGCAGCTCTGCATCATCAAGGACACCAGGCTCCTGGTGGGTGGGCCGCGGGCCGCGTTCCGGGAGGAAGGGTGGGAGAGGGTCCCCGCTACCAGGGGTTGGACCCTTTTTGTGCTAGGAGTTTCTAAACCTCTCCCTAACCTGAGAGGATATGCAGAATTTCATGCGAGTGGATGAAGGTACATTTTCTTAAGTAGAAAGTTCTAACAGTTTCCATCAAAGGGAGCGGTAGTTACCTCTCTCCCACCCATCCACTTTTTTCATGGATCTTTTTTTTTTTTTTTAGATTTATTTATTTATTTATTTCTCTCCCTCCCCTCCCCCCCCACCCAACCTGGTTGTCTGTTCTCTATGTCTACTTGCTGCATCTTCTTTGTCCGAGGCACAGGAATCTGTGTTTCTTTTTGCTGCGTCATCTTGTGTCATTTCTCCGTGTGGGTGGTGCCATTCTTAGGCAGGCTGCACTTTCTTTCGCGCTGGGCGGCTCTCCTTATGGGGTGCACTCCTTGCGCGTGGGGCTCCCCTGCGTGGCATAGCACTCCTTGCACGTGGGGCTCCCCTACGTGGGGACACCCCTGCGTGGCAGGGCACTCCTTGCGCGCATCAGCACTGTGCATGGGCCAGCTCCACACGTGTCAAGGAGGCCCGGGGTTTGAACTGCGGACCTCCCATGTGGTAGACGGACGCCCTAACCACTGGGCCAAGTCCGCCGCCCCTTTTCATGGATCTTTTTGTCCCTGGTCCGCAGGCTCACTCTTCCTCACACCGGCACTGGAGGTGTTGGGTGGAGCCTGCCGCCCAGTCAGGGCTGGCCTAACCCAGCCCCCAGCCCCCATTCTGGCTACGGCTTCCATCCGTGTCCCATGAGAATCATGGTTTATCTTCTCAGAAGTTGCAATATTTTGAATGACTGTAAGACAAGACCCATAAAGGCACCAGAAGATGTTACTCTCACAACAGTCCCGTTTCCTGTCATTTTAAATTAAAATTCACAGTTTTATGTCCTGATTTGAAGTTCCATGGAATTATTATAAACACCTTTTCTTCATTCCTTACAACACGCCCTGTTCCGTGCAAACTTTTTTTTTTTTTTTGGTAATCCTGTTAAACAACCCTCTCTCAGCGCAAAGTATTTTCTTTGGTGGGTGAGAAAAGCCCCTTCATTCCTTTTCTTACACATCGTCTTCCTCAGTAAGCAGGTAATAAACTTAGTTTTTGTTCACCATGGATCCTTAACTGGGGAAGCAGAATAAGAAATGCTGAGAGGTAGGGAAATGTTCAAAATTAGTTCCGCCTTGGATAAGTGACAGTTGCCCTCAGAGAACAACTTTTAGGAGCTTCCCCAGGCCTGGAGGGAGGATTGAGCCATTTGCACAAGCAGGCCCTGGACCATCCCTGGCCGAGGCTGGTGAGGAGGCACGAACGACAGGGCGACAGCCACCTTGTCACACTGAAACTGGGGACGGGAGTGGCTGCTGTGTGAGGACGCCCAGCCTCTCAGCTTCGTTGGGCCAAGCGGGTTCTCAGTGCGTCTGCCAGGCCCGGAGGCCTCCTCCCTGGCAGGGCCTGGCTGGGCCTGGCACCCCTGACAACCCGGTGTGTCTTCTCTTCCTCCTTCCAGTGCTACAAATCCTCCAAAGACCACAGCCCTCAGCTGGACGTGAACTTGGTGGGCAGCAGTGTCGTTCACAAGGAGAAGCAAGTGCGGAAGAAGGAGCACAAGCTGAAGATCACGCCGACGAATGCCGACGTGATCGTGCTGGGCCTGCAGAGCAGGGACCAAGCCGAGCAGTGGCTCAGGGTGAGGGGGACAGCAGGGCGATGGGGACCAGGGCTCAGAGGGGCTCTGGAGTCCTGGCTCACCAGGGATGGGTGGCGATGTCCAGGGCAAGGGGCTGTGATCCTTTAAGTTCCCAGGGCTTCCTGTGTTCTGAGAGGAGGCAGCCAGTCCGGTGGAAATCAATCACAGCGCTCTGCTGTGGGGTCTGAATCCTTCTCAGTCACCCAGGTGTGGGATCTAGCTGAGATCCACTTGCCTCTAGTGAGGCATCCCCAGCCCCCTTAGGAGAAGAGACGTTGCTGCCAATTGTTACGGACTTACCATGGGCTTTCAGCAAATTTCACCCACCCAGCCATCCTGAGCAGGCAGGCCCCGGCGTCAGCGTCCCCATCTTACAGGAGTGGAAATGAAGGCTCAGAGGGGGAGGTGACTTGCTGAAAGCCACCTGGCAAGTAAGAGGCATCATTGGGTTTCAAAATCCAGGACTGACCACAAGCCTCGGACTTTCAGCCACCAACCATGCACCACCCTGCACCACCCTGCCTCACCCTTATCCATGCCTGCCCCATCTTAGAGATGACCTTGACATCCCAGGAGGTATAATATAGTTTGCACAGGTAGGGGCCCATGTTCCACCCTGTCCAGCCCATGATTCCAGAGAGGCCTCTGTACCCGACAGGGATGCTGTCGGGTCAGCGAGTGCCATAGCAGCCTCTTCCCTCTTTTCTGTTGCCCTCTCCACCCTCACTGCCAAGGGGATGCGTTTCCAGCCTAGGAGCCTTATACCCTCCCACCCCCGCCCTGGTAGACTCTGCTGAACGTAACCCCCTTGGGAGCCCCTCAGAAGCTCTGCAGACTGGAATAAACCTGTTCCTCCTTACTAAAGCACGACTGAGGACAGTACCTGCCAAGGCACTGGCTCTCCCCTGGGGCTGCATTCCCCCGGCTTTGGGGCAGGGGGCTGCTGCTTGGAGAATGCTAAATGCTCTGCGAATACCAGCCCAGTGAAACTGCCTGAGAGCCAGGCTTTGCCAGTTTCTCAGATGCCTGAAGATGGTGGTGCAGGCCAAGAGAGCTCACCGCCCAGGTAGGGCCGAGTTTCGGCTCTCGAAGGCCTAGCCTGGGCTCTGAGAACATGGGCCCTGGGTTCAAATTCTTACCTCACCTCTTGAGAGCAGCACGGCCTTGGGCTGGTTACTGAATGCTCACAAAGTGAAGAGCGCTGTTCTGGGACCATCTGGAGAACCCCATAAAATGTGGTTGGTGCAGTGAGAGCACTGAGGCCCAGGCTGAGCTCTGGGGGCTGGCCTGAGCTGGAGGGCTCACTAGCCCCTGGGCCTCCGGGATGCTGGCCTGGCTTTTAACGCCGTTGTCTTGCTCCGTCTCCATGCCAGCCCTCCCCACCCCCACCACAGACACCCTCACACACCACACACATGCATACTCATACACGGGCTCACACACACACTCGCAGATACCCATCATTCACTTGCACACACAAGACATGCTCTCAGAGAGGCCCCTACACACACTTTATTCACATCACACACACACACGCCGACACACACAGGCACTCACACACACTCGATGCTTGCTCCCAGTTCCCAGCACCCTTCCTCTAACAGCTCAAATCCACCTATCCTTCCCCAACCCCCTGCCTCCCTCCCGAAACTTTACGCCCTCTGTCTGAGGCCCTTGCCCTCTGGTCCCTGTTGATTTCCAGGACAAGGATGCCTTCAGAAGGCGGAAAGTCTGCAGGGCCACGCCCCTCTGAAGGCGCCAGGGAAGTCTGCTCCGGGCCCCTCTCCTGGCTTCCGGTGGTGGCTGGCCTGCAATCCAGGGTGTTCGCCCCTGTATGTCTTTGTCCAAATTTCCTCCTTTTACAAGGACCCCGGTCAAGTTGGATTAATGGCCCACCCGATTCTGAATGGCCTCGTTTTAACTTGCCTAATTCCCTCCCCCATAACCCTATTCCCAATAAGATCACATTCTGAGGTACTGAGGATTAGGACTTCAGCAAGTCTTTTGGAGAGGACACAATTCAACCCTTAAGAGGGTGAAGGAAATTGGTGACCATGAATGGGAGGCCTTGAGTATGGACCAAGACTCCTAGAAGCTCAAGGCACAAAGCAGTGCTTTCCCCGAGCTGGGAAACCCCAGCCCCCTGAACGCCTGGCTCAGCAGGGCTTCCCGGGCAGGGCTGGCCGTGGCTCCCGGCCCCAGCTGACCAGCCTGGCAATGGACACGTCTGCCCTGTGCTGGGGACTTCACACACGCCAGTCCCCACAGCCACCCCCAGCTTACAGCTGAGGCCATGGAGGCCTTGACCTGCGGTGACACAGCCACATGCCACACCAGGACCTGCACTCTTCCCAAGGCACCATGCTGCGTGCTTGATGGGAGTCAGAGACCCCAACTGGAGTCAAGCTCAGAAGTGAAAAATGCCTGTGTTTCCTCCCACCCCACAGCCATTCTTCCTCTTGTTTCTTGGCTCTTCTGACTTTAAACCTGTTTCCAGAAACGGCTCTATTCAAAGTATAAACAAGGAGTATCTCTGAAAGAGCTCCCAGTAGCGCTGTGTCCCCCAAGGGTTTCTGCACGGTGTGTTTGTGGCTCTCCTTTGGGAGCCTTTGAGGTGGCCCCTGGCTCAGATCTGGGGTGCTGCTTTGTGCACACACTTCTATGTCTGCCCCCAGCCCAGGACCCCTGGCGGAGCAGGGTGGGGTGGGCTGTGGCTGGCAAGTCTGGAGGCAGCTGGGGACCCAGGCGGTTTGCAGGCCAGCGTCCAGAGCAGCCCGGAAAGACTGAAAAGTCAGGGGACCATCCAGAACACAAAGCTGTTCATGCAGCCCCACGGACTGCCACCCCCGCCCTGAATGGCAGCCAGGCCAGGGCGGGGAGGAGGGCTGGGGGGCGCGGGCTGGCAGCTCGGGGCGCAGTCCTCCACCCCCGAACCTGTGGGACCCGCGGGAGGGAGGAGGGCCGGCCCAGGAGCGCTGAGGCTCCACGCGGGCGGGCCGGGGGAGCAGTGCGGCCTCTGCTCCTTGGAACAGGCATCTCGTCCCTCACCTCCACCCACTTCCCCTGACCTTGGAGGGCTCCAGCTTTGGTGCGGCTGTGAGCGCAGGCCAGGGTGGCCTCTGGGGAGCCTTGGCCTCCCCGGCTAGCTTTGCTCTCCCTTCAGGTCATCCAGGAGGTGAGTGGGCTGCCTTCCGAAGGATTCTCTGAGGGAAACCAGTACATCCCAGAAGGCCAGCGCCTGAACTGTCAGAAGGTAAGCCTCCACCCCTCTCGTGAGGAGGGTGCCATTCCGTTTTTTCTTTTTGAAAATTCAAAGTGGAAAATTGGGACCTTTATTTTTTGCATCTCAGCCCAATTAAGAAGAAACATGCAATGCTTGGATATGGATGGTAAGTTTAGCTTGGCAGGAAAATTAATGAAACTGATACAGACCTAAAGTATTTTCTTGCTTGGGGGCCGGGTGGGGGGATGCTTTATTGGACCAAAATAACTTAGCCCTACATTTTTAAGCCAGGAGATTTATTTTATTTTATGAGGCTCTTCCTTCCCACTTATTCCCTGATAAACCTGCTAGGGCTGGGTAAACTGTCTCAATGCCGATCCCAACCAAAAGGTTCTCGTGCTCATTTGTGTGACTTTTGGGACACTCAGCTTGAGGGACAAGGTCAAATGCTGGCTAAGGGGTGGGCTGTCACTCACGGAGACATTGTGTGTCCCCAGGGCTCTGCAGGTTTGAGGCCTGGGCTAGCACAGGGCAGCCAGAGGGTCCTGTGGCTCATCTCGGGGTCCTTGCCCCTGGCAGGGAGAGAACAAGAGGGTCTGCAGAGGGCTGGAGCAGGGGGCAGGGCTTTGCTCATTGTGGGGCACAGGCCATCTCCCATGGAGAAGACCCATAGTCCTTCTAGAGTGACTTAGCAGGTTTTATTTGTCTTAGACGGTCTTTGAGCACTCATGAGCAAACCAAAGTCATAGTGACCTTGACTGTTCTTTACATTGGCACGAAAAATAAGATTCCTCACTTGGACTTGGTGAACAGCGCTTGCCTGGCCCCTGCCTCAGGTCAGACCTGTGGGATGGGAGCGTGTTAGCTTGTTTTCCCAGGTCAGAAGGAGGTGGTCTCCTTGCAGAAGCTTGATGGGGATATTGTGAGCGCTTCAAGTTCTCCCAGCAGCTGCCGCTGCCTCTCCTAGGGCCGCCGGTCCCTGGGTAGTCCCGTGAGTGTAGATGGGGAGGCTCTCCCTGTTTTACACACAAGCAGAGGGAGGCTCGGGGAGGCTTGTAGCTAGTGCCCCACCCCCTGGCTGGAGAGGGCACAAGCTGGGATTCGAATCCGGGGCTGTCCCTGAGCGGACGAGCCAGCTCTTACCCGCAGCCTACCCAACGTGTTGGTGGCACAGCCAGCTCTCAGGGTGAGTGGTTCCCAGCTGGCCAGCCACCTTCACGGGGATGCAAATGCCTCCCTTGGGGCTGGCTCCCTGCCCTTCCCACTGCTCTGGGGCACTGTCACTTCTAGGGTTATTGCCACACTGGGCTGAGCAGCCATCTTGAGAACCGGAGTGTGGACAGGTGCCTCAAGAGGAGGGAGGCCCTCAGGATGGAGGAGGGACTCAGGAGAGGAGGGTGACGGCTGGTGCCCCAGAGGGAAGCCTGGCCAGTGCTCTACCAGTGTCTGGGACGAGTCTGGGGATGGTCATCTCTCTGGCCTACACCCAAGGGCCTTCGGTTAGTTTTTCCCACATTGTCACTCTGAGGTAACCATTCCCAGCCAGTGAGCCCCACATATGTCTGTTTTTTCCACAGCCAGACATAGCGGAGAAGTACCTGTCAGCCCCGGAGTATGGAGGCCCCATGGATGGCCACCCCGAGGTCACAGAGCCCAAAGACGGTAACGACACCCAGGCCACTCGGCAGCCCAGGGCGTGAGATGCACCTGTCAACCCTGGCGGCTCTTAGCGGCTGGTTCCAACACGGCCTCCAATCCATAAACTACTTAGGAAGGCCACTGCTGACAGATGATGGGAAGGGAGAAAATGGCCAAAATGAAGTTGCCATGCAATTCTAGGCATAGGCTATTCTTTGGCCCTTCCTGTTTTGCTAACTCTATTTCAAGTCCCTTTAACAAAGACAGGAGGTAAAGATTCTCGAGTGCTTACGTAATCCGCAAGAGTTGTCTGGGTGTCTCTCCAGGGTGTGTTTCCAGACAGGCGTGGGGAGTGGGCGAGGCGGGAACGGGCCTGCCATCTTGCCCATCTGGTAAGGGCACGGCGGGGGACTGCGAGCAATGCTGACTGCTTCCTCCTCCTCTGGACAGTCAAGAAGAAAAGCTCTGCTGGCCTCAAACTGAGCAACCTGATGAACCTGGGCAGGAAGAAATCCACCTCGCTGGAGGCTGTGGAGAGGTCCCTCGAGACATCCAGTAAGAATGGGAGTAGCCTCCAGGGCCCAGGGCTCATTCCCAGGGCTGCAGCCTGTCCCCAGGAAGGCGGGCTCAGGCAGCAAAGGCAGAGGATGTTAGGTCTCGCTTGAAACCCGTCTAGGGATGGGGAGCCCGCGGCCCTCAGGTGTCTGTTGACCTTCACTGCAGGAAGCTCTCTATGCCCAGCCGGATGCCCCCTTGCTGCCATGTTTGATTCTTGATGGAAGTGGCCTTAGGTTCATTTGATTAATATTTATGGGGTGCGGCAGGCACGGTTCTGGACACCATTGGAAGGGGGGTTGGGTGGCAGATGTAGGACACAGCTCTCAGAGCTTACAGCCCAGGAAAGGGGATGACTTTATCCCCCTAGCTCCCTGTGTGCCATCCTAGCAATTATAAGAACTTGGGACAGAATGAGCCTTTCCTGCTGTGGTCACAGACGGCTTCAAGAGGATGGCTTCACGCACTTGACCTTGAAGGGCGGGAGGGAGCTGAAGCAGCTGGACTGGTGCCGTGGGCAGGAGCAAAGCCCTTGAACTGGGAAGAGGCGAAGTCTCTTACAGGGATGACAGGAGGTGCGGGCGTTCTGGGGCATACTCAGAGGCACCATCTCCACCGCACTCACATCAGACTTCTGGAAAGTGAGGCCAGGAGAGGAGCTGGGCCTTTCCGAGAAAATGCCCCAGGGCTAGGGGTTGAGCCCAGGGTGGCTCTAGCTCTCCCTGGGGCCCGCAGGCCGTTACCAGCCCCCCTTGGGCCTTTCCTCTTGCCCATGGCTCCCGCGTCCCAGTAAGTGCTCTGCTTTGTGAGGCTGGCAGGTGGCCAGGCCTGCACTTTGGAGCCTTTTTGCTTTTCCAGCCAGGATGCCCGTTAATGGTGAGGCTCTGCCAGCCCTCCAGCCTCCAGAGGGCACGGGGTTTGGCACAGGGTCCTGTTCCCAATGAGTCACTGCTTGGGAGCCGTGGCGGGTTGTTGCTGGACGTCTCCTCAGCAGCAAGGCATGCTCCTGTCCCCTGTGGTTGTAGGAAGGGTGAGAGAGAACATAGTTGCTCTCCTTCCTAGGATTCAGGGTGCCTGGCATGAGAGCTCCCAGCCTCTCTTGACCGAGTTCCTTGGGGTCCAGAGAATGGTGATGGGAGGGTGGCACCTGCCAGAGGAACCAGAATTTCTAAGTACGGGTCTCCAAGTCTTCCGTTTTGCTGCAGGGATGCGATGCTAGCATGGCCATGGTGTGGCCGGTGCTGGGCTGCCTGGGAAGGCGGCCAGGCACGTTCCCCCTGCGGCAGGGGTTGGCTGCAACCCGCTGCCAGCCCTTTGTGATGGAGGATGCTTCCATCCTCTGAACCTGAGCCTCTGAGGAGAGGAGCACGGGGAGCTGTCAGCACGTGGTGAGGGATGAGGCTGGGTTTACTCATCTTTGTAGCCCCAGGGACAAATGGAGGCACATGGTGCCTGCTCAGTAAATGTTCACTTAATGGGGGGCAAAGGGAGTATCCTCTCCTGGGGGAGCCGATCCTAACACAGAAACCCTTTGAGAATAAAGGATTGTGTGACATGCACCCCAACAAAGAAAGAGCGGGTCCCTGGTGGAGAGGGCACTGGCTGAGAGCCGGGCCCTGGAGTGGGCATGGCAGCATTCCCACCCTTGAGGAGGTCCCGTGGCCCTGGGGAGGCCAACCTGGAAGCAGCTCACCTCATTGTCCCAGCGTCCAAGAGTCCTGAAGGAAGGCTGAGCAAGGAGTGCAGAGCCAGGGGCCGTCTGGGAGAATGTGGGGAGCCCGCCGAGGGGAGAAGGACTCTGCAGGCTGAGACGGAGCAACAGAGAGGCTCTGAGGGAGCTGAGGACTCTAAGGGGCAGAGGGCACAGGATCAAACCTGCAGCAAGGAGACGCGGGCCGGGTGAGCTCCCTGTCACCTTGGCCTAAGCCGCGAGCGGCGGGAAGGAGGGCTGCTGGGAGCCACACCTCACCCTCCCCTGGACAGGGGAAATGAGGACAGCCGGGGCTGCCACCCAGGGTCCAGCTGCTTCCTTGAAGGAAGAAAGGTACCGTGATATTTACAGCTCCCAGGAGGTAAGAAAGTTTCTTGGGCTGAGCTTGACAGGCCCTGACGCGGAGGTTCTGGAGGCCCAGGGGTGGCCCCCGCCGTGGCTGCGTGTTCCCGCCCAGGCCTGCAGCGTGGATTCCTCCTGCAGGTTACCTGAACGTCCTGGTGAACAGCCAGTGGAAGTCGCGCTGGTGCTCCGTCAAGGACAGTCACCTGCACTTCTACCAGGACCGGAACCGGAGCAAGATGGCCCAGCAGCCCCTCAGCCTGGTTGGCTGCGAGGTGGTCCCAGACCCCAGCCCCGACCACCTCTACTCCTTCCGCATCCTCCACAACGGGGAGGAGTTGGCCAAACTGGAGGTACCGAGGGGCTAGGGGCGGCCAGGGTGTGGCTGTGGCGGAGGTCCTGCCCCTGAATTGGAAGTTGATAGGACCTTAAACCTACAGAGAGTGATTTTACTGGTCTTTGCCTGAGGTTGTTTGCGTTTCTTAAAATTTCCATTCCTTTTCTGACCTCAGGGTGTTTGTGTTCTAGGAGAGGGACAATGAGCTACTTCCTGCACTTAGAACTGGAGGAATATTTAGAATTCCCCAGCGGCTGGAAAAAGCTTCTGGGGACTCAAAGAGGGTTTTATTTAGTTCGTGCATCACCAGATGGGAGCTCTACGTCCAGTAAATAAAAACAATGACCTCCGAGGGCTTATCTGCGGGAAGAATCAGGTTTGCGGTACAACTGCATTTTTCCCACTGCCCTCTCTGCTTGAGTGATGTTACATTTACACAAGTAAGAGAGGTGACACAATGCCTCCCGTGGAGCTGGGGCAGGCGGAGCTGGAGTTCTTGACACTCACTTCCTCTTAGACTCCGGTTCACATAGCCTTTTAGCTGGAGGGCTTCATCCAAATTTTGCTCCAATACTGCCCCCCGGAGGCTAACAGAGCCATAGCACAATTGTTTCCTCAGCAAGCTTCTCTATTCATCCCTCATCCATCCGCAAATATTCAGAATCTACCAGGTACAGTGATACGGTCAACAAGATCTATATGGTACCTGCTGTAATGGAATTTATCTTCTAGTATGAGAGTGAGATGTTATTCAAATAGCTAGTTAATTACTTATTTACAGTTACTGGGGGAAAAAAGGGGGAAGGTGCTGTGTGGGGGGAGGGAAAGAGAGAGGGTGTGAGGCTGGGGAGAGAAGTGCACGACTGATGCCTGGAGGTTTGTCAGCAAGGGTGGCATGCTCGGATTTAGATTTTAGATTGGGGAACAGAAGGGACGCAATAGAACTATTAAGATGCTGATAGAGGAACTAAGGGATGCCCAGGAAAAGCTGTGCTGAGAAATCCACTTGAAAATAAGTGGGACAAGGAAGCCAGCTAAGTGTCCAACCCCTGACCCCTCTCCATCTCTGTAATTACACAAATGCAACAGGAAGGGTGGTAGAGTGGTAGCTGTTCTTCCTCCTGAAAACAAGCCTACAGCTTTTAGAATTTCCAGGTTTTTTCTTAACATATAGTACCTACCACTGGCATTTTCATAGGAGTACCCGGTTTGTACATTTCATTAACACGTATTTTTTAAAAAAGATTTATTTATTTATGTAATCCCCCCCCTCCCCTGGTTGTCTGTTCTCTGTGTCTATTTGCTGTGTCTTGTTTCTTTCGTCCTCTTCTGTTGTCGTCAGCGGCACGGGAAGTGTGGGCGGCGCCATTCCTGGGCAGGCTGCACTTTCTTTCGCGCTGGGCGGCTCTCCTTATGGGGGCACTCCTTGCACGTGGGGCTCCCCTACGTGGGGGACATCCTTGCGTGGCACGGCACTCCTTGCGCGCATCAGCACTGCGCATGGGCCAGCTCCACACGGGTCAAGGAGGCCTGGGGTTTGAACCGCGGACCTCCCGTGTGGTAGACGGACGCCCTAACCACTGGGCCAAGTCGGTTTCCCCTTTAACACATATTGACCCCGGAAAAAAACAAGCATCCAGTTCCTAATTCAAATATAATAATTAGTTCGTGATTTCTCAGGGCTAGTAGACCTGGTAAGATATTGAAGACATCTTGATTCTTTAGAAAGAATAAGGAAAAGTAAATATAAATGTTATTTCTTAGCAGAGATCTGGGCAGTTGTATGGGTGGATGAGGGTGATCAGCTGGCATGTGATAGTTCATAAAATAGAGCTGTCACCTTCATATACATGCAATTTTAACAGCACTCCCTGGTCCATTATCCTTCTAGAATTCCATGCCTATAAATTGCAGGTTGACACCTAGGACAAACGTCTCCAGTGTCGCTGAGGTGGAATCAAGGAGTCATTGGTGGCAGGAAGTGTTACTTTGGGTCATTGGGGGATAGACCCGATTTGTGGGTGAAAATGAGGGGGCGTGGCCCCAGGCACTCTCAGCTGCCTTGCCCGCCGACTGGGGGTAGGGGTGCTGTTATGGCCCGCTGGGGAGGGTGAGGCAGCAGGCAGTGCCCGCCAGCCCTGCTCACACTTCTCTCTGCCTCCTTCCCAGGCCAAGTCTTCGGAGGAAATGGGTCACTGGCTGGGCCTCCTGCTCTCTGAGTCAGGCTCCAAGACAGACCCAGAAGAATTCACCTACGACTACGTGGACGCTGACAGGGTTTCCTGTATTGTAAGCGCAGCCAAAAACTCGCTGTTGTGAGTATCACGGGGTCTTCTGCTTGGCATCCTCCCGTTCCCAGCCACGCTTCTAGACTCTGAGCCCAGACTGACCTCTGGTAGGAGGAGGGCGGCAGCTGAGAACACAGAGCTGGGCCCTGTTTCACCCAGCAGCAGGAAGAGGTCAAGTCCCAGGTTGAGGAACACCCTGGGAAGCCTGTCTGAGGAGAGGCTGAGCCAGGCTTCAGGGCCCAGGGGAAGCCGTGGCATCCTTGGCTCTGGCTCTGGAGCCCTGCCCTCTGGCTCCTTACATGGGCTCTGGACCGTGCTCTCTGGCTCCTTACAGTGGACTGGACACTTTCCTGACCCCTAACTTGTCATCCTTGTTGATTCGTACTTTCCCGTGGTTCCCTCATTGGGTCCCCAATATACCCTGGAGTAGGCAGGGCAGGGGATGTGCTTCTGCATTCCAAACGAGCAAACTGGGGCTTGGGGAGAAGTGGTCCTAGCTCAGGTAGGTAGAGCTGGTACCAGTGGAAGCTGGACAAGCCACTGAAATGGAGTACGTCATCTTATAGCATCTGGGGATAGCATCTAGTCGCTGACGCTCCAAACATGTTGTGAAGGTGAAATGAGAAGGGGTTTTGTTGTTGATGAAGGAGCTCCTAGGGAGAGGGATCAGGGAGAGTAAAGGACAGAAGAATCCTAAGAGGAGAGGCTTGGGGCAAGGGAAGTTGTTGTTTCCTGGATGAGAAATCTGGAACCAAGAGCTTTGGAAAGCACTCAGAAGGCCCTGGAAAAGGAGGAGATGCCCCCAAATAAATGAATGCTTTAAAATGGAGGCAGGTGTTAGTTTCCAGGTCTCCTCTGCTGCCCGTGGCTTGTGTAGCTCCACTCATCATTCTGAACACTTGGAGGCTGGTGGCCTCTTCTGCCCTGTCCTGAATCCTTCATCCACACTTTGTCCTGCCTTGTCTTCCAGTCTGATGCAGAGAAAGTTCTCAGAGCCGAACACTTACATTGATGGCCTGCCCAGCCAGGATCGCCAGGAGGAGCTGTATGACGACGTGGAGATGTCCGAGCTGAGGGCAGCGGTAAGGGCACTGGCCAGGCAGGGGCCTGGAGCTGTCTGGTCCTCCTGCTGGAGATGGTGCCACTGTCCCTAAGGCGAGTGGATTCTGGGCTCACCTACACAGCCTACGACACAGAAACCTAGGAGAAGCCAGGGCACCTTCTGTACCCTGGGGCTGTGCAGTCTGCCTGGCTTAAGGACCTGTCTGGAGGAAAGAGCAGGTACCAGCCCTGGGCATGCTTGGGCTGGGGTGTGGTGTGAGGCCTGTGAGGCCAGATGGACAGGGGAGGTGGAAGAAGCACCGTGATAGCAGATTCCACTTACCGGGCTCTCTGCTGTGCGCCACATAAGGCCGCCGCATGGATTCTCTTTTAATCCTCACCAATTTACGGGGAGGCTCTACCATCCTCCTCTCTCTACGGATGAGTCGGGGGTTCAGGAAACTAAGGGGCTGTGTCCTGGGACTCCTACCTCTTGACTGGCAAATCCAGGACTTGAACCCAGGCCTTCTCTTTCCAGAGCATCAGCAGGCTCCCCCGGGAGGGCAGTGCCTGTGAACTCCAGCGGGGGGCAGGGAAGACACCCCCCAGCTAGGGAGTGGGAACAGCAAAGGCCCCACTAGTGTTCTTTCCCCTGCAGGTGGAAGCCGCCGAGGAGGCCACCCCTGCAGCAGCTGCCCTGAGCGAGAGCGAGCCCGACCGACTGTACCTGGACCTCACGCCCCCCAGGAGCTTCCTGCATGGCCCCGGGGGGGCACAAGCCGTGATCCCCTCCTCAACCCTGCCCCTGCAGGACGATCCGGCCGCAGCCCTCCCCACAGACTCGGAGTCCGTCCCGGACGAGCCCCGTGCACAGTCTCCAGTGAACCCCGAGGAGCAGGTACTGCCATCCCCCCGCAGGTGAGCCAGGCCCACCTCCCGGGCCCCTGCGGCCAGCTCAGTCCTGCTCGTTTTCTCCCAAAGCAGAGTCAGCACGAGAGTCCAGAAGCCGAGGAGCCCCCTCTGAGAATCACCACGGTCAAAATTCAGACTGAGCAGCAGAAAATCTCCTTCCCGCAGAGCTGCCCTGATGCTGCAGCCATCAGCCCGGCGGGGGCCAGCCCGCCCCTGAAGGACAGGTCGAAGGCAACCACTGCAGGTGCCCATGCTAGATAAGAGCTTGGTGTCTGGGAAGTGGCTTGGGGACATTTGCTTGATTCCTGCCCTTCCAGAGGAAGAAACAGAGGGGTCAGGGAGGTGACAGGTCACCAGGTCACACAGCAAAGGTGTGGGGCCCAGTTTCTGTTCCTGGTCCTGCAGGCCGGCCTGGAACCCCAGCTCTGACGACCGCAGGGGCGCGCCGTCCCCAGGCCTCTGGCTTCCATCCGAGCTGGGCAGCGGGTACCAACGTCACTGACCTGGCATCTCGGTCCTTTTAAGGACAGAGATCAGACTGGACTAGAACCACCCTAATTCAGTCTGGCCTCATCCTAACTACTAACATCTTCAAAGATCCTAATTTACAAATAAGCTCACATTCACGGGACCCAGATTAGGACCTGAACACGTCTTTGTGGGACACCGTGCAATCTGAAACTCCCGGGGATTCCCTTCTCTGGGCCTACAGAGATCAAACTTGGCAAGAACAGGACCGAGGCTGAGGTGAAGCGGTACACAGAGGAGAAGGAGAGGCTGGAGAAGAAGAGAGAAGAAATCCGGGGGCACCTGGCTCAGTTCCGGAAGGAGAAACGGGAGCTGAAGGAGGCCCTGGTGAAGTGCACAGGTAATGGGCCTCCAAAGGCTTGGACTTTGGGTGGAATAATCTGGATCTATGCACCTGCCACCTAGACCCAAACTGTATGTTTAGGCCTTAAATGTTTTAACTTAAAACAAATGTATCTTCAGGGAACCATCTATAGACGTAGAGCCCAGGCCTGTTCCTGGGTTCTGGGTCTGCTGACCCAAGTGTCCTGCATCCTTCTAGCATGTACCGCACCAGTAATGCACCTCAATTTCCAGTCTTTAAAGTGGACAGAAACTTAAGACATGTAAAGAAATCTGAAACCCTTTATATTTTCCCCAAAATCATCCTCAGATCATTTGATAGCCACTTCCTACCAACTTGCTTCTTACAGCACCTTTCTGAAGCTTTTAATTTATTCAAGAAATGGTTCCATTCAGGTTTTCAAATTCTTCTTTGTGCTTGCTCAGGGTCTTTTTTGTGGCGGAAAGGTTCTGGGCCTGGAGATTGAACCTGGGACTCCTATGTGGAAGGCTGGCACTCAACCACTGAGCCACATCGGCTCCCCTGAGTTAGCTGCCTCATCCTTGCCTTGTCTGTTTGCTCATTGTTGTTTTGGGTTGCTTTTTTTTTTTCCACTCATTGTCTGCTCATTGTTTGCCTGTTGATTTGTTTTCTTTAGGAGGCACCAGGAATTAACCCAGGGCCTCCCCTGTGGGAGGTGGGCACTCAACTGCTTGAGCCACATCTGTTCCCGCTCCTTTATCTCTTCAGCCATACTGTCTTTCAACTCATTGATTTGATTTTGAAAATCTGTATATATCTCGTTGATTAGTTGTCTCAAATCCTGTGTATCATTTGGGACTTAGATACATTCCTTTGCTTGGGCCCTTTCTTCCATTTTCTTAGAATGGCTTGTCATTTTTGCTGATGTCTAGACATCTAATTATGATAGTGAGTTTACTCTGCTCAATTTCTCTCTCTTATAGGGATTTAGTGACAGGAGGGTGTGTTTCTATCATTCTTTCATTCTTGGTTCATCCTGTCTAGGTCTTTCAGATTATCCCTGTTATTTGCTCAAATCTGGGCCATGGGTGCAGTAATGGGTTGCAGACCCGCTTTTGATTTGCATTTCCATTAATAGTGATGTTGAGCATTTTTCATTTGCTTTTTAGTCCCATTTGTATTTCTTCTTTGGAGAAGTATCTATTCAAATCTCTTGCTCTTGTTTGTCTTTCTATTTAAGAGATATAGGATTTCTTTATATATGCCAGACACTGAGCCACTATCAGATAGTTGGTTACCAAATATGTTCTCTTATTGAGTAGGTTGCCTTTTTACTTTCTTGACAAACTCCTTTGAAGCACAAAAGTTTTAGTTTTGAGGAGGTCTCATTTATCTGTTTTTTTTCTTTCATTGCTTGTGCTTTGGGTGAAAGTTTACGAAACTATTTTCTACTACAAGACCTCATAGATGCCTCCCTACTTTGTCTTCTAGGAGCTTTATGGACTTGGCTCTTATATTTAGATCTTTGATCCATCTTGAGTTAATTTTTGTATAGGGTGTGAGATGGTGGACCTCTCTCATTCTTTTGGATATGGATATCCAGTTCTCCAAGCACCATTTGTTGAAAGGTCATTCTCTTCCAGTTGAGTGGGCTTGGTGGCCTTGCCAAGTATCAGTTGACTGTATACATGAGGATCTATATGAGAATTCTCAATTCATTTCCATGGTCAGTATGTCTATCCTTGTGCCAATACCCATGCAGTTTTGACCACTGTAGCTTTGTAGTATTAGTATGTTTTATAGCCAGGTACTATGATTCCATTTTTCTTTTTCAATATGTCTTTGGCTATTTGGGGCCCCTTGCTCTTCCAAATAAATTTCAGTTAGCTTTTCCAGTTCAGTAAAAAAAAAATGCTGTTTTAATTTTTATTGGGATTGCATTAAACCTCTATCTATCAGTTTGGGTAGGACAGACATCTTAATGATGTTTAGTCTTCCAATCCATGAACAGGGAATATTCTTCCATTTATTTAGGTCATCTTTGATTTCCTTTCACAATGTTGTATAGTTTTCTGTATACAAGTCCTTTACATATTTAGTTATGTTTATTCCTAGGTATTTGATTCTTTGGGTTGCCATTAGAAATGAAACTTTTTCTTGATTTCTTCCTCAGAGTCCTCATTATTGGTGTATAGAAATGCTACTGATTTTTGCACACTGGTCTTATATCTTGTCACTTTACTCATTTATCAGCTCTAGAAGCTTTGTTGTAGATTTCTCAGGGTTTTCTATGTATAGGATCATATCACCTTCAAATAGTGAAATTTTTACTTCTTTCTTTCCAATTTGGATGCCTTTTATTTCTTGTACTTGCTCAAGCCCTTTGGCAAGAAATTCTAACACAGTGGTAAATAAGAGCAGGGACAGTGGGCATCCTTGTCTTGTTCCACATCTTAGAGGGAAAGCTTTTAGCATTTCACCATTGAATATAATGTTAGCTGTGGGATTTTGATATATACCTTTTATCACATTGAGGAAGTTTCCTTCTAGTCCTATCTTTTGAAGTGTTTTATGAGGAAAGGGTGCTGAATTTTGTCAAATAACTTTTTCTGCATGAAGAGAGATCGTGTGATTTTTTTTCTTTCTTTGATCTGTTATTGTGATGTACTGCAGTGACTGATTTTAGGTTGAACCATCCTTGCATAGCAGGGATAAAACCCACCTGGTCATGGTGTATAATTTGTTTGATGTGTTGTAAAAATACAATTAGTAAGTATTTTGTTGAGGATTTTAGCATCCAGGTTCATCGGAGGCTGGTCAGTAGTTTTCCTTTCTTGTGGCTTCTTTATTTGACTTTGGTATTAGGGTGATGTTGGCATCATAGAACAAGCTAGGCAATGTTCCCTCGACTTCTGTTTTTGGGAAGAGTTAAAGCAGAGTTGCTGTTAGTTCTTTCCAGAATGTTTGGTAGAATTCACCTGTGAAGCCATCTTGTCCTGGGCTCTTCTTAATTGGGAAGTTTTTGATGACAAATTCAATCTTGTTACTTGTGATTGGTATGCTGAGTTCATCAATTTCTTCTTTCATTAATGTAGGCTGCTTGTGTGTTCCTAGAAATACGTCATTTCATCTAAGTTATTCATCTTGTTGGCATACAATTTTTCAAAGTATCCTTTTATGATACTCTTTATTTCTGTGGGATCAGTGGTGATACCCCTTCCTCGTTTCTTATTTTCTGTATTTACACCTTCTCTCTTTTTTGGTTAGTCTAGCTAACAGTTTGTCAATTTTATTAATCTTCTTGAAAAACCAACTTTTAGTTTTGTTAGTTTTTTCTAGTCCTTATTTTCAATTTCATTTAGCTCTGTTCTAATCTTTGTTATTTCCTTCTTTCTACATGATTTGCTGCCTCTCTTTCAAGGGCCTTGGGGAAAGAAGCTGTAAAGGCCAGAAAAAGCCTTACTTTTAATTTCCTCAAATGCACTTCCTTGGCCTGCCAGAAGATGGCACTCTTCAGTGGCCCGCTCAGTTCAAAGCCTGTTCGGCGTGTGTTCGCCCCAACACTGACTGGATCAATGTGACACTATGGTTTATCTACCTGGCACATAAGCCCTTCAGACCCTAGACTAAGAAGTCATACATCATAAGACAGTGATTCTCAATGTATTCATATTGACTGCTATCTTAGTTTACTACAGGACTGCAGATGCAAAGTACCAGAAATGGGTTGGCTTTTATAATGGGCATTTTATTTAGGGTAAAAGCTTACACTTCTGAGGCCATGAGTTATCGAAGTCAAAGCGCCAACAGAGATGCTTTCTCACCAAAGTCAGTTGAGCCTGGGGTCCTGCCACGTGGTGAAGATGGCATCCAGTCTCTGCTGAGGTCCCTGCCTTCCCCGACAGAGTCCACCATCTCCTCGAGCTCAGCTGTGGGCAACCAGGCAGAGGGCTTGTCTCCTTCTGGGCCTCCTCAGTCTCGGCTTCTCTTTCTTCCCAAGTGGGCTATCAGATATGGCTCGTCTCTTTAGCCTTGAGCTGCTCCAGGGGCCCGGCCTCTTGGTGGCTTCATGCTTAAACTTTGCCTACTAGCCATCCTCGAGTCCCCTCTCACACGGCAGGGTGAAAAACGGCAGCTTCCTTTCTCTGTGTCTCTCTGTCTTCCAGTAAGAAGGTAGGGATTCAACCTGGGCCCTGCCTCACTGATAACAGTCCAATCGAAAGGGCCTCACATGCACAGGAATGGACTAGTTCAAGCACATAATATTTTTCTTTTTGGGATTCGTACAACTTCAAACTGTCACAACTACTAAATATAAAGAGTAATTTTTTGTTTTACTCCAACTCCCAAAAACATTAACACATTTTCTCAACTTTGTCTTGATGAATTTCTCTTAAATAGTGGCCCCTATTACTGCTTGTCCTCAGTTTACCTTAGAACACATGAGCAGTGCGTATGTTTTTTTGGCTACTGTCGATTCATGCTTGGGACTGTACATTGCATATATGTGGGACCACCTTTTCCTCTAGCAATGGGGTCGTATGATGAGATCCTGCGTGTCCTCATTTCTTGGTGCTGTGGCACCAACCCGAGAGGTTCAGGGTTAAGAGGAGAAACAAAAACCTGAACTGAGAAGGTACTGTGGTTGAGAATCAATTACTCTGTTGGGCCTAGGAAGTTCCAAGTGCCAGAGACAAGATGGTTTGGGACTAAGGGAAGTATGGAGGGCCGCCTGAAACAGCCCAGATGTCCTTTATTAAAGAGAAGCATTGATAAAGCTTGTCTTACACTTCTGGGTCTCTGTCACAACAGCAGATATCAAAACAACTGAGAGCCAGCCTCTAAGAACTTATCAGCAGGCGGATCATCAGGCCCAGGCCGTCTTGTGAAGGCAGAGCTCTCTCCTCTAGGGCCTTCCCCAACATTGGCAGTCCGCTGACCTGGGCTTCAGGGCTGCCCACTGCACACAGAGGAGCCCAGCCCAGCTCTGAGTGGTGGCGCTAGAGCTGGGGCCCACATCCACCAGGCCCTGCTCCAGCACGGCTGTGAGGAGAGCCGGTGGAGGGCTCCCTGGCCTTGCTGGACTGCTGTTCTCTGCAGCCAGCTTGATATTCTCCACAGACAAGGGTGTCCTGGCCAGCCTGGAGCAGAAGCTGAAGGAAATCGATGAGGAGTGCAGGCTCGAGGAGAGCAGGCGCGTGGACCTCGAGCTCAGCATCGTAGAGGTGAAGGACAACCTGAAGAAGGCCGAGGCCGGGCCCGTGACACTGGGCACCACAGTGGACACCACCCACCTGGAGAACGCAAGCCCCCGAGTGAGTGCCGGGAGCCGTGGTTCCTCGGAGCCGCTTGCCGGGCCTGCCAGGCAGGGGCTGGGGGAAGTGGGTCCTATCTCCTTCCCTCCCACTCAGCTCTTGCTCTCCTCCTGTAACCACAGCCCAAAGCTGCCACCCCTACCCTTGCCCCAGACTGTGCTCCAGTCAACTCTGCTACAGCGCTCAAGAACAGACCCCTTTCGGTCATGGTCACAGGCAAAGGCTCCGTCCTCCAGAAAGCCAAGGTAAGCAAGTGGTCCCTCCTGGCCTCCTTCAGGGCCACCAGAGGACACCAAAACGTTAGCTGAGGGGGCACCCCTCTTAGGATCCAGGTGGCCCTTTGCTGCTTTTGGCACCAGCTCCGAGTAAGGGCTCTACCCTTAGCAGGAAGTGACAACAGCGGGCCTGGCTGTGCAGGGCCTGTGGCTCAGTCCTTGGCACTGGCCAACCAGAAAGGCCAGTACTTGCTTCAAGTGTCCTTATCAATAAGCCTGAGGCCACTTCAATCCTTGAACCACCCACTGCCCACTTATCAGTAGATTCCAGGGGAGAGCTGCAGTTCAGGGCCAGACTGTGACTGAGGAGTTATCAAATCAAAAAGCCAGTGATTCTTAAGGACTTCTGCCATTGAAACAAAAGAAACAAATTCACACAGGTGATGTGATTTGCCCACAGTTGCCCAGCCAGCTAGTGGCAAAGGCTCAGCAAGGAGTAAACAGGGAACAGATGCTATTACTGGGTTTTTCCCTGAGGGCTAGATGAAAATGTTGTTAATCCTTTACTCATTTGTACAATAAAGAACATGCCTAGAGCTGCCTTTGTTTTTGGCAAACTACCAATTATTTCTGTCTTGCTTGCCTGTTAGAGATATTTTGAGGCACCTGCACCAATGACTGTTAAATCCACAATGGAATGTGTGGCACATGAATCACTACTCCCTCACTGCCATGGCAGAGACATCACTAATCACTTGCCGCACAGCCTCAAAATCTCTTAATAGATGCTCTGAGCAGTGATGAATAGTCAAATGGAGTTGGCACAAGGGTTGCAACATACTTGCCATTCCTACTCCTAACTGCTTCTATGCTTAAAATTTTCTTATATTTTTCTATGCATATAAAGGTTGCTAAGGAGAATAACTGTTCTTTTTTTGGGGGGGGTGGGGATGCTGGTGTTTGTATGGTATCCTAGGAATGGGAGAAGAAAGGAGCAAGTTAGGAAACAAGCTTCATCTAAAGGCTGTCATATGAATATGGACCTTGGTGACAATCCTGCTGCACTAAAGTCTTCGTTAAAGCAGCAACTCTGTGAAAGGGTGAGTCTGTTTAGAAGGAGAAGCATGGACCAGCGTACTATGAATGAAAAGTTTTGGATAAGAGGAGGCTCCGTCCCTTTTCAGAGCGAAGAGAGATACTACAACAAGAAAAAAGGCTTCTTTGGAGACCTAACTATTGGATGTAAACAAGAACACTGTTGTATTGTTCTGTACTTCATCAGTTGTCTCACCAGGATTTTGAAGTAGTGGAAAGCTTCTGACATTGAAACTTTGGAAAAGAAATCAAGGTAGCAGAGCCCCGCCCCACTGGTCACGTGCCTTTGGTGACCAAGAAGACCTAAACTCCTGACCATCATCTCTTATTTAATACTTAGCAGTGTGTGGGGTTAAACCATCCTTGCTTTTAAGTTTGTACTCTCCAATCGTAGTAGGACCAACTCAATCTTTGGGGATTTTGTGTCCCATTTTGTCGACACAACCTGTGTAAAAACTATGACATGCTTTTATAGGAGGAAATATTTGGGACCAACCTGAGGAACTCTTCCCTTTAAGTACTTTTTTTTTTCAGCCTAGCACCGGCCTGAATTAACTACTTTTAAAGAAAATTGTAAGTGATGCTGTATTACATAGGAAAAAATGTTTGAGTCTAGTGAAAAGCATCTTTTGAGATTTAACTGACTTTTTATATTACCATAGAAAAAAATTACCCTTTGTTTACAGATTCAATCCTGTGGCCAGGCCCTTTCCAAGAAAAAAAAATGGTGAATTTTGGTTAGGGTGGTCTCCTCTTGAAATTGGTAATACTATTCTTTGAGCTGCCCCTGTCTTCCCTTTGATGACATTTTTTAGAAACATGGATCGAAACATTTCATCTTTGCCTCATTTCTTGGGTTCTATAACTCTGGTTCCTGAGAACTAAAGGTTATTTTGATTCTTACTGTCTTTCTAATCCAAGGGCATTTATTTCCTTTGTCATAAATACTTGGTAACCCTTTACCAAGTGGCAAGTCAAACTTTTTTAAAAATAAAATTTTAACTGAATTTTGGATTTTCCTTGTATTTCATGAATGACCTGGGGCAGGGCCTGGTGGGCTTCAAGGCAAAGTTTTGGAATATGTGCAGCAAAAACTGGCAGAACTACAATTTAAAACCCTAGCAGGAGGCTTCAGGGGTAAAGCTGGAAAGAAGATTTTAATAGCATATTTAACAATTGTACCAAATACACAAGAAACATCTACTAAAGATGGGCAATCAATACTCTTAGAATTTAAACATGCTCCTAACTAATTCTTTGAGAAAAGAAAAATACTTGGAGGTGGCCTGAGTAATCATTAAGGAATGTCATAGCATAAATGTGTTTAAAAAGTAACAAAACCAAAAGCTAGCAATATTAAATAACAGAACTTTTCAAGAGGGCTTAAGGACATATACCAACAAGATTGTTTAATTACAAGAAAATACTACGAATATAGCAGTTTGTAAATTTGGGGAATATGTACTTTCCATTTTGTAAAGCTAATATAACTGATACCAAAAATCCACATCATTTTTGGATATAGACGAAAACAAATTTAAATACGTATAAATGAAATTCAGCAGCGTAAATAAAGGATAATGGATTATGATCAAGTAGTTTATCAAAGGTGCAAAGATGGTTCAATAATTGCCAATATACCAATGGATAATCTACCACATTTTGTAACAAATACTCTTAATAATCCAGGTAAACAAAATAAGCATTCTTAACCTGATAATCTTTTACCACATTTAATGGTGAATTAAATCCCATATCAAGAACCAGAGAAGATTATCCGCTATCAACGTTATTTTTTAACAGTACTCTGGAGGTCCTAGACAATGCAGAACAACAAGAAATAGAAGCAAGTAGTATAAAATGTCAAAAGGGAAAGACAAAGTAGTCATTATTAATATCTTTTGAGAAAATGTGGCAAAATGATAAGTTGGCAAATCTTAGTAGCTGACATTGTTTTGCATTATTTTTGCAATTGTCCTATAAGCTTGAAATTATTTCAAAATAAAAAGTTAAAAAAGAAACCTGAAAATTAAAAAACAAAACAAAACAAAAAACACAACTATTAGAACCTGAGCATTCAGCAGAGTGGCTGGAATCAGGATCATCCAGAGAAAATAGCTTGAGATTTATGAACTACCTTATGTATTACTTATATAATTAAATCTAATTTCAGACAAAAGGAAACAGTGTGGCTAGTTAGTAATCTCCTCTGCTGCTAGTGAGGCACTGAAAAAGTCTGAGCTATTCAGTGGCATCTGGCCTGAGATGCCAGCTCCAAAACATAGAAACAGTGAAGGCCTTTAAGATGCAAGCCCAGGGCCCAATGTTCTTGTTGTTTTGTAAAGTCCAAGCAATTCAAATGAGGCGTCCAAATATCATCCCTCAACAATACAAAGAGCCTAACTTATAAGATGCCAAAATTCTATTAAAGACAGTAAAGCCACATAAATTCTGTGACATCACTGATTGGTATTTGCTGGGTGAGCATGACCCTGCTGTTGTCTTCTGTTAAGGACAACATAATAGAAATGAAAATATCCCTAGGACATAAACATTTGTCATCTTCAATGATTATGTGGTGATGGCTCTTCAAGCACTTTTATAGCAGCAGAAATCCTGGAAGTTCTTAAAGCTGAGTAGTAGTTAAATCAAAGTAGCCTTGAAATTTTGTATATAAAATATTACGTTAAAGTATCTATGTTAGAAATGAAAATTATGGTAAAGTCTATGGATTGACATCGGAGTGCTATAAAGGTTTCTACTGAAAAACCAACTCTAAACAGCACAACCAAGGGGAAGAGATGCTGCTTAAACTGCAGGGGGAAGTAGGTACCTAGTGTGCGAGAAAATATTCCAAGTATGTCTCTTCGTCATATAGGTATCTATATATCCCTGTTAAATAAATAACAAACCGTATCTCTTGAAATGTTACTTTTAAATCAACAAAAGCCTAAACAGCCTAAAATCTATGCTTAAAAAGGCAAAAACTCTGTTTCTATGTCCTATATTTGTTGAATTTTAAGAATTCTAACTTCTTGCCCCAATAAAAGGAAAGCATTCAACAAACACCCCACAAACAGCCCCTCCTAAGTGAACTCTAGAGGAAGACCCTCCCAGGGAATGCTGATTCCAGCCCAATTTTAGATACACACCCTGCCCCTCCCCCACAGTCAAACGAGCTCCAGTTAATTGGTCAGATTCCATTCTGGGCCCTTACCAAGGCTCCCACACACAGATTCACATACCAGAATAAGACACAAATGTCACTCAAGCCCCCCTTTTCAAACTACACGTGAATACATTCAGGACTTCTCTGGGCAAGTTCTTGTCCACAGCTTTTCATCTTGCAGTGCCATGGTTTCAGTGGTCCACACTGCACTCTGGCGAACTCCTTCTGGCAGGGGCTGCTGTCTCAACAACTTCCTGTTTAGTATTTTTTGCAGGCAAAGTGAGCCTCAAATAGGCCATCAAATTTCTCTGGAGTCTCCAGTTCCTTTATCGATGGCAGATGTGCGACAAAGGATAGAAAATAAATACTTACTTACAGATAGATGTCATCATCATCAGTGGGTGGAATTAGCTGCTACCATTGTCCCTGAACAGCGCTGTCTGCAACTAGAACAGCTCCCTGAATGGGGGTGGTGACAGAGCCACCATCCTGGTGCTCTCAGCGCCCAGCAGGCCCCCGCTGCCTCCCTGCAGGCACTTGACGGGAGCCCCGTGCCTTAGGGGCATCTCCTCTCAAGACCCCTGGGGAAAGAAATTAACTGTGAGGACAGGCCTGCCTGAGGCCCCTTCTCAACCAACCAGCTGCCCCTTCAGGCCTCCGCGTGTCCTGCTCTTACCCCACAATCCAACCCTCTTGGCAGAAGACCCTAGCTGAGCGCCCTTCGGACCCACTCCCTGGCCGTAGGAAGCCACTCTGCTGGTAGCTGGAAACCCCAGGCAGCAACCAGACTGGGCAGCTGGTTGCGGCTGCTCTAACTTTCGATGCATGACCACGAACCACGAGCGGGCCCTTTGCACAGCCCAGCAGTTGTTCTTCACTCCCTCCTCTGTCGTCTCTTAGGGACGTCACATCATCTCTCAAGCCACCAGCCCCTCCCCATCCTCACTCTCCACTGCTGACCATTCTTCCCTCATCACTGAATGGACACTTAAAAGAAACTCCTGCCGGCTCCCACCATCACGCTACCCCCAGCCCTCTTACATATCACTCTAGATCACCTGGGTCCCTAACTGCAGCCTCCCTCAAGCTGCATGTTAGTCCAGGGCTCAGCAAACTTTCTGTAAAGTTCCAGAAAGTTAATATTTTAGACTTTGCAGGACGTTTGGTCTCCGTCAAAACTACTCAACTCTGCCACGTAATGGACGATATGAAAACAGTGGACGCTGCTTTGTCCCAACAAAAGTTCTATTTTCAAAACAGGTGGCAGGTCAGATTTGGCCAGTGGGCTGTAGTTGGTGGACCCCTGCGTTAAAGCAATCACATCTCACCTACCCCAGCAATTCTCCCCTTTCCTGCAGCAGCCATGTTCTCATCAGCCTACAAACACGCAGCTATTTCTGCCATCTTAAAAACAGCAAAACCAAAACCTCTCTTGCTCCCTTAAGCTCCTTCCTGAAATATCCGCTTCATCTCTCCTTTCCTTTTCAGCAAAACTCCTGGAGAGTTCTCAGTATTCCTGGTCTCCATTTTTCTCTCTGGAGCCATCTAAGATGAGGCTTTAGCCCCAATCACTTACATCAAAACTCCTATCAAGGCAATGATGACTTCTCGGTTGCTAAATCCCAGAGGTCCATTCCCATTCCTCATCTTACCTGACCCCTCAGCAGTGTTCAGCCCAGGTGATCAGTCCCTTCTCCTGAAACCTAGCTTCCATTTATCTCCCAGGATAACATTGTCCTGGTTTCTTCCCACCTCACCAGCCATTCCTGTCTCCTTCGCTGGTCCTTCAACTTTGACCTCTAGCATGGGAGTATCCCAGGGCTCAGCTCTCTTCTCTACAGACAGTCTTGTTTTAGCTGCTTGCATTTTTTTTAAAAGATTTTTTTCTCTCCCCTCCCCCCACCGCCATTGTCTGCTCTCTGTATCCATTCGCTGTGTGTTCTTCTGTGTCTACCAGTATTATCAGGTGGCACCGGGAAACTGCATCTCTTTTTTTGTTGCATCATCTTGCTGTATCAGCTCTCCGTGTGTACGGCACCACTCCTGGGCGTGCTGCACTTTTTTCACATGGGGCAGCTCTCCTTGCTGGGCGCACTCCTTGCGCATAGGGTTCCCCTACGCGGGGGACACCCCTGCATGGCACGGCACTCCTTGTGCATGGCAGCACTGTGCGTGGGCCAGCTCGCCACCTGGGTCAGGAGGCCCTGGGTTTGAACCCTGGACCTCCCATGTGGTAGACAGATGCTCCATCAGTTGAGCCACATCTACTTCCCAGCTGCTTGCATTTAATCCTATGTCTTTATATAGGATCAGTAAATTGATGATTCCCAAATCACTATCTTGGCCCAAGCCTTCCCTGAACTCCAGATGTGTACACCCCATTGCCTGATGTCTCCATTTGGACATCCAATGGGCACCTTACATCCAAAGCTGAGTTCCAGATCTCTGCACAGCAAACCCTGTCTGCTCTACCTTAACTCAAACCCTGACTCCAGCCACTCTGCACCTTCCTGATCCAAACCCCATTGTCACCTGCTCCCTGGATGGCTGCAACTGTCATCTTGCCCTTGCGCCCTGGAACCTACCCCCAGCACAGAGGTCCTGTCGCTCTCTGGGGCAGAGCTCTGGTGGCCCCATCTGACTGCGAATGGGGTCCTCAGTGGCCTGAAGACTCTACCTGGCTGGCCTCCTCTACCTTTCTGGCCTCATCACCTGCTCCACTCCCCTTAGCACACTCCACTTCAGGCAGACTCCTGCTCGCGGGTTTCGCACTGGCCTTTCCCTCCGCTTACCATGCTTTTCCCCCAGATACCCTTCTGGCTTAGTTCCTGGACTCCCTTTGGGTCCTTACTCAAGTTCAACCTCGCCAGGGAGGCCTTCCCTGGTAACCTACCTAAAACTTGAACCCTTCCCACATACACACCTGAGCCTCCTGGTTGACACTTTTCTCGAAGGCATTGAGTACCATCTAATATGTATTGTACTTATCTTGCTTACTGTCTGCCTTCCCTACTAGAATGTAAGCACCGAGGGCAGAGACTTGTCCCTTTGTTGATGGCTATGTTCTCAACTCCTAGGACAACACCTGGGATGTAGGAGGCACTCACTAAATGTCTCATGAGGGAATGAGCAAACGACTGGTTCCTTACACTCAATGAATGCCCCAGCAGCCACCTTCAGCTGGGTTTGGCAGGCCTGAGACATGCCCCCACCCCCTCACGCAGTCCACACACCCAGAGCAGATCTACACTTACGGCTCTCGCAGTGGGGGCCCCCCCAGCCGCCTCGGCACTCGCAGCGGTAGCTCCCGCGCTGCAGGACACAGCTGCCCTCGTTCATGCATGGGCTGGGCTTGCAGAGACTGACCGGCCGCTTGGCTTCTACGAAGGAGAATATGCCCCCCCCAGCCTGGATCAGACCCAGGGGGGCCCGACCCTAAGTCAGCCCTGGACAGAGGCAAGGCCACGGGAATAGGTGTCTCTCCTGCCTTAGTGTCCCCTAGGCCCTCAAGTGGCAAGTTAGCACAGTTGGTTCTCCATTCTACACAGCTAGGTGAAAAAGACCGAGTGCCCCAGTTTCCCCACATGCACACGGGGCCTCTCCAATGCTGTGCACGTGGCAGTGTTTACTGTGCTGGTCGCCATGGGCTTCTGAAAAGGCAGCAAGGGGCTCACGAGCAGAGGACGCCTCGGACCCCGGCTGGCCTCTCATTCATTACCCAGAGGGGTGTCAGACAGCCTGGGATCCTTAGAGCCTTGGGGACATGTGGTTACCCCAAGCATGTCCTCAGTTTAAATGGTGTATATAAATCCTCAACTTGGGAAACGGACTTTGGCCCAGTGGTTAGGGCGTCCGTCTACCATATGGGAGGTCCGCGGTTCAAACCCCAGGCCTCCTTGACCCGTGTGGAGCTGGCCCATGCGCAGTGCTGATGCGCGCAAGGAGTGCCCTGCCACGCAAGGGTGTCCCCCGTGTGGGGGAGCCCCACGCGCAAGGAGTGTGCCCGTGAGGAAAGCCGCCCAGCGTGAAAAGAAAGAGCAGCCTGCCCAGGAATGGTGCCGCCCACACTTCCCGTGCCGCTGACGACAACAGAAGCGGACAAAGAAACAAGACCCAGCAAATGGACACCAAGAACAGACAACCAGGGGAGGGGGGGAAATTAAATAAATAAATAAATCTTTAAAAAAAAAAAATCCTCAACTTGGAGCAGAAGGAATCTGTTAGTCAAATTCTCAGCACATTTAACATCAAATGGGGAATGGGTATGCCCCCCACGGAGCGCGTGTGCGCGTAGGACTTAGCACAGAACTGAGCACACGGAAAGTTCTCCATAGATGGGGGGAGCTACTGTCTTCTTTATGATGCACATGAAGGCACAGGCGGAGGTGCCCAGGCTGAGGGCCCCCTCTGGAATTCCAGCTTGCGGTTCTCCCTCTGGGGGCCCAGGCTGAAGCCCCCCCTTTTTAAGCTGCCCTGAAGGGTGTGGACTGGCCTACTCACCCCTGCATAGCCACTCGATGAGCGCGTCCTGGTGGTACCTCAGGTCTCCGTAGGCCGCCACGTGGAGAAGGGAGTCCCGGGGACCTGCAAGCCTCCGCAGTGCCTCCCTCAGGACTGGCCCCACCCCTACAGCCAAGACGGAGACCCCATTGGTCCTCAGCTTCTGAGCAGGGATGGCTGCGTCCTCTGCCCCCATCCCCCCCGTGAGCACCACCACGGCCTTGGGGACACCAGGCCGGGCGCCCTTCTGGACGGTCATCACCCTGTCGTAGATGTGCAGCAGGGCTGTGCCGGCCGAGCCCACCCCACCCAGGTAGGGGGCCTGGCTCATCGCCCGCAGCACCGCAGCGCGGGTGAGATGAGTGTCCAGCCCGAAGACCGTCTGGACTCGGCTGCCATACACCACCAGCCCGATCTGCGTCACGTCAGGGTTCACATCAAACTGGAGGGCGCAGCTCCTCACGAAGCTCTGCATCTGAGCAAAATGCTCCGGCCCCACCGAGGCCGAGGCATCCAGCATGAAGACGAGGTCCAGGGACCGTGCCTGGCAGCCTGCGGGGGGCAGAAAGGAAGGGGGGCCTCTGTGGGCAGAGTCTGCGGGCAGAGCCCCTCGCCTGGGCCGGGCAGTGGGGACTGCTCTGGACGGGCAGAGGCCCGGGCCAGCCAGCTGCTGTGCACCTGCTGCAGAAGCCACCCTCCTGCCTCCTAGAGCACCCCTCCCCAAGAAGAGCAGCAGATGCCCAGCTGGGCCACCTGGAAGCTGGGTGTGGCCATGCGTCTAAGCTCTACCCAACTTAGACATCACAGTTTCCAATGAGATTGGAAGTAAAGGTACAACTTCCAAGTTACATCTCAGGAAAGGAAGGTGCCTGCCTCCTGCTTTCCCTCTCGCCCCTTCCTGCTGGGCTGAGAAACGGTGACTCAGACCTCGAGGTGGCATCCAGGAGATGCCCAGGCCACCCTCCAACCCTGGCCCACTCGCCTCTGAACTGTCATATGAGAGAAAGAAACTCCTGTGTGTCGAAGCCATTGAGTTTTGGGGTCCCTTTTTGACAGCATCTTCCCTATACCCTCAGCATCCCATTGTTGAGCACCCACCATGGGCCACGCAGTAGTCTAGTTGTATATGGACAAAATGGGCTGCTGCCTGCCCTCAGGGGGCTGACAGTCTACGGGGAGACAGACATCCAACAAATACAGCATTGCCAATGCTGTGAACAGCTGTGGAGGAAGAGAGCGGGGTGCTCTGAGAGACACCAATGGGGCTGTGCACTTAGACTTGGGGGGTTGGGTAGGACTTCCCTGGGGGGGTGATGCTTCGGCTAAGGACTGAGCAGGTGGGGCAAAAGGAAAGGCCTCTGTGGCCTGCAGGGGCCAGATCATAGGCAGCTCCCAGAAGCCAGGTGAAGAAGCTTGGGTCTTATTCTAGGTGCAACAGGGAGTTGCTGAAGGGTTTAAATAGCATGTACAAGAATGTGATGATCCAGCCCGGAGAAGGTCTGAGAAGGTGTCACAACCAAGAGGAGCCCCAGGGGACATGACACTGCAACCCTTTATGGGTTCCTGGAACAGGAAAAGGACATTAGGTAAAGGCCAATGAAATGTGATCAAAGTATGGACTTCAGTTAATAATAACATATCAATACTGGCTCATTAATTGTGACGAATATGCCATATTAATAATGTAAGATGCTAACAAGAGGGAAAACTGGGGAATCGGACTTGGCCCGGTGGTGAGGGCGTCCATCTACCACATGGGAGGTCCGTGGTTCAAACCCCAGGCCTCCTTGACCCGTGTGGAGCTGGCCCAAGCGCAGTGCTGATGTGCACGAGTGCCCTGTCACTCAGGGGTGTCCCCCCCCCCCGCGTAGGGGAGCCCCACGCGCAAGGAGTGCGCCCCGTAAGGAGAGCCGCCCAGCGCGAAAGAAAGCGCAGCCTGCCCAGGAATGGTGCTGCACACACGGAGAGCTGACGCAGCAAAATGACGGAACAAAAAGAGACACAGATTCCTGTGCCGCTGACAACAGAAGCAGACAAAGACGACGCAGCAAACGGACACAGAGAACAGACAACCAGGGTGGGGGGGGGGGGGAGAGGAGAGAAATAAATAAATCTTTAAAAAAAAAAAAAGAGGGAAAACTGGGTGTGGGCTATGAGAACTCTCTGTCCTACTGTCAACAATGTTTCTATAAATCTAAAGCCATTCTAAAATTAAAAGTTAATAGAGAAAAACCACCTATTGGAGGGGCCGGGTGGGGGTGTGCAGGCCAACCCCTGCTCCCCCCTTACAGGAGGGAAGTCCACTCACCTTGACCAGAATCCTAACAGGGGGCTCCACACACAGCTTCCCTCCTCCTACCTCTCTGAGGGAGAAATCAGGAAGCCGCGCGGAGGCTGGGTTTCAGCTACTACACCTGCGGCCACCAGCGGGCCCCTGCCTCCCGCACCTTCAGAACATCTACTCCAGGGGCGCTGCCCAGAGTTCTGCACAGCACATTCCAATAGCAGGTCGTGAAATCAACTCCACGGGTTGTGCAACAGAGTAGAAGAGATAACTATCAGGATGCACCCCAGGTAGAGAGGATAAGTACCATTTCATGAGATGTTAATTTCAAGTGTGGGTGGGAGGTGGGCACAGGTGTGCAGGGGATGCATTTCTTTCTGTGGCTTGCCATTAAAGAAGTTGGAAAGTCACTGTGATGGTCTGAAGCTCTATATACCCAAGAAAAGTATGTTCTTAAAGTTAGTCCATTCCTGTGGCTGTGGACCCGCTGTCGATAGGATCTTTTGGTGAGTAGGATCTTAAGGTAGAACCTACCTCGTTCAGAGTGGGTCTTAATCCTTTTAATGGAGTCCTTTATAAGAGAGTGGAATTCAGAGAAGGAGAAAGAAAGCCACAGAAAGCAAATGAAACCCAGGAGAAAAGGAAGAGACCAGCAGAGTCGCCATGTGCCAAGCCATGTGGCAGAGGAACCAAGGATCGCCAGCAGCCAGTCTTCGGGAACAAGATGTCATCTTAATTTTGCCTTGATTTGGACATTTTCATGGCCTCAGCACTGTCAGCTTGTAAGCTAATAAATTCCCATTAGCAAACTATACAGCCACTTCTCTAGAGCAGTTTAGTAGACTGCTAAGATTCAGAGCTCCTTGTTAATAGTAACAATAAATAATATTAAAAAGCAGCTGCCAAAATTTACTGAGTGCTTACTATATACTAAGGCTATATATCGTTTATCTTAATCCTCATTTATGAAACAAAACAAAAAAACATTTTTAGTCCCATTTTACAGACAAGGAAACTGAAAGTTACTGGCCACGTGGCTGGTCCACATGGTTTCGGCCCACTGATCAGCTGGCCGCTGGATCTGGCATCACGGCCCACAGCTGGTACATGGGCCAGGACCTTACCTGGCTGCTGCCGGCTGCACAGCTTCCTCTGCAGTGTGGGGATCTGGCCGAAGAGATCCTGAGGGTCTGTGTGGACCAGAACGTGCTTGGGGCTGCCCGTGAGTAACTCCAGCTCTGCCCGCACAGCCTCGCTGCCCACGCCCAGCAGCAGCAGCTCCCGGGACTTCGCGTAACGGGCTGCACCAGCCACCTCATCCTGGGAGCGTGCGCCGGCGAGCAGGACGACCACCCTGCGGGGACGGTCCTGGCCCGTCCCGGCGGTGCTCCCAAAGCCGCGCTCTGCCACCTGCCGCAAGGCATGGCCCGTCAGGGTGGGGCCTCCGCTGAAGGGGATGCTGTCGAGGCTCCGGACCAGGGCCGGCACGTCCTGGTACTCCCCCACGGGCACCGCCACCACCAGCTCCCGGCCGAATCGGGCCACCCCCACGCGGGCCCTGGAGTCCTCGCTCAGCACAGCTTGCACAAACCGCTTCACAAAGGCCTTGGCCCGCAGGAAGCCCTCCGGGGTGGCGCCCGCCGAGCTGTCCAGCAGGAAGAGCACGTCGATTCTGCACTCAAGGCTCAGCTTCGGGGCTGCTGGAGTCACAGCAACACCCACCGTCAGGCTGGGGCCACCGGGAGCGTGCAGACCCTGCCCCACCTGAGATGCCCCACCCCAACCCAGGGGGTGGGCAGACACTGAGGCTCCAGGGGCTTCAGTGGCCAGTGCCCACCTCGGAGGAACTGACAGAGCTAGATGGGGAGCTCTCGCTCCTGACTCTCGGAAAGGGTCCCCAGCCAACCACTCATTTTTTAAAAATCTCTATTTTTAAGTTAGTGCTTTATGTGCACCATTTGAGAAATCTTTGTCTACTTCAAGATCCTATAGATCGTCATTGTTTTGTTCTACAAGTTCCAGTGCTTTGCCTTTTACATTTAGATCTATAATCCACTTGGAATTGATTTTGTGCAGGTTGTGAGGGGGGGTGTGTCAATTTTATTTTGCCATATGGATCTCCAATTGACCCAGCACCAAAATTTTTTTCAGTTATTACCTAACAATCCCCTACTATGGGCCATGCATGTTGCTAAGCCCTTACGTCCATACTCCCATTTTCAAGTCCTGACTACCCGAGGACATAAAGCCTGTGATAATCTTCATTTCACACCTTTAAAGCCCAAAGGGTTGGGGGTTCCTGCTCTTCTTCCGGGACCCAGAGTCAGGCTGGCTCCAGCCACCAGATGCGTTCAGAGATGCTCAGACATCAGCAGCAGTCATTTAAAAGCCAGTAAAGGGAAACGGACTTTGGCCCAGTGGTTAGGGCGTCCGTCTACCACATGGGAGGCCCGCGGTTCAAGCCCCGGGCCTCCTTGACCCGTGTGGAGCTGGCCCATGCGCAGTGCTGATGCGCGCAAGGAGTGCCGCGCCACGCAGGGTGTCCCCCGCGTAGGGGAGCCCCACGCGCAAGGAGTGCACCCATAAGGAGAGCCGCCCAGCGCGAAGGAGGGAGCAGCCTGCCCAGGAATGGCGCCGCCCACACTTCCCGTGCCGCTGCCGACAACAGAAGCGGACAAAGAAACAAGAAACAAGACGCAGCAAAAAGACACAGAAAACAGACAACCGGGGGAGGGGAGGGAAATAAATAAATAAAAATAAATCTTTAAAAAAAAATAAAATAAAATAAAAAAATAAAAGCCAGTAAAAGGGGCCACTGTCCTACCCAGAGCTTCACCACCTGATCGCTTATTCCAGGGATAAAGTCAGACCAGGGGTGTATCTGGAAGGGAGGTTTCTACCCAGTACTTAGGAGGGTGGGAGGCGAGAAGGGGAGCCCAGGCTCTACCCAAAGTTCAGTAGTCTGAGAAGTTTCACGCATACGCACCGCAGCGAGCCTCCCCTCCAAACGCCGGCGGGCAGATGCAGTGGTACTTGTCCAACCCTTCCGACACACACGTGCCTCCATTCCCGCAGGGTTGCGAGTCACAGGGACCTGTCACAGAGATGCCCACCCAGCACCAAGCAGTCAGCACAGAGGGCCGAGGCGGCCGGATGGCAGGACGTGGCCCCCTCCCCCAGGAAGCCAGCAGCAACACCTTCGGCAGAGAGGGAAGGAGGCATGGAGGGAGGGGCTGGGGGAAGGACCCTGCGGGGGGCTGGGTAGGGCCCGGGTGAGGACGTGCCGACGGCACCGGGCTCGCTGCCCTGACACTGGGAGCAAATGCCTTTGATAACTTGCGGCCGCCGAGAAGGCCTGGGGGAGCTCCGGGCCACCAGGACAGATGACCAGTGTTGGACCCTGAGTCCCGACAGGCACAACGCTCTCAGAGCATCAAGCTGGCAGCGTGGAGGCCTAAGACCCAGGGAAGGCTGCACTGCTGGCCGTGCCAGCGCCTCACTGAGTCCCACACGCAGCCACTCCCAAGGGCTTCCGCGGGCCGCGTACAGAGCAGTGACGCTTCCGGTCCAGAGTCAGTCTGCCCAGCAAAGGATGGCCTCCTCCATTTAACTGTGGAGGGCACTTAAGCTCTCCAAGCTTCAGTATCCTCATCTACCAAAGGGTGATGATGAGGGATTCATTTCATAGTGTTACCATGAGGATTCAATCAGTCCACAAAAATGAATGAATCCGTGTGCTTCAACGGCACAGAGAAAACACTCCACAATGGGCAGTACGACATTTCATTTTGGATGTGAAGTGCAAATTATGGATAATGCCTATTCAAAGCCGATATTCTACACAGGAAGCCACAGCCTGTGTTGAAACCAGGCCCGTACACCTGCAGTCGATATCTGAGGTACTTAGCCATTTCCTCACCTGCACAATGCAGATAATTGCACATGCCCTCCCTCCCAGGGCTGCAGAGCCCCCACAGGGTCATCATGTCTTCAGGGCACATGTTTTCAAAGGGACTGACAAGCTGCTAAGTGTGGCTATTACTGGGATTGATGGTTTCTGTCCTTTCTGCTTAAAAAATACTAACATGCTATTTGGTAGTCACCTCACTACAATTAAAGACTATGCTTTACAAAGGTGGAAATGATCGAGGCTGACCCGGGGCACCGAGGCCCGTCTTGTTGGCTGGAATATCACGGAAACTGGGGTGGGGGTGAGGGGCTCGTCAACAGCAGCAGCGCCGGTCACAGCGGCCCTAACGGAGCATTTGCTGTTTCCCAAGCCCTGTTACACATGCGAGATCTCATTTCAATGTCACAACAGCCCTAGGCGGCGGGTACTGCAAAAAATATTAAAAAAAAGTATGGATGAGAATGATGAAGGTCGGTACAGAGGAGTCATGCGCTGCCAGTCAGCTGGTTGGGAAGAGCTGGGACTCAAACCCAAGTCGCTGTGGCTCCCAAAGCAGAGCTCCTCAAATGTTCATCTTGGAGCAGAAACAGTCCCACTTTCAGCATCTCCTGTACTTCAGAGGCCAGAGAGGACGGAACTTGAAAACCTTGAAAAGGGATGCTGAGGGCTTCACCGAGCCCCGGGGGCCAGCGCCGCCCTGCTTGCCTGGGACGCCCATGCACTAGGCCTCCGGGGGGACCCAGAGCCCAGGAGCATGGCCTGTGGGGCAGGAGGGGCAGGAGGGACGCTGAGCGCTGCGTACTGATGCTGGCAAGCCCTGTGTCCGTAACTTCAGAGGCGACAGCGCTCTTCCGAGGGGACTATCTTATTAAATCCTCCCTAGGCTCCCCTGCGTGACACCCCCTATCCTGTAGAGCAGGAAACTGGGGATTCCAGGCCCGGCACAAGCATTACCCTGTTTTACAGAGGAGGAAACCAAGGCTCAGGTAACTCTCTGAGTTCTGCACTGGATTTGAGGTCTTTTGCCTACAAAGCTGGGCTCAGTCCGTGCCCTTTGCTTCTTCTCATCACGCCAGGGGCACTGCTTAGGGGGAGACATTCCAAAGCCCCCACTCTGTTTTTAGGGACAAATACCAGTGGGCAAGTGAGGAGTGAGTACAGCACCAGCACATTCTTCTGCCTCCAAGATGGAGTCAAATGCCCCGTCCATCCCTCCTGGAGCCAGTCCTAGCCTTGCCCTCCTTCCAGGACTGTAAGTGCCCCTTTACAAACCCAGCCTGGCCCAGGGAGAGCTGGCAAACCTGAGGCAGGTCGTACCTGGGCAGGTGGTCCTGTGGCAGGTGGCCGGGTGGGTGTGGAACACTCTCCTCCAGCTACAATCAAAGGAAAGAAGATGGTAGAGATCAGAGGTTTAAGGCGAGGGCAGAAATCCAGAAGGCGCTGTTCATACTAAAAGCTGATACAAGAACTCAGTGTGGAAGGGGGGCAAGAGGAACCCTTCAGGAAGGACCTGCTTATTTTCTTTCTTGATTCAATTCCAACTTCTGTCTGCACATATTTAGGGAGTGTCTCAAACTATCTTGAGGCATTTAAAAAAAACAACAACAGAAACTAACGTAAGCCAGCCACCACATTAGAAGTTAGAGAAGCCTATGATCAAAACTCCAGACTGAAAACAGCTTTCTATGGTGAATTATTTTCTGGGGCCTGCACAATGCACCAGGGAAGGGGGCATAGTGGGAATTAGACAACTGGTTTCTGGCTGTGACCCCAGACAAGTTACTTTTCTTCGCTGGTCTTCAGTTCCCTCTTTATACAATACTTCCAGCTGTAGTTTTCAACCACATTCTTCAGATCCCTGGGTCCAGAGAGAAGGGGACTGAGTGGCCAGGTGCCAGCCCTGCCCAGTGCCACAGCCACCGCTCCATCCAAAATGCACTACTTCTATCTGGCCTGTATAACAAACGTCCACAGAAGGCCCTAGAGCTCAAGAGGATTTGCCAACCACCAAACCTGCTGATTTTTAAGGTCCATTTGGGTGCTAAAGCAACAGTCACCATTCCTAGGGTGGCTTGCACATGCCAGTCATTTCCGTCGTTCCAGAGTCTCCACAGCTACCTGCAAAGACAGTTATCTCCATCTTATAGATGAGAAAAGGGTTCCGAGGGTTAAGTTGCCCAAAGTCACATGGTTACAAGAAGGCAGCAGATCTGGGATCCAAACCCCTACCCTGGACTCGAAAGCCCACCACCCCGGCCTCTGAGCCTCGTACCTCCCGCCCCCCGAGACTCTGGGCGAAGGACCCTGGGGCAGCAGGAGAGGTTCCCTGCCCACCTCTTGGTCAGCAGCAGCTCAGGGATGGCCTGCCCTAAGCAGACCCTCCTCTCGGGGCTTTGACAAAGTTCTCCAAAGAGGGCTTCTTCCAACCCCATCCCAGGCTGCCCACCCCAGGGGCAGGCGAACTGGGCTCGTCTCTAGGGCAGGGACCACTCTGGGATAAAACATCCACTTAGGATAAAAGCCAAGTGAATTAAGAACTCAAGGAGTTGTTGGCATAAAAAGTGTACCAAGCTGCCAGCTCATTAAAGAAAAATCTTCCCCTCTAGTGTCTAATTCTAATGACCTCATAAAAGCACAAGTCCTAGCACAGAAGGCTCCAGAGGGCCCACCCTCTCCTCACCCAGCAGGCTTCTACTGGGATGGGTGCAGGGCCCACGCCCTCACCTCCCCCCAGGGCTGGAGTCAAACGCATTCTTGGCAAGGCCTGCCCTGGACTCTTCCTTAAAACTGAAGCGCTACCCCAACCACCCACCTACACCACCCAGTACCAAATTCCTGTGTGATTTTTCTCCTAGCACTTATCAGCGCCGAATAGCTTTGTATTCATTTTGTTTCCTGCCTGCCTCGCCTCCACTGGAAAGGCAGCCTGTGAGAGCAGATTTGTTTCTGAGACAGTCGCACTGCCCCCGGGACCTAGGACAGAGCCGGGGCACAGGAGGCCCTCAGTGAGTATTTCTGGAATGAGGGAATTGATTAAGAGCTGCCTCTGCAGCCAGCATTCTCCCAGCTGGACTCGAGGTCCTTCCACACGTTAACCCCTGTGGCGCTCTCGGCAGCCCTGTAAGATAGGTATTGTTCTCTTCTTCCTTTGTCCAGGAAGAAACAGGCTGTGGGAGGTTCAGAGCTCATTAGTGGTGACACTGGGATTAGAAGCTCAGCAGCCTAACGCCTGAGCTTGAAACCACAAAGTACCCACCTCTGCCAAGCAGCGCCCGCCTCTGGGCTGTCATTCACTGGCTCGGAATGCCCACCCCCACTGCTGGGTTCCCCCGTCTTCCCAGGCTCCACTCAAGCATCCCCTTTTCCAGGATGTCTCCAGGAGAAGAGGCTCCTGCCCAGGGCCCAGGACGCCTCAGGGCAGTCGCTGATCACCTGGTCCCAGCTCTCGTCTGTACCATGAGCGCCTTGTGGGTGGCCAATGAGGAAGGAAAGCATAGGTTCTGAAGAGCCCCTCGAGGTCCCTGGCATGGCCTGCGGGCACTGCCCCTCCAGCCTTTGGACCCCCACAGGCCCAGTCCTCTCGCGTTCCTCTGCCCGCTCATTTCGATTACCGTGGACTGTGCTCTGAGCTCGTGGCTCATTTCAGTGGCCGTGGACCATGCTCCGAGCTCATGGCTCATTTCGGTTGCCGTGGACCGTGCCCTGAGCTTGTGGCTCATTTTGGTCGCTGTGGACCATGCTCTGAGCTCGTGGTTCATTTCGGTCGCCGTGGACTGTGCTCTGAGCTCATGGCTCATTTCGGTCACCGTGGACTGTGCTCTGAGTTTGTGCTCATTCTGGTTGCTGTGGACTGCTCTCTGAGCTCGTGATTCATTTCAATCACCATGGACCGTGCTCTGAGCTCGTGGCTCATTTTGGTCGCCGTGGACTGTGCTCTGAGTTTGTGCTCATTCTGGTCGCTATGGACTGCGCTCTGAGCTCGTGATTCATTTCAATCACCGTGGACCGTGCTCTGAGCTCATGGCTCATTTCAGTCACTGTGGACCATGCTCTGAGCTCGTGGCTGAGGGCGACGATGCAGCCGTCCAAATACCAGCCTGGCCCTGCAGAAGGTCTGTGGCCTGGCCGGGTGAGAGGCATGCTTTGGATGTAGTCTAGATGAAGTGCAGGGGGACGGTCCAGGGCGGTATATTGGCGGGTGGCTGGCTCCCGGGCTCCAGTCTCGAAGAGTCCAGCAGACCCCCAGGCCCCAACACTTAAGGTCTTAAGCCCCTCGCCTCCCTCAGTTCCATAAATGTGGAAACTGGTGTCAGAGGATTCAAGTGACCAGAGTAGTCAGGATCACAAGGCAGACACTAGCCCTGGGAGGACCAGCTCTGGGCCCCCGGCCTGGCTGAGACCTGCCCCCTCGCTCTCTCTGGGTGCCCTGGCAGACCCTGGAACCGAGAGGCTGTGATACTCCCCGTTCCCCAGGACCCTGTCCCCACCCCAGGTGTCCTCTGATCCCCATCACACACACCACGCCCCCAGGAGCTGTTCTCCCTGCAGCTCGTGAGTGCCCAGCCCTGGGGGGCCTCTCCTCACCCCCACCCAGGCTATACCCGGGGCTGGGCTCCCAGCCGTTCAACCAGACCTGTGGACGGGGCAGAGCGCGGCCAGCACGGCGTTGCCGCTTGGCGACCCTCTCCAGCACGGGGCGCTGCCTTCATGCTCCCGGATCGTCTCCAGCGTCCTGCGCGTGCAGGGGAGGGGCTCGACCTTGCAGTCTGTGTCCACGACATACACCGGGCAGGAAAAGACAGGGTTACACCTCCTTCCTCCGACCGCTCCCCGCTGAGCAGCTGCTCCCCGGGCTCTCCCTCTGCCCTCAGCCCTGGCTCAAGCCCCTCTCGGGTCCCTGCTCCGCCCATCTGACATCCAGGCTCAGGGCACTGACTCCGTGCCAGCCCTCGCTCCTCCCACCCTCCCCACGCAGCTCGTACACGGTGTGCACAGGGCACTCCGGTCTCACTGGCATCACTCGGGCCCAAGGCCTCCCTGCACTCCCTTGTGCTGCCAGGGCAGGCAGTGGACTTGGCTCTTCCTCTGAGCAGGGGACAGGCACAGGCACACACAGGTCCCCTGCCAGGCCAGCGCCCACGAGATAAGCTCAGGGCTCCAAGCCCGGACAGGGCTGTGGGAGCAGCGCGCCTCAGGACAGAGGCTGCTGGGCCCGGTCTTCCTGCCTTCCCTTCCTGGGTCCTGACCCCTGGCCTCAGCGACACCCTCTGGACACCTGGGCGGCACCCCGCCTGCCAGCCTGGCAGGTCTTACCTGGAGAGGGGGTGGTGCAGATGGCAGAGCCGCTGAGCGCGCTGAAGAGTCCGTTGGCGGCGTCCTCCGCCTGCTCGGCGAACAGCACGTGCTGCTCCGTGGGCTCGCTGGCCAGCGCCTGCAGCTCCTCCCACCTGCCCCAGGTGAGACGTTACTAAGGCTCGTGGCCCCATGCCCACTCCTCTCCTGTCCACCCAGCTCCCAGACACGAGCACTCTGTGGATGGCACCACCAGCCCACTTAGCCAGAGGCCGCTTAGCTGCCGTCTCCTGTCCAGGACTCAGGTAAGGACCAAGAAGCAAAGCCCAGAAACCTTCGAGGAAGCCCAGATATAGGTCACGATGTGTGCACCTTAAAATTCACCCACTTCCTCAGAGAAGAGCCACACACTCAGAACCTCTGGCTCTTTTTTGAGACCCATCCTAACGAATTTAGGTTTGGTAGCCCATCAGCTGACGAGAAAAAAATTAACAGGGAAGACAACAAAGGAAAGTGGTTCTAGATGACAGCAAGACAGCCAATAAAAATAGCTGGTCATAGAAAGAAAGTACTGAGGAACCAGAAACGGTGGGCGGGAGACCTGAAGGCTTGCAATGAGAGCTGCCCAGAGCATGGAGCCAGCTTCACTGGGCAGCATGTGCCACGGTCAGTGGCCAGGGCAAAAAATGACCTGCGGGACAATGACACTAGTGCATGAAGGGTTAAGTGATGCGGAGAAACCTCTAAGAAGACAAGGCAGCCAGCAATGCACCTGGAATCCAGCCATCAAAACTCCATTCAAATCGACCAAGATTTGGCAATAAGGTAGAAAGTTATTTATAAAATGCCCCTTCTCCTGTGAAGCCAGGAGAACCTGGGATTTCTCCAGCACTTAGGACGGTGCCTCTTATACAGAACAGGCATCCTGGCCTTGCCTTAGCATTACAGCGGCAGGCCTGGGCCGCCCTCTTGGCTCTTTGGCCCAGCGACATTTAAAAGCCCCCAGCAGGAGCTGAGAACCATCAGAGAAGAGGCTCAGGAAAGAGTAAGAAGTAGTTGGGGGGTGCGGTGTGTGACCGAGCCAGAATCCACCATCTCAGATGGAGCTTCCTGTTGCCCACAGCAGAGTCCTCAAACTTGGTGGGCAAGAGAATCCCTGAGGATGGTCAGGAAAACACAGACTGAGGTAAACTGCTCTCGAAATTCTTATTCAGTGCGTCTGGAACCGGGCTCGAGAATGCGCATTTTTCACAAGTTTCCAGGTGATTTCAGTGCTGCCAGGGAGCACACTTTGAGAACCAGTGGCCAACAGTGACCCAGCCTTTTACTGGGAGCAGGGAGAGGCCAGGTGGGCCGGGGAGCCCAAGAGGTGCCCTTAGGGGATTCCTGTGTCTGCCACTGAGGCCTGTGGGATACGAGTCACCGCTCCTTCTCCTGATCAGGTGTGTCTTCGTTTCTCTAGCCCAGGGCTGAGCCAACCGGTGCAGGTCCCCAAATGGTTATCACTAGAACTGACAAGTGCAACTGCTCAAAGCCTTTCGAAACTAGTTGTACAGCAATTTGCCAGTGCCTTTTATGTCTGCTGAATCTCAAACATTTGAACTCACGCTTTATCTTTTTTATTTCATCTTTCTGGTCATTCATTTATATTGTTTTTTCCAAAAGTACCAGTCCATGATAGATTAGGAGAAAAAACTAGCTCTTCACCACAGATAGTTTGAGAAGCACTGCTCCAGCTACTAGGTGGAGAAGAAACCACTGGAACGGAACATGGATTTCCACCATATGGTATATTCCATTTTCACTGTCAAATACTTAGGCAACTGCTATGTTCAAGGAACTCTACTGGGCACTCCATGGGGAGGGGGGTGGACACAGAACCATAAAGCAAAGGGTTTATGTTCCTTATACTTGAGGAGACAAAACAAACAAACAATAAGGAGGCCTTGTTAAATGCCAAAGTACTGGCAATGGCAAAGATGACAAAGATGATGATGATGACACAATCCCGGATATCCCCACTCGATCACAAGGCCCCTTCACTCTACCTTCTTTCTTTTTCCAGCCTCCACAGCTGGTCCTTGATCATCTGCTTTCTGCACTCATACCCCATGTGAGCTCATTCGGCTTTAAAGGCCATCCCCAAATCTGTGCTTGTCCTCACTTCCCTTCTCTAGACTCACAGCCAACTGCCTACTCAACATTCTCCTCAGATGTCTAAGACACACCCCAAATATAATCTGTTTCAAATAGAACTCAATTTTCTTTGCTTCTTCCCCATCTTTCCCATTTCAGGAAATGGGGCCACCACTCATACTATGGCTCCAGCTAAACACCCAGGCATCATCCTTGATTCTTCTCAAACATCCCACATCTAATACAGCAGCCAGTTCACTGTGCTGCCTTCAAAACAGGCTGCTTCCCTAAAGGCTCCATCATCTCCTGTGTGAGCTGCTCCAGTGGCTTCCTAACTCCTCTCCCCATTTTCCCTCTTGTCCAACCCCCCTCCCCCCAGTTTATTCTCCATATAGCAGCTATGCCATCTTCTGAAAATGTAAGTCAGTTCCTGTCATTCCTCTGCTCAAAAACCTCCAAAGGCTTCCCATCCTACTCACAGTAAACTCCATTTGTCTCTGCCTACTCGTCATCTTAGAATCTCCTTGTCATTCTCCCCCTTGCTTGCTGGGCTCCAGCTACTCACTGGCTGTCTTGGTATTTCTATAACACACTGAGCCACCTACTGCCTCAGGGCCTTTGCACTTGCCCTCTGCCTGCCTTGCGTGCTCTTTCACCTGATATCCAGAAGACTTGTTCCTTACCTCACTCAGGTTTCTGCTCAAACTCTACTCTTCAAAGCAGCCTTGATGGACCTCCCTATCTAAAATAGCTGTCTTCCCTATTCCCCACCACTCCTTACTTTTTTCCTTTACATTTTACTTCCGCATGAAATTATATTATTTATTCATTCACTTTTGTATTATCATCACCTGGTTTATTAGAATGTAAGCTCCATAAGGGCAGGAACATTCTATTGCTCTCACTATAAACTGAGAACCTAGAATCATGCCTGGCTCAAGGAAGACAACCTATATTTATTGAATGAGAGAATGAATAATGTACTAGAATTAAGAAAAAGATTTCTATGTGTAGGCATGGTGCGAAGTTCAGAGTCATTTCACCCATGCCCACAACAACTCTAGGCCCCTGGCTTTGATGTCATCTCCGTTGTTACCAATAAAAGCACTGAGGGCCTGTTGTGCCCGCCTCTTCTCTAGGAAAGCATATCCCAACGTGTGGAGAAATGAGGTGGAGAGGGGGCTGCCAGTCACGGAGCCCCAAGCCCCTGGGGCCAGGTCTGTGACTCAGGCCAGTCAGATCCTTCCTTGGATTGTTCAACATCAAAACGGGAGAAATGAGTTTTTTCCCTCCAGGGTGGAGCTGGGAAGACGTGAGCAGGGGAGTTGCCAGCAGCCGTGGTTCCAGCTGCATGAGTGAGCCAGGGGAGGAGGCACCAGGCAGAGAGAACCACAGAACAAGTGAGCAGTGGAACAAAGGATCTTCATGGCACTCAAGTCCCTGGCTCCTGCCTACCCTGAGGGAACCCCTTCCTTACATGGGGGTAGTTTCATGAGTCCATGAATGTTCACTTTTGCCCAAATAGAGTTCAGTTGAGATTCAGACACCTGCAAACAAGTGTTCAGACAAACCAAAGGCAGTACAAGGCTTAGACTTCCAAAGACTTGGAGCTCACTGTGTGCGGGCACCAATAAGACAAAGAGAGGAGAAGACAAAGCCATGGAAGCGGGGAAGGACCAGGGCAGTTGTTCCAGCTCCCTCCCTTCCGGTGCTGGGAAGTCTTCCAAGGCTGTGTTGTGGCCTCCAGGCTAAGCGCTGGAGGGCTGACCCAGAAGGCTAAGCCTCTTACCTTGGAAAATGGACCCCCACGGCAAACAAAGTGATGCCCCTTTCCTTCAGCTGCTTGGCCAGCAGAGCGACGTGCCCCTGGGACTTGCCATCAGTGACCACGATGAGGATCTGGGGCACGGAGGCATTCCTGCCCCCAGGGAACCCTTCGTGCAGAAGGTATTTCAGAGCAGAGCCTGTCTCTGTGCTCCCTCCCCTGGGGGCACACAGCAGAAAAAGGAAAGAAGAGTCAGCCCCTCTCCTCCCAGCACTACTCAGACACCAACCTCCTTCCATCTTGTGGTTCCACCTTCCTCTAAGTCCTCAAAGACCTCTTTGTTCAGCCGAGAGGTGGGGGGAGAGCTGAGAGGATTGTGTTTAGGAAGGATTTATAAGCCAGGCCTAGGACAGTCTTCACTTTTATTGTTTTCTCTTTTAAGTGAGCTTTTAAAGGTCAATTCTCTTTGTGAATCTTTATTAAGTTAATAAATGTCAACAGTGCTGACAACTCCTGGAATTAAGACTCCTAGCCTACAGATTTATATCAGTGTCTGCATCGATTTAAGAAACATTTTTTTTTAGTCCAGTAGTACTTTTTTTTTTTTTTTTTAAGGTACCAGGGCCGGGGATTGAACCCATGACCTCATGTGTGGCAAGCCGGTGCTCAACCACTGGGCCACCTTGGCTCCCCTGAATCGATTTTTCCATTCGTTTTTTGTGTTTTTAGGAGGTACCAGGGATCGAACCCAGGACCTCCCATGTGGGAAACAGGAGCTCGACTGGTTGAGCCACATCCACTCCTTATTAGTAATTATTTTGGACCTACTATATGGAAGATAGTGAAAGGGAGATGAGGAAGTAGAATGATTCCACCCTTGAAGAGCTGCTTGTCTAACTGAAGAAATAGGAGCTCTAAGGGAGAAGGTATCAGAGAAAGCAGCAAGGATAAATAATAAAGGACACAAATAACCGCAGGTGTGAGGGGGGAGTTCTTTGTGGGGAGCAGCTGTCAGGGAACAGGCTTCAGAGGGAAAGAGGGTCTGAAAGGGGGCTGGAAGGACCCCGCTGCCACAGAAAGCAGCTGCTCTTTCAGTCAGAGGAAGGTGTGAGCAGGCAGACAGGGGAGCAAGCCCGAGCTGCGTTCAGGGGCCGGGGACAGAGCTGGGCGTGGCCATGGGACTATCAAAGAGGAGGAGGAGCACGACACGCTAACTCCTCTCACACGCTGTGACACGCTAACCCCTCTCACACGCTGTGACACGCTAACTCCTCTCACACGCTGTGACACGCTAACCCCTCTCACACGCTGTGACACGCTAACTCCTCTCACACGCTGTGACACGCTAACTCCTCCCATGCTGACACACTAACTCCTCTCACGCTATGACATGCTAACTCCTCTCACTCTATGACATGCTAACTCCTCTCACACGCTGTGACATGCTAACTCCTCTCACGCTATGACACGCTAACTCCTCTCATGCTATGACACGCTAACTCCTCTCATGCTCTGACACACTATGACACGCTAACTCCTCTCATGCTATGACATGCTAACTCCTCTCACGCTATGACACGCTAACTCCTCTCACTCTATGACACGCTAACTCCTCTCATGCTATGACACACTATGACACGCTAACTCCTCTCACATGCTGTGACACACTAACTCCTCTCACACGCTATGACACGCTAACTCCTCTCACGCTATGACACACTAACTCCTCTCACGCTATGACACACTAACTCCTCTCACATGCTATGACACGCTAACTCCTCTCATGCTATGACACACTATGACACGCTAACTCCTCTCACATGCTATGCCGGGCCACACCGCAGACCCCAGAGACAGCCTGGAGGATCCTGATCTCCCCGAATACCACTACCGTCACCAGTGTTTGGGTCCGCAAAGAGCCTTCCCCTGGGACTCCAGGCAAGGCTGCCTCCCTCCTCTAAAGGGTAATGTTGGTGTGGAGCGTCCACCATGTACCAGAACTCCACATGCACGTTACTGAATTTTGTCATTTCGACTGTGCATCGAGGTGCTGCGAGTATTCTCATTTCACAGCTGAGGAAACCCCTGCTCAGAGAATAGTAAAAACAATGGTCAATATTTATTGAGCCAGGCACTGTGCTGAGCACATCACAGAATTCTCACCACAGTCCTTGGAGACAGGGGAGTTCAGAGAAGGGGGTTAAACAAGGCCGCTGGGTTTGGAATGGTGCAGGCAGGGCTGGAAACCTGGCTCTCCACCGCCAGGGGCCAAACTCTTAAACACAATGTTACATGGCCAGTGGCAAATAGTTTTACTGGTACGCAGCCACACCCATTACTTTTAGCGTGTTGAGGCAGAGAACCCATGGTCAGCAAAGCCTAAAATATTCGCCACATGACCCTCTGTGGAAGGAGTTTGCACCCCTGTCTATACTGTTCTGTCCAAATGCTCACAAAACGCTTCTCCCACGAGCCAAGGTGCTCCAGCGGCCCTGGGCAGTGAGCCCAGCTCCTGGCCCAGGCCCTCCACTGGAGTGTCTCCCTTTCCATTAACCTGGGAGTCAGCCAGGCCTTGCTTTCTCTCCCTCCCAGCCTGCCTGCTCATTATTTCTCTTCTTGCAAGTTCAAAGTTTCAGTACCGAAAAGAAAAGTACTTGCTCTCCACAACTCTGGGTTCTCTTATTTCTCTTCGGCTCCCCTCGGAGTTAGCCTTTATTTTCCCTTTTCATTCATCTCCTTATCTTCTGGTGGGGCTGGGCCTCCCTCTTCACAGCCACCAGCTTGTAGTTAGAGAGCAATTAAATGTCAAGGACACAACAGCCTGGGCTGCCCAGCCCACAAACTGCTGAGCACCCCACCCTTTCCCCAACCTCCCCCACCCCTGCAGGGTCTGCTGGCTTCCACCCAAGGTCAGCTGAGATTCCAGGGGGCTTCTGTCCCCCAGGAAATAAGAAATCCTGCTACCTCCACTTGACTTCATTACCACAGGGCATCTAATCCTAATCTCAGTGTCCCCAGGGTCTGTGGCCCCGCATCTCACAAAGATTTTTCTAATTCCTCTCAAACAAGACTAAGCGAGACTGAAGCTGAAGATTCAGAGATTGGCTATTGCCTTGGGGGCATTATAATCGTCATGCAGGGACTTTTAAAAACCTAGACTCTAAAAATGTTGTTGTCAGTGTAAGAAAGCAAAGAACATGGGCTCCAGAGTCAGTGGGTTTCAGATATTAATCCTGGGAAGCGGATGTATCTCAGTGGTTGAGCGCCTGCTTCCCTTGTACGAGGTCCTGGGCTCAATCCCTGGTACCTCTTAAACAAAACAAAACAAAACAAACACTAAATCAACTGTTAATCCTGTGATGCATTCACTTGGTAAACTTGGAAAAGTCACTTAACCTGAGTCTCAGTTTCTTTCCCTGTTAAAGTGGGGAAAGTAAGAGTATTGTCTGAGGATTAGATGCTCTGTCTAGGGCCTCCTAGTACCTAATCAGCACTCAGTCCACAAATGGTAGTTACCGTAATTAACCAACTAGCAACCCACTCCAAGAAGTTTAATTTCTGAGTTAAGTCACAAGTTTTAGTGTACATAATAATCCACTGGGAGATTCTCAGAGCCATCCCCAGAGAACCCAAATTGGCAGGCATGCAATGGGGCTTGAGAATCTACACTTAAACCAGCATCCTACCTCCCCAGTAATTCAGACGCAGGTGGTCCATGGAACAGACTTTGAGGAAATAATTCATAAGAAAAATCATTACGGATACAAAGATGCTGATTACAATTTTTTTCTTAACGTAGAAAAAATCCTGGAACCAACCTAAGTTTTTCCTTTTAGGGGAATGATTAATACCTTGTGATATCTCGCTTCAACAGATTATTATATAATCATTAAAAAGGATCACCATGAAAAATAATATAACTTTATGCAAAGTTACATCACAAAATATTAAGTGGGAAGCGGCCTTGGCCCAGTGGTTAGGGCGTCCATCTACCACATGAGAGGTCTGCGGTTCAAATCCTAGACCTCCTTGCCCCATGTGGAGCTGGCCCATGCGCAGTGCTGATGCCCATAAGGAGTGCCGTCTACGCAGGGGTTTCCTGGCATAGGGGAGCCCCACGCACAAAGAGTGCGCCCCGTAAGGAGAGCCGACCAGCGCAAAAGAAAGTTCAGCCTGCCCAGGAATGGTGCCACACACACAGAGAGCTGACACAACAAAATGACGCAACAAAAAGAAACACAGATTCCCATGCCACTGACAACAACAGAAGCGGACAAAGAACACAGCAAATAGACACAGAGAACAGACAACTGGGATGGGGGGGAAGGGGAGAAAAATAAATAAATCTTTAAAAAAAAAACAAAAACAAATAATATTAAGTGAAAAAAGGATAAAATACTTTGCAATTATAACT